>NW_026623078.1:1309719-1635820 GCF_023065955.2 Ursus arctos | reverse complement strand
ATCCCGGCGGTTTTGCTAGCACGAGTTCAACCCCAAGGAACACAGCCCGGAGACCCCTGGGGCAAAAACGGCTTCCGACGAACAATAGGAGTTTGATGTGGAAAACCTATCCCAAGTGGGGGTAGCCTGGTAAACAAAATGCCACACACCCAGGTGTAAGAAACAACATTGCCCAGGCATGGTCTAAGCCCCTCACCTCGTCCCTGTGCTTTGGGGAGCCGGAGGGACAGCCGAGGCCCACGGCCCTGAGACCCCTTTGCAAAAAGCCGGCTTCCCACGGAAACAGTTTTCCTGAGGTGCAGACCCTCTCACAAGTGGTTGTGGCAAGGTAAACCAAATGCCCTCCACTTCTCTGGAAGAAACCACAGTGCCCAGCCATGTTCTAAGCCCTCCCATCCTCCCTGGGCTTCTGGCAGCAGGAGTGAAAAGAGAGGAGCACAGCACTGGGACCCGTTTGACAAAAACCGGCTTCCCACGGGAAAGTCTTTCTCCACGTGCAGACATGCACCCAGGTGCCTGTGGCAAGGGGAAGGAAATGCCATACACTGACCTGGAAGAGACCACAGGGCCCAGGCACAGTCTGAACCCTTCCCTCATCCCGACGGTTTTGCTAGCAGGAGTTCAACCCCAGGGAACACAGCCCGGAGACCCCTGGGGCAAAAACGGCTTCCGACGAACAATAGGTGCTTGCTGTGGAAAACCTATCCCAAGTGGGGGTAGCCAGGTAAACAAAATGCCACACACCCAGGTGTAAAAAACAACATTGCCCAGGCATGGTGTAAGCCCCTCACCTCGTCCCTGTGCTTTGGGGAGCCGGAGGGACAGCCGAGGCCCACGGCCCTGAGACCCCTTTGCAAAAAGCCGGCTTCCCACGGAAACAGTTTTCCTGAGGTGCAGACCCTCTCACAAGTGGTTGTGGCAAGGTAAAGCAAATGCCCTCCACTTCCCTGGAAGAAACCACAGTGCCCAGCCATGTTCTAAGCCCTCCCATCCTCCCTGGGCTTCTGGCAGCAGGAGTGAAAAGAGAGGAGCAGGGCACTGGGACCCGTTTGACAAAACCCGGCTTCCCACGGGAAAGTCTTTCTCCACGTGCAGACATGCTCCCAGGTGCCTGGGGCAAGGGGAAGGAAATGCCATACACTGACCTGGAAGAGACCACAGGGCCCAGGCACAGTCTGAACCCTTCCCTCAACCCGGCGGTTTTGCTAGCAGGAGTTCAACCCCAACGAACACAGCCCGGAGACCCCTGGGGCAAAAACGGCTTCCGACGATCAATAGGTGCTTGCTGTGGAACACCTATCCCAAGTTGGGGAAGCCAGCTCAACAAAATGCCACACACCCAGGTGTAAGAAACAACATTGCCCAGGCTTGGTCTAAGCCCCTCACCTCGTCCTTGTGCTTTGGGGAGCCGGAGGGACAGCCGAGGCCCACGACCCTGAGACCCCTTTGCAAAAAGCCGGGTTCCCACGGAGACAGTTTTCCTGAGGTGCAGACCCTATCCCAAGTGGTTGTGGCAAGGTAAAGCAAATGCCCTCCACTTCTCTGGAAGAAACCACAGTGCCCAACCATGTTCTAAGCCCTCCCATCCTCCCTGGGCTTCTGGCAGCAGGAGTGAAAAGAGAGGAGCAGAGCACTGGGACCCGTTTGACAAGACCCGGCTTCCCACGGGAAAGTCTTTCTCCACGTGCAGACATGCTCCCAGGTGCCTGGGGCAAGGGGAAGGAAATGCCATACACTGACCTGGAAGAGACCACAGGGCCCAGGCACAGTCCGAACCCTTCCCTCAACCCGGCGGTTTTGCTAGCAGGAGTTCAACCCCAACGAACACAGCCCGGAGACCCCTGGGGCAAAAACGGCTTCTGACGAACAATAGGCGCGCACTGTGGAAAACCAATCCTAAGTGGGGGTAGCCAGCTCAACACAATGCCACACACCCAGGTTAAGAAACAACATTGCCCAGGCATGGTCTAAGCCCCTCACCTCGTCCCTGTGCTTTGGGGAGCCGGAGGGACACCCGAGGCACATGGCCCTGAGACCCCTTTGCAAAAAGCCGGCTTCCCACGGAGACAGTTTTCCTGAGGTGCAGACCCTATCCCAAGTGGTTGTGGCAAGGTAAAGCAAATGCCCTCCACTTCTCTGGAAGAAACCACAGTGCCCAGCCATGTTCTAAGCCCTCCCATCCTCCCTGGGCTTCTTGCAGCAGGAGTGAAAAGAGAGGAGCAGAGCACTGGGACCCCGTTGACAAAACCCGGCTTCCCACGGGAAAGTCTTTCTCCACGTGCAGACATGCTCCCAGGTGCCTGGGGCAAGGGGAAGGAAATGCCATACACTGACCTGGAAGAGACCACAGGGCCCAGGCACAGTCTGAACCCTTCCCTCAACCCGGCGGTTTTGCTAGCAGGAGTTCAACCCCAACGAACACAGCCCGGAGACCCCTGGGGCAAAAACGGCTTCCAACGATCAATAGGTGCTTGCTGTGGAACACCTATCCCAAGTGGGGGAAGCCAGCTCAACAAAATGCCACACACCCAGCTGTAAGAAACAACATTGCCCAGGCATGGTCTAAGCCCCTCACCTCGTCCCTGTGCTTTGGGGAGCTGGAGGGACAGCCGAGGCACACGGCCCTGAGACCCCTTTGCAAAAAGCCGGCTTCCCACGGAGACAGTTTTCCTGAGGTGCACACCCTATCCCAAGTGGTTGTGGCAAGGTAAAGCAAATGCCCTCCACTTCTCTGGAAGAAACCACAGTGCCCAGCCATGTTCTAAGCCCTCCCATCCTCCCTGGGCTTCTGGCAGCAGGAGTGAAAAGAGAGGAGCAGAGCACTGGGACCCTTTTGACAAAAACTGGCTTCCCACGGGAAAGTCTTTCTCCACGTGCAGACATGCTCCCAGGTGCCTGGGGCAAGGGGAAGGAAATGCCATACACTGACCTGGAAGAGACCACAGGGCCCAGGCACAGTCTGAACCCTTCCCTCAACCCGGCGGTTTTACTAGCAGGAGTTCAACCCCAACGAACATAGCCCGGAGACCCCTGGGGCAAAAACGGCTTCCGACGAACAATAGGTGCTTGCTGTGGAACACCTATCCCAAGTGGGGGTAGCCAGCTCAACAAAATGCCACACACCCACGTGTAAGAAACAACATTGCCCAGGCATGGTCTAAGCCACTCACCTCGTCCCTGTGTTTTGGGGAGCCGGAGGGACAGCCGAGGCCCACGGCCCTGAGACCCTTTTGCAAAAAGCCGGCTTCCCACGGAAACAGTTTTCCTGAGGTGCACACCCTATCCCAAGTGGTTGTGGCAAGGTAAAGCAAAAGCCCTCCACTTCTCTGGAAGGAACCACAGTGCCCAGCCATGTTCTAAGCCCTCCCATCCTCCCTGGGCTTCTGGCAGCAGGAGTGAAAAGAGAGGAACAGAGCACTGGGACCCGTTTGACAAAAACTGGCTTCCCACGGGAAAGTCTTTCTCCACGTGCAGACATGCTCCCAGGTGCCTGGGGCAAGGGGAAGGAAATGCCATACACTGACCTTGAAGAGACCACAGCGCCCAGGCACAGTATGAACCCTTCCCTCAACCCGGCGGTTTTACTAGCAGGAGTTCAACCCCAACGAACACAGCCCGGAGACCCCTGGGGCAAAAACGGCTTCCGACGAACAATAGGTGCTTGCTGTGGAACACCTATCCCAAGTGGGGGTAGCCAGCTCAACAAAATGCTACACACCCAGGTGTAAGAAACAACATTGCCCAGGCATGGTCTAAGCCCCTCACCTCGTCCCTGTGCTTTGGGGAGCCGGAGGGACAGCCGAGGCCCACGGCCCTGAGACCCCTTTGAAAAAGCCGGCTTCCCACGGAAAGAGTTTTCCTGAGGTGCAGACCCTATCCCAAGTGGTTGTGGCAAGGTAAAGCAAATGCCCTCCACTTCTCTGGAAGAAACCACAGTGCCCAGGCACAGTCTGAACCCTTCCTTCAACCCGGCGGTTTTGCTAGCAGGAGTTCAACCCCAACGAACACAGCCCGGAGACCCCTGGGGCAAAAACGGCTTCCGACGATCAATAGGTGCTTGCTGTGGAACACCTATCCCACGTTGGGGAAGCCAGCTCAACAAAATGCCACACACCCAGGTGTAAGAAACAACATTGCCCAGGCTTGGTCTAAGCCCCTCACCTCGTCCTTGTGCTTTGGGGAGCCGGAGGGACAGCCGAGGCCCACGACCCTGAGACCCCTTTGCAAAAAGCCGGCTTCCCACGGAGACAGTTTTCCTGAGGTGCAGACCCTATCCCAAGTGGTTGTGGCAAGGTAAAGCAAATGCCCTCCACTTCTCTGGAAGAAACCACAGTGCCCAACCATGTTCTAAGCCCTCCCATCCTCCCTGGGCTTCTGGCAGCAGGAGTGAAAAGAGAGGAGCAGAGCACTGGGACCCGTTTGACAAGACCCGGCTTCCCACGGGAAAGTCTTTCTCCACGTGCAGACATGCTCCCAGGTGCCTGGGGCAAGGGGAAGGAAATGCCATACACTGACCTGGAAGAGACCACAGGGCCCAGGCACAGTCTGAACCCTGCCCTCAACCCGGCGGTTTTGCTAGCAGGAGTTCAACCCCAACCCACACAGCCCGGAGACCCCTGGGGCAAAAACGGCTTCTGACGAACAATAGGCGCGCGCTGTGGAAAACCAACCCTAAGTGGGGGTAGCCAGCTCAACACAATGCCACACACCCAGGTTAAGAAACAACATTGCCCAGGCATGGTCTAAGCCCCTCACCTCGTCCCTGTGCTTTGGGGAACCGGAGGGACAGCCGAGGCACACGGCCCTGAGACCCCTTTGCAAAAAGCCGGCTTCCCACGGAGACAGTTTTCCTGAGGTGCACACCCTATCCCAAGTGGTTGTGGCAAGGTAAAGCAAATGCCCTCCACTTCTCTGGAAGAAACCACAGTGCCCAGCCATGTTCTAAGCCCTCCCATCCTCCCTGGGCTTCTGGCAGCAGGAGTGAAAAGAGAGGAGCAGAGCACTGGGACCCTTTTGACAAAAACTGGCTTCCCACGGGAAAGTCTTACTCCACGTGCAGACATGCTCCCAGGTGCCTGGGGCAAGGGGAAGGAAATGCCATACACTGACCTGGAAGAGACCACAGGGCCCAGGCACAGTCTGAACCCTTCCCTCAACCCGGCGGTTTTACTAGCAGGAGTTCAACCCCAACGAACATAGCCCGGAGACCCCTGGGGCAAAAACGGCTTCCGACGAACAATAGGTGCTTGCTGTGGAACACCTATCCCAAGTGGGGGTAGCCAGCTCAACAAAATGCCACACACCCACGTGTAAGAAACAACATTGCCCAGGCATGGTCTAAGCCACTCACCTCGTCCCTGTGTTTTGGGGAGCCGGAGGGACAGCCGAGGCCCACGGCCCTGAGAGCCTTTGGCAAAAAGCCGGCTTCCCACGGAAACAGTTTTCCTGAGGTGCACACCCTATCCCAAGTGGTTGTGGCAAGGTAAAGCAAAAGCCCTCCACTTCTCTGGAAGGAACCACAGTGCCCAGCCATGTTCTAAGCCCTCCCATCCTCCCTGGGCTTCTGGCAGCAGGAGTGAAAAGAGAGGAACAGAGCACTGGGACCCGTTTGACAAAAACTGGCTTCCCACGGGAAAGTCTTTCTCCACGTGCAGACATGCTCCCAGGTGCCTGGGGCAAGGGGAAGGAAATGCCATACACTGACCTTGAAGAGACCACAGCGCCCAGGCACAGTATGAACCCTTCCCTCAACCCGGCGGTTTTACTAGCAGGAGTTCAACCCCAACGAACACAGCCCGGAGACCCCTGGGGCAAAAACGGCTTCCGACGAACAATAGGTGCTTGCTGTGGAACACCTATCCCAAGTGGGGGTAGCCAGCTCAACAAAATGCTACACACCCAGGTGTAAGAAACAACATTGCCCAGGCATGGTCTAAGCCCCTCACCTCGTCCCTGTGCTTTGGGGAGCCGGAGGGACAGCCGAGGCCCACGGCCCTGAGACCCCTTTGAAAAAGCCGGCTTCCCACGGAAAGAGTTTTCCTGAGGTGCAGACCCTATCCCAAGTGGTTGTGGCAAGGTAAAGCAAATGCCCTCCACTTCTCTGGAAGAAACCACAGTGCCCAGGCACAGTCTGAACCCTTCCTTCAACCCGGCGGTTTTGCTAGCAGGAGTTCAACCCCAACGAACACAGCCCGGAGACCCCTGGGGCAAAAACGGCTTCCGACGATCAATAGGTGCTTGCTGTGGAACACCTATCCCACGTTGGGGAAGCCAGCTCAACAAAATGCCACACACCCAGGTGTAAGAAACAACATTGCCCAGGCTTGGTCTAAGCCCCTCACCTCGTCCTTGTGCTTTGGGGAGCCGGAGGGACAGCCGAGGCCCACGACCCTGAGACCCCTTTGCAAAAAGCCGGCTTCCCACGGAGACAGTTTTCCTGAGGTGCAGACCTTATCCCAAGTGGTTGTGGCAAGGTAAAGCAAATGCCCTCCACTTCTCTGGAAGAAACCACAGTGCCCAACCATGTTCTAAGCCCTCCCATCCTCCCTGGGCTTCTGGCAGCAGGAGTGAAAAGAGAGGAGCAGAGCACTGGGACCCGTTTGACAAGACCCGGCTTCCCACGGGAAAGTCTTTCTCCACGTGCAGACATGCTCCCAGGTGCCTGGGGCAAGGGGAAGGAAATGCCATACACTGACCTGGAAGAGACCACAGGGCCCAGGCACAGTCTGAACAGTTCCCTCAACCAGGCGGTTTTACTTGCAGGAGTTCAACCCCAACGAACATAGCCCGGAGACCCCTGGGGCAAAAACGGCTTCCGACGAACAATAGGTGCTTGCTGTGGAACACCTATCCCAAGTGGGGGTAGCCAGCTCAACAAAATGCCACACACCCACGTGTAAGAAACAACATTGCCCAGGCATGGTCTAAGCCACTCACCTCGTCCCTGTGTTTTGGGGAGCCGGAGGGACAGCCGAGGCCCACGGCCCTGAGAGCCTTTGGCAAAAAGCCGGCTTCCCACGGAAACAGTTTTCCTTAGGTGCACACCCTATCCCAAGTGGTTGTGGCAAGGTAAAGCAAAAGCCCTCCACTTCTCTGGAAGGAACCACAGTGCCCAGCCATGTTCTAAGCCCTCCCATCCTCCCTGGGCTTCTGGCAGCAGGAGTGAAAAGAGAGGAACAGAGCACTGGGACCCGTTTGACAAAAACTGGCTTCCCACGGGAAAGTCTTTCTCCACGTGCAGACATGCTCCCAGGTGCCTGGGGCAAGGGGAAGGAAATGCCATACACTGACCTTGAAGAGACCACAGCGCCCAGGCACAGTATGAACCCTTCCCTCAACCCGGCGGTTTTACTAGCAGGAGTTCAACCCCAACGAACACAGCCCGGAGACCCCTGGGGCAAAAACGGCTTCCGACGAACAATAGGTGCTTGCTGTGGAACACCTATCCCAAGTGGGGGTAGCCAGCTCAACAAAATGCTACACACCCAGGTGTAAGAAACAACATTGCCCAGGCATGGTCTAAGCCCCTCACCTCGTCCCTGTGCTTTGGGGAGCCGGAGGGACAGCCGAGGCCCACGGCCCTGAGACCCCTTTGAAAAAGCCGGCTTCCCACGGAAAGAGTTTTCCTGAGGTGCAGACCCTATCCCAAGTGGTTGTGGCAAGGTAAAGCAAATGCCCTCCACTTCTCTGGAAGAAACCACAGTGCCCAGGCACAGTCTGAACCCTTCCTTCAACCCGGCGGTTTTGCTAGCAGGAGTTCAACCCCAACGAACACAGCCCGGAGACCCCTGGGGCAAAAACGGCTTCCGACGATCAATAGGTGCTTGCTGTGGAACACCTATCCCACGTTGGGGAAGCCAGCTCAACAAAATGCCACACACCCAGGTGTAAGAAACAACATTGCCCAGGCTTGGTCTAAGCCCCTCACCTCGTCCTTGTGCTTTGGGGAGCCGGAGGGACAGCCGAGGCCCACGACCCTGAGACCCCTTTGCAAAAAGCCGGCTTCCCACGGAGACAGTTTTCCTGAGGTGCAGACCTTATCCCAAGTGGTTGTGGCAAGGTAAAGCAAATGCCCTCCACTTCTCTGGAAGAAACCACAGTGCCCAACCATGTTCTAAGCCCTCCCATCCTCCCTGGGCTTCTGGCAGCAGGAGTGAAAAGAGAGGAGCAGAGCACTGGGACCCGTTTGACAAGACCCGGCTTCCCACGGGAAAGTCTTTCTCCACGTGCAGACATGCTCCCAGGTGCCTGGGGCAAGGGGAAGGAAATGCCATACACTGACCTGGAAGAGACCACAGGGCCCAGGCACAGTCTGAACAGTTCCCTCAACCCGGCGGTTTTACTTGCAGGAGTTCAACCCCAACGAACATAGCCCGGAGACCCCTGGGGCAAAAACGGCTTCCGACGAACAATAGGTGCTTGCTGTGGAACACCTATCCCAAGTGGGGGAAGCCAGCTCAACAAAATGCCACACACCCAGGTGTAAGAAACAACATTGCCCAGGCATGGTCTAAGCCCCTCACCTCGTCCCTGTGCTTTGGGGAGCCGGAGGGACAGCCGAGGCACATGGCCCTGAGACCCCTTTGCAAAAAGCCGGCTTCCCACGGAGACAGTTTTCCTGAGGTGCACACCCTATCCCAAGTGGTTGTGGCAAGGTAAAGCAAATGCCCTCCACTTCTCTGGAAGAAACCACAGTGCCCAGCCATGTTCTAAGCCCTCCCATCCTCCCTGGGCTTCTGGCAGCAGGAGTGAAAAGAGAGGAGCAGAGCACTGGGACCCGTTTGACAAAACCCGGCTTCCCACGGGAAAGTCTTTCTCCACGTGCAGACATGCTCCCAGGTGCCTGGGGCAAGGGGAAGGAAATGCCATACACTGACCTGGAAGAGACCACAGGGCCCAGGCACAGTCTGAACCCTTCCCTCAACCCGGCGGTTTTGCTAGCAGGAGTTCAACCCCAACGAACACAGCCCGGAGACCCCTGGGGCAAAAACGGCTTCCGACGATCAATAGGTGCTTGCTGTGGAACACCTATCCCAAGTGGGGGAAGCCAGCTCAACAAAATGCCACACACCCAGGTGTAAGAAACAACATTGCCCAGGCATGGTCTAAGCCCCTCACCTCGTCCCTGTGCTTTGGGGAGCCGGAGGGACAGCGGAGGCACACGGCCCTGAGACCCCTTTGCAAAAAGCCGGCTTCCCACGGAGACAGTTTTCCTGAGGTGCAGACCCTATCCCAAGTGGTTGTGGCAAGGTAAAGCAAATGCCCTCCACTTCTCTGGAAGAAACCACAGTGCCCAGCCATGTTCTAAGCCCTCCCATCCTCCCTGGGCTTCTGGCAGCAGGAGTGAAAAGAGAGGAGCAGAGCACTGGGACCCTTTTGACAAAAACTGGCTTCCCACGGGAAAGTCTTTCTCCACGTGCAGACATGCTCCCAGGTGCCTGGGGCAAGGGGAAGGAAATGCCATACACTGACCTGGAAGAGACCACAGGGCCCAGGCACAGTCTGAACCCTTCCCTCAACCCGGCGGTTTTACTAGCAGGAGTTCAACCCCAACGAACACAGCCCGGAGACCCCTGGGGCAAAAACGGCTTCCGACGAACAATAGGTGCTTGCTGTGGAACACCTATCCCAAGTGGGGGTAGCCAGCTCAACAAAATGCCACACACCCAGGTGTAAGAAACAACATGGCCCAGCCATGGTCTAAGCCCCTCACCTCGTCCCTGTGCTTTGGGGAGCCGGAGGGACACCCGAGGCCCACGGCCCTGAGACCCCTTTGCAAAAAGCCGGCTTCCCACGGAGACAGTTTTCCTGAGGTGCAGACCCTATCCCAAGTGGTTGTGGCAAGGTAAAGCAAATGCCCTCCACTTCTCTGGAAGAAACCACAGTGCCCAGCCATGTTCTAAGCCCTCCCATCCTCCCTGGGCTTCTGGCAGCAGGAGTGAAAAGAGAGGAGCAGAGCACTGGGACCCTTTTGACAAAAACTGGCTTCCCACGGGAAAGTCTTTCTCCACGTGCAGACATGCTCCCAGGTGCCTGGGGCAAGGGGAAGGAAATGCCATACACTGACCTGGAAGAGACCACAGGGCCCAGGCACAGTCTGAACCCTTCCCTCAACCCGGCGGCTTTACTAGCAGGAGTTCAACCCCAACGAACATAGCCCGGAGACCCCTGGGGCAAAAACGGCTTCCGACGAACAATAGGTGCTTGCTGTGGAACACCTATCCCAAGGGGGGTAGCCAGCTCAACAAAATGCCACACACCCAGGTGAAAGAAACAACATTGCCCAGGCATGGTCTAAGCCCCTCACCTCGTCCCTGTGCTTTGGGGAGCCGGAGGGACACCCGAGGCACACGGCCCTGAGACCCCTTTGAAAAAGCCGGCTTCCCACGGAAAGAGTTTTCCTGAGGTGCAGACCCTATCCCAAGTGGTTGTGGCAATGTAAAGCAAATGCCCTCCACTTCTCTGGAAGAAACCACAGTGCCCAGGCACAGTCTGAACCCTTCCTTCAACCCGGCGGTTTTGCTAGCAGGAGTTCAACCCCAACGAACACAGCCCGGAGACCCCTGGGGCAAAAACGGCTTCCGACGATCAATAGGTGCTTGCTGTGGAACACCTATCCCAAGTTGGGGAAGCCAGCTCAACAAAATGCCACACACCCAGGTGTAAGAAACAACATTGCCCAGGCTTGGTCTAAGCCCCTCACCTCGTCCTTGTGCTTTGGGGAGCCGGAGGGACAGCCGAGGCCCACGACCCTGAGACCCCTTTGCAAAAAGCCGGCTTCCCACGGAGACAGTTTTCCTGAGGTGCAGACCCTATCCCAAGTGGTTGTGGCAAGGTAAAGCAAATGCCCTCCACTTCTCTGGAAGAAACCACAGTGCCCAACCATGTTCTAAGCCCTCCCATCCTCCCTGGGCTTCTGGCAGCATGAGTGAAAAGAGAGGAGCAGAGCACTGGGACCCTTTTGACAAAAACTGGCTTCCCACGGGAAAGTCTTTCTCCACGTGCAGACATGCTCCCAGGTGCCTGGGGCAAGGGGAAGGAAATGCCATACACTGACCTGGAAGAGACCACAGGGCCCAGACACAGCCTGAACCCTTCCCTCAACCCGGCGGTTTTGCTAGCAGGAGTTCAACCCCAAGGAACACAGCCCGGAGACCCCTGGGGCAAAATCGGCTTCTGACGAACAATAGGCGCGCGCTGTGGAAAACCAATCCTAAGTGGGGGTAGCCAGCTCAACACAATGCCACACACCCAGGTTAAGAAACAACATTGCCCAGGCATGGACTAAGCCCCTCACCTCGTACCTGTGCTTTGGGGAGCCGGAGGGACACCCGAGGCACATGGCCCTGAGACCCCTTTGCAAAAAGCCGGCTTCCCACGGAGACAGTTTTCCTGAGGTGCAGACCCTATCCCAAGTGGTTGTGGCAAGGTAAAGCAAATGCCCTCCACTTCTCTGGAAGAAACCACAGTGCCCAGCCATGTTCTAAGCCCTCCCATCCTCCCTGGGCTTCTGGCAGCAGGAGTGAAAAGAGAGGAGCAGAGCACTGGGACCCGTTTGACAAAACCCGGCTTCCCACGGGAAAGTCTTTCTCCACGTGCAGACATGCTCCCAGGTGCCTGGGGCAAGGGGAAGGAAATGCCATACACTGACCTGGAAGAGACCACAGGGCCCAGGCACAGTCTGAACACTTCCCTCAACCCGGCGGTTTTACTAGCAGGAGTTCAACCCCAACGAACATAGCCCGGAGACCCCTGGGGCAAAAACGGCTTCCGACGAACAATAGGTGCTTGCTGTGGAACACCTATCCCAAGTGGGGGAAGCCAGCTCAACAAAATGCCACACACCCAGGTGTAAGAAACAACATTGCCCAGGCATGGTCTAAGCCCCTCACCTCGTCCCTGTGCTTTGGGGAGCCGGAGGGACAGCCGAGGCCCACGGCCCTGAGACCCCTTTGCAAAAAGCCGGCTTCCCACGGAGACAGTTTTCCTGAGGTGCACACCCTATCCCAAGTGGTTGTGGCAAGGTAAAGCAAATGCCCTCCACTTCTCTGGAAGAATCCACAGTGCCCAGCCATGTTCTAAGCCCTCCCATCCTCCCTGGGCTTCTGGCAGCAGGAGTGAAAAGAGAGGAACAGAGCACTGGGACCCGTTTGACAAAAACTGGCTTCCCACGGGAAAGTCTTTCTCCACGTGCAGACATGCTCCCAGGTGCCTGGGGCAAGGGGAAGGAAATGCCATACACTGACCTTGAAGAGACCACAGCGCCCAGGCACAGTCTGAACCCTTCCCTCAACCCGGCGGTTTTGCTAGCAGGAGTTCAACCCCAACGAACACAGCCCGGAGACCCCTGGGGCAAAAACGGCTTCCGACGAACAATAGGCGCTTGCTGTGGAAAACCAATCCTAAGTGGGGGTAGCCAGCTCAACACAATGCCACACACCCAGTGTAAGAAACAACATTGCCCAGCCATGGTCTAAGCCCCTCACCTCGTCCCTGTGCTTTGGGGAGCCGGAGGGACACCCGAGGCCCACGGCCCTGAGACCCCTTTGCAAAAAGCCGGCTTCCCACGGAGACAGTTTTCCTGAGGTGCAGACCCTATCCCAAGTGGTTGTGGCAAGGTAAAGCAAATGCCCTCCACTTCTCTGGAAGAAACCACAGTGCCCAGCCATGTTCTAAGCCCTCCCATCCTCCCTGGGCTTCTGGCAGCAGGAGTGAAAAGAGAGGAGCAGAGCACTGGGACCCTTTTGACAAAAACTGGCTTCCCACGGGAAAGTCTTTCTCCACGTGCAGACATGCTCCCAGGTGCCTGGGGCAAGGGGAAGGAAATGCCATACACTGACCTGGAAGAGACCACAGGGCCCAGGCACAGTCTGAACCCTTCCCTCAACCCGGCGGCTTTACTAGCAGGAGTTCAACCCCAACGAACATAGCCCGGAGACCCCTGGGGCAAAAACGGCTTCCGACGAACAATAGGTGCTTGCTGTGGAACACCTATCCCAAGGGGGGTAGCCAGCTCAACAAAATGCCACACACCCAGGTGAAAGAAACAACATTGCCCAGGCATGGTCTAAGCCCCTCACCTCGTCCCTGTGCTTTGGGGAGCCGGAGGGACACCCGAGGCACACGGCCCTGAGACCCCTTTGCAAAAAGACGGCTTCCCACGGAAACAGTTTTCCTGAGGTGCACACCCTATCCCAAGTGGTTGTGGCAAGGTAAAGCAAAAGCCCTCCACTTCTCTGGAAGGAACCACAGTGCCCAGCCATGTTCTAAGCCCTCCCATCCTCCCTGGGCTTCTGGCAGCAGGAGTGAAAAGAGAGGAACAGAGCACTGGGACCCGTTTGACAAAAACTGGCTTCCCACGGGAAAGTCTTTCTCCACGTGCAGACATGCTCCCAGGTGCCTGGGGCAAGGGGAAGGAAATGCCATACACTGACTTTGAAGAGACCACAGCGCCCAGGCACAGTCTGAACCCTTCCCTCAACCCGGCGGTTTTGCTAGCAGGAGTTCAACCCCAACGAACACAGCCCGGAGACCCCTGGGGCAAAAACGGCTTCCGACGAACAATAGGTGCTTGCTGTGGAACACCTATCCCAAGTGGGGGTAGCCAGCTCAACAAAATGCCACACACCCAGGTGTAAGAAACAACATTGCCCAGGCATGGTCTAAGCCCCTCACCTCGTCCCTGTGCTTTGGGGAGCCGGAGGGACAGCCGAGGCCCACGGCCCTGAGACCCCTTTGAAAAAGCCGGCTTCCCACGGAAAGAGTTTTCCTGAGGTGCAGACCCTATCCCAAGTGGTTGTGGCAATGTAAAGCAAATGCCCTCCACTTCTCTGGAAGAAACCACAGTGCCCAGGCACAGTCTGAACCCTTCCTTCAACCCGGCGGTTTTGCTAGCAGGAGTTCAACCCCAACGAACACAGCCCGGAGACCCCTGGGGCAAAAACGGCTTCCGACGATCAATAGGTGCTTGCTGTGGAACACCTATCCCAAGTTGGGGAAGCCAGCTCAACAAAATGCCACACACCCAGGTGTAAGAAACAACATTGCCCAGGCTTGGTCTAAGCCCCTCACCTCGTCCTTGTGCTTTGGGGAGCCGGAGGGACAGCCGAGGCCCACGACCCTGAGACCCCTTTGCAAAAAGCCGGCTTCCCACGGAGACAGTTTTCCTGAGGTGCAGACCCTATCCCAAGTGGTTGTGGCAAGGTAAAGCAAATGCCCTCCACTTCTCTGGAAGAAACCACAGTGCCCAACCATGTTCTAAGCCCTCCCATCCTCCCTGGGCTTCTGGCAGCATGAGTGAAAAGAGAGGAGCAGAGCACTGGGACCCTTTTGACAAAAACTGGCTTCCCACGGGAAAGTCTTTCTCCACGTGCAGACATGCTCCCAGGTGCCTGGGGCAAGGGGAAGGAAATGCCATACACTGACCTGGAAGAGACCACAGGGCCCAGACACAGCCTGAACCCTTCCCTCAACCCGGCGGTTTTGCTAGCAGGAGTTCAACCCCAAGGAACACAGCCCGGAGACCCCTGGGGCAAAATCGGCTTCTGACGAACAATAGGCGCGCGCTGTGGAAAACCAATCCTAAGTGGGGGTAGCCAGCTCAACACAATGCCACACACCCAGGTTAAGAAACAACATTGCCCAGGCATGGACTAAGCCCCTCACCTCGTACCTGTGCTTTGGGGAGCCGGAGGGACACCCGAGGCACATGGCCCTGAGACCCCTTTGCAAAAAGCCGGCTTCCCACGGAGACAGTTTTCCTGAGGTGCAGACCCTATCCCAAGTGGTTGTGGCAAGGTAAAGCAAATGCCCTCCACTTCTCTGGAAGAAACCACAGTGCCCAGCCATGTTCTAAGCCCTCCCATCCTCCCTGGGCTTCTGGCAGCAGGAGTGAAAAGAGAGGAATAGAGCACTGGGACCCGTTTGACAAAAACTGGCTTCCCACGGGAAAGTCTTTCTCCACGTGCAGACATGCTCCCAGGTGCCTGGGGCAAGGGGAAGGAAATGCCATACACTGACCTTGAAGAGACCACAGCGCCCAGGCACAGTCTGAACCCTTCCCTCAACCCGGCGGTTTTGCTAGCAGGAGTTCAACCCCAAGGAACACAGCCCGGAGACCCCTGGGGCAAAAACGGCTTCCGACGAACAATAGGCGCTTGCTGTGGAAAACCAATCCTAAGTGGGGGTAGCCAGCTCAACAAAATGCCACACACCCAGGTGTAAGAAACAACATTGCCCAGGCATGGTCTAAGCCCCTCACCTCGTCCCTGTGCTTTGGGGAGCCGGAGGGACAGCCGAGGCACACGGCCCTGAGACCCCTTTGCAAAAAGCCGGCTTCCCACGGAGACAGTTTTCCTGAGGTGCAGACCCTATCCCAAGTGGTTGTGGCAAGGTAAAGCAAATGCCCTCCACTTCTCTGGAAGAAACCACAGTGCCCAGCCATGTTCTAAGCCCTCCCATCCTCCCTGGGCTTCTGGCAGCAGGAGTGAAAAGAGAGGAGCAGAGCACTGGGACCCGTTTGACAAAAACCGGCTTCCCACGGGAAAGTCTTTCTCCACGTGCAGACATGCTCCCAGGTGCCTGGGGCAAGGGGAAGGAAATGCCATACACTGACCTGGAAGAGACCACAGGGCCCAGGCACAGTCTGAACCCTTCCCTCAACCCGGCGGTTTTACTAGCAGGAGTTAAAACCCAACGAACACAGCCCGGAGACCCCTGGGGCAAAAACGGCTTCCGACGAACAATAGGTGCTTGCTGTGGAACACCTATCGCAAGTGGGGGTAGCCAGCTCAACAAAATGCCACACACCCAGGTGTAAGAAACAACATTGCTTAGGCATGGTCTAAGCCCCTCACCTCGTCCCTGTGCTTTGGGGAGCCGGAGGGACAGCCGAGGCACACAGCCCTGAGACCCCTTTGCAAAAAGCCGGCTTCCCACGGAGACAGTTTTCCTGAGGTGCACACCCTATCCCAAGTGGTTGTGGCAAGGTAAAGCAAATGCCCTCCACTTCTCTGGAAGAAACCACAGTGCCCAGCCATGTTCTAAGCCCTCCCATCCTCCCTGGGCTTCTGGCAGCAGGAGTGAAAAGAGAGGAGCAGAGCACTGGGACCCTTTTGACAAAAACTGGCTTCCCACGGGAAAGTCTTTCTCCACGTGCAGACATGCTCCCAGGTGCCTGGGGCAAGGGGAAGGAAATGCCATACACTGACCTTGAAGAGACCACAGCGCCCAGGCACAGTCTGAACCCTTCCCTCAACCCGGCGGTTTTGCTAGCAGGAGTTCAACCCCAACGAACACAGCCCGGAGACCCCTGGGGCAAAAACGGCTTCCGACGAACAATAGGCGCTTGCTGTGGAAAACCAATCCTAAGTGGGGGTAGCCAGCTCAACACAATGCCACACACCCAGGTGTAAGAAACAACATTGCCCAGCCATGGTCTAAGCCCCTCACCTCGTCCCTGTGCTTTGGGGAGCCGGAGGGACACCCGAGGCCCACGGCCCTGAGACCCCTTTGCAAAAAGCCGGTTTCCCACGGAGACAGTTTTCCTGAGGTGCAGACCCTATCCCAAGTGGTTGTGGCAAGGTAAAGCAAATGCCCTCCACTTCTCTGGAAGAAACCACAGTGCCCAGCCATGTTCTAAGCCCTCCCATCCTCCCTGGGCTTCTGGCAGCAGGAGTGAAAAGAGAGGAGCAGAGCACTGGGACCCTTTTGACAAAACCCGGCTTCCCACGGGAAAGTCTTTCTCCACGTGCAGACATGCTCCCAGGTGCCTGGGGCAAGGGGAAGGAAATGCCATACACTGACCTGGAAGAGACCACAGGGCCCAGGCACAGTCTGAACCCTTCCCTCAACCCGGCGGTTTTGCTAGCAGGAGTTCAACCCCAACGAACACAGACCGGAGACCCCTGGGGCAAAAACGGCTTCAGACGATCAATAGGTGCTTGCTGTGGAACACCTATCCCAAGTGGGGGAAGCCAGCTCAACAAAATGCCACACACCCAGGTGTAAGAAACAACATTGCCCAGGCATGGTCTAAGCCCCTCACCTCGTCCCTGTGCTTTGGGGAGCCGGAGGGACAGCCGAGGCACACGGCCCTGAGACCCCTTTGCAAAAAGCCGGCTTCCCACGGAGACAGTTTTCCTGAGGTGCAGACCCTATCCCAAGTGGTTGTGGCAAGGTAAAGCAAATGCCCTCCACTTCTCTGGAAGAAACCACAGTGCCTAGCCATGTTCTAAGCCCTCCCATCCTCCCTGGGCTTCTGGCAGCAGGAGTGAAAAGAGAGGAGCAGAGCACTGGGACCCTTTTGACAAAAACTGGCTTCCCACGGGAAAGTCTTTCTCCACGTGCAGACATGCTCCCAGGTGCCTGGGGCAAGGGGAAGGAAATGCCATACACTGACCTGGAAGAGACCACAGGGCCCAGGCACAGTCTGAAACCTTCCCTCAACCCGGCGGTTTTGCTAGCAGGAGTTCAACCCCAACGAACACAGACCGGAGACCGCTGGGGCAAAAACGGCTTCAGACGATCAATAGGTGCTTGCTGTGGAACACCTATCCCAAGTGGGGGAAGCCAGCTCAACAAAATGCCACACACCCAGGTGTAAGAAACAACATTGCCCAGGCATGGTCTAAGCCCCTCACCTCGTCCCTGTGCTTTGGGGAGCCGGAGGGACAGCCGAGGCACACGGCCCTGAGACCCCTTTGCAAAAAGCCGGCTTCCCACGGAGACAGTTTTCCTGAGGTGCACACCCTATCCCAAGTGGTTGTGGCAAGGTAAAGCAAATGCCCTCCACTTCTCTGGAAGAAACCACAGTGCCCAGCCATGTTCTAAGCCCTCCCATCCTCCCTGGGCTTCTGGCAACAGGAGTGAAAAGAGAGGAGCAGAGCACTGGGACCCTTTTGACAAAAACTGGCTTCCCACGGGAAAGTCTTTCTCCACGTGCAGACATGCTCCCAGGTGCCTGGGGCAAGGGGAAGGAAATGACATACACTGACCTGGAAGAGACCACAGGGCCCAGGCACAGTCTGAACCCTTCCCTCAACCCGGCGGTTTTGCTAGCAGGAGTTCAACCCCAACGAACACAGCCCGGAGACCCCTGGGGCAAAAACGGATTCCGACGAACAATAGGTGCTTGCTGTGGAACACCTATCCCAAGTGGGGGTAGCCAGCTCAACACAATGCCACACACCCAGGTGTAAGAAACAACATTGCCCAGGCATGGTCTAAGCCCCTCACCTCGTCCCTGTGCTTTGGGGAACCGGAGGGACAGCCGAGGCACACGGCCCTGAGACCCCTTTGTAAAAAGCCGGCTTCCCACGGAGATAGTTTTCCTGAGGTGCAGACCCTATCCCAAGTGGTTGTGGCAAGGTAAAGCAAATGCTCTCCACTTCTCTGGAAGAAACCACAGTGCCCAACCATGTTCTAAGCCCTCCCATCCTCCCTGGGCTTCTGGCAGCAGGAGTGAAAAGAGAGGAGCAGAGCACTGGGACCCGTTTGACAAAACCCGGCTTCCCACGGGAAAGTCTTTCTCCACGTGCAGACATGCTCCCAGATGCCTGTGGCAAGGGGAAGGAAATGCCATACACTGACCTGGAAGAGACCACAGGGCCCAGGCACAGTCTGAACCCTTCCCTCAACCCGGCGGTTTTGCTAGCAGGAGTTCAACCCCAGCGAACACAGCCCGGAGACCCCTGGGGCAAAAACGGCTTCCGACGAACAATAGGCGCTTGCTGTGGAAAACCAATCCTAAGTGGGGGTAGCCAGCTCAACACAATGCCTCACACCCAGGTGTAAGAAACAACATTGCCCAGGCATGGTCTAAGCCCCTCACCTCGTCCCTGTGCTTTGGGGAGCCGGAGGGACACCCGAGGCCCACGGCCCTGAGACCCCTTTGCAAAAAGCCGGCTTCCCACGGAAACAGTTTTCCTAAGGTGCAGACCCTATCCCAAGTGGTTGTGGCAAGGTAAAGCAAATGCCCTCCACTTCTCTGGAAGAAACCACAATGCCCAGCCATGTTCTAAGCCCTCCCATCCTCCCTGGGCTTCTGGCAGCAGGCGTGAAAAGAGAGGAGCAGAGCACTGGGACCCGTTTGACAAAACCCGGCTTCCCACGGGAAAGTCTTTCTCCACGTGCAGACATGCTCCCAGGTGCCTGGGGCAAGGGGAAGGAAATGACATACACTGACCTGGAAGAGACCACAGGGCCCAGGCACAGTCTGAACCCTTCCCTCAACCCGGCGGCTTTACTAGCAGGAGTTCAACCCCAACGAACACAGCCCGGAGACCCCTGGGGCAAAAACGGCTTCCGACGAACAATAGGTGCTTGCTGTGGAACACCTATCCCAAGTGGGGGAAGCCAGCTCAACAAAATGCCACACACCCAGGTGTAAGAAACAACATTGCCCAGGCATGGTCTAAGCCCCTCACCTCGTCCCTGTGCTTTGGGGAGCCGGAGGGACACCCGAGGCACACGGCCCTGAGACCCCTTTGCAAAAAGCCGGCTTCCCACGGAGACAGTTTTCCTGAGGTGCAGACCCTATCCCAAGTGGTTGTGGCAAGGTAAAGCAAATGCCCTCCACTTCTCTGGAAGAAACCACAGTGCCCAGCCATGTTCTAAGCCCTCCCATCCTCCCTGGGCTTCTGGCAGCAGGAGTGAAAAGAGAGGAGCAGAGCACTGGGACCCTTTTGACAAAAACTGGCTTCCCACGGGAAAGTCTTTCTCCACGTGCAGACATGCTCCCAGGTGCCTGGGGCAAGGGGAAGGAAAAGCCATACACTGACCTGGAAGAGACCACAGGGCCCAGGCACAGTCTGAACCCTTCCCTCAACCCGGCGGTTTTACTAGCAGGAGTTCAACCCCAACGAACATAGCCCGGAGACCCCTGGGGCAAAAACAGCTTCCGAGGAACAATAGGTGCTTGCTGTGGAACACCTATCCCAAGTGGGGGTAGCCAGCTCAACAAAATGCCACACACCCAGGTGTAAGAAACAACATTGCCCAGGCATGGTCTAAGCCCCTCACCTCGTCCCTGTGTTTTCAGGAGCCGGAGGGACAGCCGAGGCCCACGGCCCTGAGACCCCTTTGCAAAAAGCCGGCTTCCCACGGAAACAGTTTTCCTGAGGTGCACACCCTATCCCAAGTGGTTGTGGCAAGGTAAAGCAAATGCCCTCCACTTCTCTGGAAGAATCCACAGTGCCCAGCCATGTTCTAAGCCCTCCCATCCTCCCTGGGCTTCTGGCAGCAGGAGTGAAAAGAGAGGAACAGAGCACTGGGACCCGTTTGAAAAAACTGGCTTCCCACGGGAAAGTCTTTCTCCACGTGCAGACATGCTCCCAGGTGCCTGGGGCAAGGGGAAGGAAATGCCATACACTGACCTTGAAGAGACCACAGCGCCCAGGCACAGTCTGAACCCTTCCCTCAACCCGGCGGTTTTACTAGCAGGAGTTCAACCCCAACGAACACAGCCCGGAGACCCCTGGGGCAAAAACGGCTTCCGACGAACAATAGGTGCTTGCTGTGGAACACCTATCCCAAGTGGGGGTAGCCAGCTCAACACAATGCCACACACCCAGGTTAAGAAACAACATTGCCCAGGCATGGTCTAAGCCCCTCACCTCGTCCCTGTGCTTTGGGAAACGGGAGGGACAGCCGAGGCACACGGCCCTGAGACCCCTTTGCAAAAAGCCGGCTTCCCACGGAGACAGTATTCCTGAGGTGCAGACCCTATCCCAAGTGGTTGTGGCAAGGTAAAGCAAATGCCCTCCACTTCTCTGGAAGAAACCACAGTGCCCAACCATGTTCTAAGCCCTCCCATCCTCCCTGGGCTTCTGGCAGCAGGAGTGAAAAGAGAGGAGCAGAGCACTGGGACCCGTTTGACAAAACCCGGCTTCTCACGGGAAAGTCTTTCTCCACGTGCAGATATGCTCCCAGGTGCCTGTGGCAAGGGGAAGGAAATGCCATACACTGACCTGGAAGAGACCACAGGGCCC
The DNA here is from genome assembly GCF_023065955.2 of Ursus arctos. Taxonomy (NCBI): domain Eukaryota; kingdom Metazoa; phylum Chordata; class Mammalia; order Carnivora; family Ursidae; genus Ursus; species Ursus arctos. The sequence goes on along the minus strand of NW_026623078.1, from coordinate 1,614,833 downwards.
AGGCACAGTCTGAACCCTTCCCTCAACCCGGCGGTTTTGCTAGCAGGAGTTCAACCCCAACGAACACAGCCCGGAGACCCCTGGGGCAAAAACGGCTTCCGACGAACAATAGGCGCTTGCTGTGGAAAACCAATCCTAAGTGGGGGTAGCCAGCTCAACACAATGCCACACACCCAGGTGTAAGAAACAACATTGCCCAGCCATGGTCTAAGCCCCTCACCTCGTCCCTGTGCTTTGGGGAGCCGGAGGGACACCCGAGGCCCACGGTCCTGAGACCCCTTTGCAAAAAGCCGGCTTCCCACGGAAACAGTTTTCCTGAGGTGCAGACCCTATCCCAAGTGGTTGTGGCAAGGTAAAGCAAATGCCCTCCACTTCTCTGGAAGAAACCACAGTGCCCAGCCATGTTCTAAGCCCTCCCATCCTCCCTGGGCTTCTGGCAGCAGGAGTGAAAAGAGAGGAGCAGAGCACTGGGACCCGTTTGACAAAACCCGGCTTCCCACGGGAAAGTCTTTCTCCACGTGCAGACATGCTCCCAGGTGCCTGGGGCAAGGGGAAGGAAATGACATACACTGACCTGGAAGAGACCACAGGGCCCAGGCACAGTCTGAACCCTTCCCTCAACCCGGCGGTTTTACTAGCAGGAGTTCAACCCGAACGAACACAGCCCGGAGACCCCTGGGGCAAAAACGGCTTCCGACGAACAATAGGTGCTTGCTGTGGAACACCTATCCCAAGTGGGGGTAGCCAGCTCAACACAATGCCACACACCCAGGTTAAGAAACAACATTGCCCAGGCATGGTCTAAGCCCCTCACCTCGTCCCTGTGCTTTGGGAAACCGGAGGGACAGCCGAGGCCCACGGCCCTGAGACCCCTTTGCAAAAAGCCGGCTTCCCACGGAGACAGTTTTCCTGAGGTGCAGACCCTATCCCAAGTGGTTGTGGCAAGGTAAAGCAAATGCCCTCCACTTCTCTGGAAGAAACCACAGTGCCCAACCATGTTCTAAGCCCTCCCATCCTCCCTGGGCTTCTGGCAGCAGGAGTGAAAAGAGAGGAGCAGAGCACTGGGACCCGTTTGACAAAACCCGGCTTCCCACGGGAAAGTCTTTCTCCACGTGCAGACATGCTCCCAGGTGCCTGGGGGAAGGGGAAGGAAATGCCATACACTGACCTGGAAGAGACCACAGGGCCCAGGCACAGTCTGAACCCTTCCCTCAACCCGGCAGTTTTACTAGCAGGAGTTCAACCCCAACGAACATAGCACGGAGACCCCTGGGGCAAAAACGGCTTCCGACGATCAATAGGTGCTTGCTGTGGAACACCTATCCCAAGTTTGGGAAGCCAGCTCCACAAAATGCCACACACCCAGGTGTAAGAAACAACATTGCCCAGGCTTGGTCTAAGCCCCTCACCTCGTCCTTGTGCTTTGGGGAGCCGGAGGGACAGCCGAGTCCCACGACCCTGAGACCCCTTTGCAAAAAGCCGGCTTCCCACGGTGACAGTTTTCCTGAGGTGCAGACCCTATCCCAAGTGGTTGTGGCAAGGTAAAGCAAATACCCTCCACTTCTCTGGAAGAAACCACAGTGCCCAACCATGTTCTAAGCCCTCCCATCCTCCCTGGGCTTCTGGCAGCAGGAGTGAAAAGAGAGGAGCAGAGCACTGGGACCCGTTTGACAAGACCCGGCTTCCCACGGGAAAGTCTTTCTCCACGTGCAGACATGCTCCCAGGTGCCTGGGGCAAGGGGAAGGAAATGCCATACACTGACCTGGAAGAGACCACAGGGCCCAGGCACAGTCTGAACCCTTCCCTCAACCCGGCGGTTTTGCTAGCAGGAGTTCAACCCCAACGAACACAGCCCGGAGACCCCTGGGGCAAAAACGGCTTCTGACGAACAATAGGCGCGCGCTGTGGAAAACCAATCCTAAGGGGGGTAGCCAGCTCAACACAATGCCACACACCCAGGTTAAGAAACAACATTGCCCAGGCATGGTCTAAGCCCCTCACCTCGTCCCTGTGCTTTGGGGAGCCTGAGGGACAGCCGAGACACATGGCCCTGAGACCCCTTTGCAAAAAGCCGGCTTCCCACGGAGACAGTTTTCCTGAGGTGCACACCCTATCCCAAGTGGTTGTGGCAAGGTAAAGCAAATGCCCTCCACTTCTCTGGAAGAAACCACAGTGCCCAGCCATGTTCTAAGCCCTCCCATCCTCCCTGGGCTTCTGGCAGCAGGAGTGAAAAGAGAGGAGCAGAGCACTGGGACCCTTTTGACAAAAACTGGCTTCCCACGGGAAAGTCTTTCTCCACGTGCAGACATGCTCCCAGGTGCCTGGGGCAAGGGGAAGGAAATGCCATACACTGACCTGGAAGAGACCACAGGGCCCAGGCACAGTCTGAACCCTTCCCTCAACCCGGCGGTTTTACTAGCAGGAGTTCAACCCCAACGAACATAGCCCGGAGACCCCTGGGGCAAAAACGGCTTCCGACGAACAATAGGTGCTTGCTGTGGAACACCTATCCCAAGTGGGGGTAGCCAGCTCAACAAAATGCCACACACCCAGGTGTAAGAAACAACATTGCCCAGGCATGGTCTAAGCCCCTCACCTCGTCCCTGTGTTTTGGGGAGCCGGAGGGACAGCCGAGGCCCACGGCCCTGAGACCCCTTTGCAAAAAGCCGGCTTCCCACCGAAACAGTTTTCCTGAGGTGCACACCCTATCCCAAGTGGTTGTGGCAAGGTAAAGCAAATGCCCTCCACTTCTCTGGAAGAATCCACAGTGCCCAGCCATGTTCTAAGCCCTCCCATCCTCCCTGGGCTTCTGGCAGCAGGAGTGAAAAGAGAGGAACAGAGCACTGGGACCCGTTTGACAAAAACTGGCTTCCCACGGGAAAGTCTTTCTCCACGTGCAGACATGCTCCCAGGTGCCTGGGGCAAGGGGAAGGAAATGCCATACACTGACCTTGAAGAGACCACAGCGCCCAGGCACAGTCTGAACCCTTCCCTCAACCCGGCGGTTTTACTAGCAGGAGTTCAACCCCAACGAACATAGCCCGGAGACCCCTGGGGCAAAAACGGCTTCCGACGAACAATAGGTGCTTGCTGTGGAACACCTATCCCAAGTGGGGGTAGCCAGCTCAACAAAATGCCACACACCCAGGTGTAAGAAACAACATTGCCCAGGCATGGTCTAAGCCCCTCACCTCGTCCCTGTGTTTTGGGGAGCCGGAGGGACAGCCGAGGCCCACGGCCCTGAGACCCCTTTGCAAAAAGCCGGCTTCCCACGGAAACAGTTTTCCTGAGGTGCACACCCTATCCCAAGTGGTTGTGGCAAGGTAAAGCAAATGCCCTCCACTTCTCTGGAAGAAACCGCAGTGCCCAGCCATGTTCTAAGCCCTCCCATCCTCCCTGGGCTTCTGGCAGCAGGAGTGAAAAGAGAGGAACAGAGCACTGGGACCCGTTTGACAAAAACTGGCTTCCCACGGGAAAGTCTTTCTCCACGTGCAGACATGCTCCCAGGTGCCTGGGGCAAGGGGAAGGAAATGCCATACACTGACCTTGAAGAGACCACAGCGCCCAGGCACAGTCTGAACCCTTCCCTCAACCCGGCGGTTTTGCTAGCAGGAGTTCAACCCCAACGAACACAGCCCGGAGACCCCTGGGGCAAAAACGGCTTCCGACGAACAATAGGCGCTTGCTGTGGAAAACCAATCCTAAGTGGGAGTAGCCAGCTCAACACAATGCCACACACCCAGTGTAAGAAACAACATTGCCCAGCCATGGTCTAAGCCCCTCACCTCGTCCCTGTGCTTTGGGGAGCCGGAGGGACACCCGAGGCCCACGGCCCTGAGACCCCTTTGCAAAAAGCCGGCTTCCCACGGAGACAGTTTTCCTGAGGTGCAGACCCTATCCCAAGTGGTTGTGGCAAGGTAAAGCAAATGCCCTCCACTTCTCTGGAAGAAACCACAGTGCCCAGCCATGTTCTAAGCCCTCCCATCCTCCCTGGGCTTCTGGCAGCAGGAGTGAAAAGAGAGGAGCAGAGCACTGGGACCCTTTTGACAAAAACTGGCTTCCCACGGGAAAGTCTTTCTCCACGTGCAGACATGCTCCCAGGTGCCTGGGGCAAGGGGAAGGAAATGCCATACACTGACCTGGAAGAGACCACAGGGCCCAGGCACAGTCTGAACCCTTCCCTCAACCCGGCGGCTTTACTAGCAGGAGTTCAACCCCAACGAACATAGCCCGGAGACCCCTGGGGCAAAAACGGCTTCCGACGAACAATAGGTGCTTGCTGTGGAACACCTATCCCAAGGGGGGTAGCCAGCTCAACAAAATGCCACACACCCAGGTGAAAGAAACAACATTGCCCAGGCATGGTCTAAGCCCCTCACCTCGTCCCTGTGCTTTGGGGAGCCGGAGGGACACCCGAGGCACACGGCCCTGAGACCCCTTTGCAAAAAGACGGCTTCCCACGGAAACAGTTTTCCTGAGGTGCACACCCTATCCCAAGTGGTTGTGGCAAGGTAAAGCAAAAGCCCTCCACTTCTCTGGAAGAAACCACAGTGCCCAGCCATGTTCTAAGCCCTCCCATCCTCCCTGGGCTTCTGGCAGCAGGAGTGAAAAGAGAGGAACAGAGCACTGGGACCCGTTTGACAAAAACTGGCTTCCCACGGGAAAGTCTTTCTCCACGTGCAGACATGCTCCCAGGTGCCTGGGGCAAGGGGAAGGAAATGCCATACACTGACTTTGAAGAGACCACAGCGCCCAGGCACAGTCTGAACCCTTCCCTCAACCCGGCGGTTTTGCTAGCAGGAGTTCAACCCCAACGAACACAGCCCGGAGACCCCTGGGGCAAAAACGGCTTCCGACGAACAATAGGTGCTTGCTGTGGAACACCTATCCCAAGTGGGGGTAGCCAGCTCAACAAAATGCCACACACCCAGGTGTAAGAAACAACATTGCCCAGGCATGGTCTAAGCCCCTCACCTCGTCCCTGTGCTTTGGGGAGCCGGAGGGACAGCCGAGGCCCACGGCCCTGAGACCCCTTTGAAAAAGCCGGCTTCCCACGGAAAGAGTTTTCCTGAGGTGCAGACCCTATCCCAAGTGGTTGTGGCAATGTAAAGCAAATGCCCTCCACTTCTCTGGAAGAAACCACAGTGCCCAGGCACAGTCTGAACCCTTCCTTCAACCCGGCGGTTTTGCTAGCAGGAGTTCAACCCCAACGAACACAGCCCGGAGACCCCTGGGGCAAAAACGGCTTCCGACGATCAATAGGTGCTTGCTGTGGAACACCTATCCCAAGTTGGGGAAGCCAGCTCAACAAAATGCCACACACCCAGGTGTAAGAAACAACATTGCCCAGGCTTGGTCTAAGCCCCTCACCTCGTCCTTGTGCTTTGGGGAGCCGGAGGGACAGCCGAGGCCCACGACCCTGAGACCCCTTTGCAAAAAGCCGGCTTCCCACGGAGACAGTTTTCCTGAGGTGCAGACCCTATCCCAAGTGGTTGTGGCAAGGTAAAGCAAATGCCCTCCACTTCTCTGGAAGAAACCACAGTGCCCAACCATGTTCTAAGCCCTCCCATCCTCCCTGGGCTTCTGGCAGCAGGAGTGAAAAGAGAGGAGCAGAGCACTGGGACCCGTTTGACAAGACCCGGCTTCCCACGGGAAAGTCTTTCTCCACGTGCAGACATGCTCCCAGGTGCCTGGGGCAAGGGGAAGGAAATGCCATACACTGACCTGGAAGAGACCACAGGGCCCAGACACAGCCTGAACCCTTCCCTCAACCCGGCGGTTTTGCTAGCAGGAGTTCAACCCCAAGGAACACAGCCCGGAGACCCCTGGGGCAAAATCGGCTTCTGACGAACAATAGGCGCGCGCTGTGGAAAACCAATCCTAAGTGGGGGTAGCCAGCTCAACACAATGCCACACACCCAGGTTAAGAAACAACATTGCCCAGGCATGGACTAAGCCCCTCACCTCGTACCTGTGCTTTGGGGAGCCGGAGGGACACCCGAGGCACATGGCCCTGAGACCCCTTTGCAAAAAGCCGGCTTCCCACGGAGACAGTTTTCCTGAGGTGCAGACCCTATCCCAAGTGGTTGTGGCAAGGTAAAGCAAATGCCCTCCACTTCTCTGGAAGAAACCACAGTGCCCAGCCATGTTCTAAGCCCTCCCATCCTCCCTGGGCTTCTGACAGCAGAAGTGAAAAGAGAGGAATAGAGCACTGGGACCCGTTTGACAAAAACTGGCTTCCCACGGGAAAGTCTTTCTCCACGTGCAGACATGCTCCCAGGTGCCTGGGGCAAGGGGAAGGAAATGCCATACACTGACCTTGAAGAGACCACAGCGCCCAGGCACAGTCTGAACCCTTCCCTCAACCTGGCGGTTTTGCTAGCAGGAGTTCAACCCCAAGGAACACAGCCCGGAGACCCCTGGGGCAAAAACGGCTTCCGACGAACAATAGGCGCTTGCTGTGGAAAACCAATCCTAAGTGGGGGTAGCCAGCTCAACAAAATGCCACACACCCAGGTGTAAGAAACAACATTGCCCAGCCATGGTCTAAGCCCCTCACCTCGTCCCTGTGCTTTGGGGAGCCGGAGGGACACCCGAGGCCCACGGCCCTGAGACCCCTTTGCAAAAAGCCGGCTTCCCACGGAGACAGTTTTCCTGAGGTGCAGACCCTATCCCAAGTGGTTGTGGCAAGGTAAAGCAAATGCCCTCCACTTCTCTGGAAGAAACCACAGTGCCCAGCCATGTTCTAAGCCCTCCCATCCTCCCTGGGCTTCTGGCAGCAGGAGTGAAAAGAGAGGAGCAGAGCACTGGGACCCGTTTGACAAAAACCGGCTTCCCACGGGAAAGTCTTTCTCCACGTGCAGACATGCTCCCAGGTGCCTGGGGCAAGGGGAAGGAAATGCCATACACTGACCTGGAAGAGACCACAGGGCCCAGGCACAGTCTGAACCCTTCCCTCAACCCGGCGGTTTTACTAGCAGGAGTTAAACCCCAACGAACACAGCCCGGAGACCCCTGGGGCAAAAACGGCTTCCGACGAACAATAGGTGCTTGCTGTGGAACACCTATCGCAAGTGGGGGTAGCCAGCTCAACAAAATGCCACACACCCAGGTGTAAGAAACAACATTGCTTAGGCATGGTCTAAGCCCCTCACCTCGTCCCTGTGCTTTGGGGAGCCGGAGGGACAGCCGAGGCACACAGCCCTGAGACCCCTTTGCAAAAAGCCGGCTTCCCACGGAGACAGTTTTCCTGAGGTGCACACCCTATCCCAAGTGGTTGTGGCAAGGTAAAGCAAATGCCCTCCACTTCTCTGGAAGAAACCACAGTGCCCAGCCATGTTCTAAGCCCTCCCATCCTCCCTGGGCTTCTGGCAGCAGGAGTGAAAAGAGAGGAGCAGAGCACTGGGACCCTTTTGACAAAAACTGGCTTCCCACGGGAAAGTCTTTCTCCACGTGCAGACATGCTCCCAGGTGCCTGGGGCAAGGGGAAGGAAATGCCATACACTGACCTTGAAGAGACCACAGCGCCCAGGCACAGTCTGAACCCTTCCCTCAACCCGGCGGTTTTGCTAGCAGGAGTTCAACCCCAACGAACACAGCCCGGAGACCCCTGGGGCAAAAACGGCTTCCGACGAACAATAGGCGCTTGCTGTGGAAAACCAATCCTAAGTGGGGGTAGCCAGCTCAACACAATGCCACACACCCAGGTGTAAGAAACAACATTGCCCAGCCATGGTCTAAGCCCCTCACCTCGTCCCTGTGCTTTGGGGAGCCGGAGGGACACCCGAGGCCCACGGCCCTGAGACCCCTTTGCAAAAAGCCGGTTTCCCACGGAGACAGTTTTCCTGAGGTGCAGACCCTATCCCAAGTGGTTGTGGCAAGGTAAAGCAAATGCCCTCCACTTCTCTGGAAGAAACCACAGTGCCCAGCCATGTTCTAAGCCCTCCCATCCTCCCTGGGCTTCTGGCAGCAGGAGTGAAAAGAGAGGAGCAGAGCACTGGGACCCTTTTGACAAAACCCGGCTTCCCACGGGAAAGTCTTTCTCCACGTGCAGACATGCTCCCAGGTGCCTGGGGCAAGGGGAAGGAAATGCCATACACTGACCTGGAAGAGACCACAGGGCCCAGGCACAGTCTGAACCCTTCCCTCAACCCGGCGGTTTTGCTAGCAGGAGTTCAACCCCAACGAACACAGACCGGAGACCCCTGGGGCAAAAACGGCTTCAGACGATCAATAGGTGCTTGCTGTGGAACACCTATCCCAAGAGGGGGAAGCCAGCTCAACAAAATGCCACACACCCAGGTGTAAGAAACAACATTGCCCAGCCATGGTCTAAGCCCCTCACCTCGTCCCTGTGCTTTGGGGACCCGGAGGGACACCCGAGGCCCACGGCCCTGAGACCCCTTTGCAAAAAGCCGGCTTCCCACGGAGACAGTTTTCCTGAGGTGCAGACCCTATCCCAAGTGGTTGTGGCAAGGTAAAGCAAATGCCCTCCACTTCTCTGGAAGAAACCACAGTGCCCAGCCATGTTCTAAGCCCTCCCATCCTCCCTGGGCTTCTGGCAGCAGGAGTGAAAAGAGAGGAGCAGAGCACTGGGACCCGTTTGACAAAAACCGGCTTCCCACGGGAAAGTCTTTCTCCACGTGCAGACATGCTCCCAGGTGCCTGGGGCAAGGGGAAGGAAATGCCATACACTGACCTGGAAGAGACCACAGGGCCCAGGCACAGTCTGAACCCTTCCCTCAACCCGGCGGTTTTACTAGCAGGAGTTAAACCCCAACGAACACAGCCCGGAGACCCCTGGGGCAAAAACGGCTTCCGACGAACAATAGGTGCTTGCTGTGGAACACCTATCGCAAGTGGGGGTAGCCAGCTCAACAAAATGCCACACACCCAGGTGTAAGAAACAACATTGCTTAGGCATGGTCTAAGCCCCTCACCTCGTCCCTGTGCTTTGGGGAGCCGGAGGGACAGCCGAGGCACACAGCCCTGAGACCCCTTTGCAAAAAGCCGGCTTCCCACGGAGACAGTTTTCCTGAGGTGCACACCCTATCCCAAGTGGTTGTGGCAAGGTAAAGCAAATGCCCTCCACTTCTCTGGAAGAAACCACAGTGCCCAGCCATGTTCTAAGCCCTCCCATCCTCCCTGGGCTTCTGGCAGCAGGAGTGAAAAGAGAGGAGCAGAGCACTGGGACCCTTTTGACAAAAACTGGCTTCCCACGGGAAAGTCTTTCTCCACGTGCAGACATGCTCCCAGGTGCCTGGGGCAAGGGGAAGGAAATGCCATACACTGACCTTGAAGAGACCACAGCGCCCAGGCACAGTCTGAACCCTTCCCTCAACCCGGCGGTTTTGCTAGCAGGAGTTCAACCCCAACGAACACAGCCCGGAGACCCCTGGGGCAAAAACGGCTTCCGACGAACAATAGGCGCTTGCTGTGGAAAACCAATCCTAAGTGGGGGTAGCCAGCTCAACACAATGCCACACACCCAGGTGTAAGAAACAACATTGCCCAGCCATGGTCTAAGCCCCTCACCTCGTCCCTGTGCTTTGGGGAGCCGGAGGGACACCCGAGGCCCACGGCCCTGAGACCCCTTTGCAAAAAGCCGGTTTCCCACGGAGACAGTTTTCCTGAGGTGCAGACCCTATCCCAAGTGGTTGTGGCAAGGTAAAGCAAATGCCCTCCACTTCCCTGGAAGAAACCACAGTGCCCAGCCATGTTCTAAGCCCTCCCATCCTCCCTGGGCTTCTGGCAGCAGGAGTGAAAAGAGAGGAGCAGAGCACTGGGACCCTTTTGACAAAACCCGGCTTCCCACGGGAAAGTCTTTCTCCACGTGCAGACATGCTCCCAGGTGCCTGGGGCAAGGGGAAGGAAATGCCATACACTGACCTGGAAGAGACCACAGGGCCCAGGCACAGTCTGAACCCTTCCCTCAACCCGGCGGTTTTGCTAGCAGGAGTTCAACCCCAACGAACACAGACCGGAGACCCCTGGGGCAAAAACGGCTTCAGACGATCAATAGGTGCTTGCTGTGGAACACCTATCCCAAGTGGGGGAAGCCAGCTCAACAAAATGCCACACACCCAGGGGTAAGAAACAACATTGCCCAGGCATGGTCTAAGCCCCTCACCTCGTCCCTGTGCTTTGGGGAGCCGGAGGGACAGCCGAGGCACACGGCCCTGAGACCCCTTTGCAAAAAGCCGGCTTCCCACGGAGACAGTTTTCCTGAGGTGCAGACCCTATCCCAAGTGGTTGTGGCAAGGTAAAGCAAATGCCCTCCACTTCTCTGGAAGAAACCACAGTGCCTAGCCATGTTCTAAGCCCTCCCATCCTCCCTGGGCTTCTGGCAGCAGGAGTGAAAAGAGAGGAGCAGAGCACTGGGACCCTTTTGACAAAAACTGGCTTCCCACGGGAAAGTCTTTCTCCACGTGCAGACATGCTCCCAGGTGCCTGGGGCAAGGGGAAGGAAATGCCATACACTGACCTGGAAGAGACCACAGGGCCCAGGCACAGTCTGAAACCTTCCCTCAACCCGGCGGTTTTGCTAGCAGGAGTTCAACCCCAACGAACACAGACCGGAGACCGCTGGGGCAAAAACGGCTTCAGACGATCAATAGGTGCTTGCTGTGGAACACCTATCCCAAGTGGGGGAAGCCAGCTCAACAAAATGCCACACACCCAGGTGTAAGAAACAACATTGCCCAGGCATGGTCTAAGCCCCTCACCTCGTCCCTGTGCTTTGGGGAGCCGGAGGGACAGCCGAGGCACACGGCCCTGAGACCCCTTTGCAAAAAGCCGGCTTCCCACGGAGACAGTTTTCCTGAGGTGCACACCCTATCCCAAGTGGTTGTGGCAAGGTAAAGCAAATGCCCTCCACTTCTCTGGAAGAAACCACAGTGCCCAGCCATGTTCTAAGCCCTCCCATCCTCCCTGGGCTTCTGGCAACAGGAGTGAAAAGAGAGGAGCAGAGCACTGGGACCCTTTTGACAAAAACTGGCTTCCCACGGGAAAGTCTTTCTCCACGTGCAGACATGCTCCCAGGTGCCTGGGGCAAGGGGAAGGAAATGACATACACTGACCTGGAAGAGACCACAGGGCCCAGGCACAGTCTGAACCCTTCCCTCAACCCGGCGGTTTTACTAGCAGGAGTTCAACCCCAACGAACACAGCCCGGAGACCCCTGGGGCAAAAACGGCTTCCGACGAACAATAGGTGCTTGCTGTGGAACACCTATCCCAAGTGGGGGTAGCCAGCTCAACAAAATGCCACACACCCAGGTGTAAGAAACAACATTGCCCAGGCATGGTCTAAGCCCCTCACCTCGTCCCTGTGTTTTGGGGAGCCGGAGGGACAGCCGAGGCCCACGGCCCTGAGACCCCTTTGCAAAAAGCCGGCTTCCCACGGAGACAGTTTTCCTGAGGTGCACACCCTATCCCAAGTGGTTGTGGCAAGGTAAAGCAAATGCCCTCCACTTCTCTGGAAGAAACCACAGTGCCCAGCCATGTTCTAAGCCCTCCCATCCTCCCTGGGCTTCTGGCAGCAGGAGTGAAAAGAGAGGAACAGAGCACTGGGACCCGTTTGACAAAAACCGGCTTCCCACGGGAAAGTCTTCCTCCACGTGCAGACATGCTCCCAGGTGCCTGGGGCAAGGGGAAGGAAAAGCCATACACTGACCTGGAAGAGACCACAGGGCCCAGGCACAGTCTGAACCCTTCCCTCAACCCGGCGGTTTTACTAGCAGGAGTTCAACCCCAACGAACATAGCCCGGAGACCCCTGGGGCAAAAACGGCTTCCGACGAACAATAGGTGCTTGCTGTGGAACACCTATCCCAAGTGGGGGTAGCCAGCTCAACAAAATGCCACACACCCAGGTGTAAGAAACAACATTGCCCAGGCATGGTCTAAGCCCCTCACCTCGTCCCTGTGTTTTGGGGAGCCGGAGGGACAGCCGAGGCCCACGGCCCTGAGACCCCTTTGCAAAAAGCCGGCTTCCCACGGAAACAGTTTTCCTGAGGTGCACACCCTATGCCAAGTGGTTGTGGCAAGGTAAAGCAAATGCCCTCCACTTCTCTGGAAGAATCCACAGTGCCCAGCCATGTTCTAAGCCCTCCCATCCTCCCTGGGCTTCTGGCAGCAGGAGTGAAAAGAGAGGAACAGAGCACTGGGACCCGTTTGACAAAAACTGGCTTCCCACGGGAAAGTCTTTCTCCACGTGCAGACATGCTCCCAGGTGCCTGGGGCAAGGGGAAGGAAATGCCATACACTGACCTTGAAGAGACCACAGCGCCCAGGCACAGTCTGAACCCTTCCCTCAACCCGGCGGTTTTACTAGCAGGAGTTCAACCCCAACGAACACAGCCCGGAGACCCCTGGGGCAAAAACGGCTTCCGACGAACAATAGGTGCTTGCTGTGGAACACCTATCCCAAGTGGGGGTAGCCAGCTCAACACAATGCCACACACCCAGGTTAAGAAACAACATTGCCCAGGCATGGTCTAAGCCCCTCACCTCGTCCCTGTGCTTTGGGAAACCGGAGGGACAGCCGAGGCCCACGGCCCTGAGACCCCTTTGCAAAAAGCCGGCTTCCCACGGAGACAGTTTTCCTGAGGTGCAGACCCTATCCCAAGTGGTTGTGGCAAGGTAAAGCAAATGCCCTCCACTTCTCTGGAAGAAACCACAGTGCCCAACCATGTTCTAAGCCCTCCCATCCTCCCTGGGCTTCTGGCAGCAGGAGTGAAAAGAGAGGAGCAGAGCACTGGGACCCGTTTGACAAGACCCGGCTTCCCACGGGAAAGTCTTTCTCCACGTGCAGACATGCTCCCAGGTGCCTGGGGCAAGGGGAAGGAAATGCCATACACTGACCTGGAAGAGACCACAGGGCCCAGACACAGCCTGAACCCTTCCCTCAACCCGGCGGTTTTGCTAGCAGGAGTTCAACCCCAAGGAACACAGCCCGGAGACCCCTGGGGCAAAATCGGCTTCTGACGAACAATAGGCGCGCGCTGTGGAAAACCAATCCTAAGTGGGGGTAGCCAGCTCAACACAATGCCACACACCCAGGTTAAGAAACAACATTGCCCAGGCATGGACTAAGCCCCTCACCTCGTACCTGTGCTTTGGGGAGCCGGAGGGACACCCGAGGCACATGGCCCTGAGACCCCTTTGCAAAAAGCCGGCTTCCCACGGACACAGTTTTCCTGAGGTGCAGACCCTATCCCAAGTGGTTGTGGCAAGGTAAAGCAAATGCCCTCCACTTCTCTGGAAGAAACCACAGTGCCCAGCCATGTTCTAAGCCCTCCCATCCTCCCTGGGCTTCTGGCAGCAGAAGTGAAAAGAGAGGAATAGAGCACTGGGACCCGTTTGACAAAAACTGGCTTCCCACGGGAAAGTCTTTCTCCACGTGCAGACATGCTCCCAGGTGCCTGGGGCAAGGGGAAGGAAATGCCATACACTGACCTTGAAGAGACCACAGCGCCCAGGCACAGTCTGAACCCTTCCCTCAACCCGGCGGTTTTGCTAGCAGGAGTTCAACCCAACGAACACAGCCCGGAGACCCCTGGGGCAAAAACGGCTTCCGACGATCAATAGGTGCTTGCTGTGGAACACCTATCCCAAGTTGGGGAAGCCAGCTCAACAAAATGCCACACACCCAGGTGTAAGAAACAACATTGCCCAGGCTTGGTCTAAGCCCCTCACCTCGTCCTTGTGCTTTGGGGAGCCGGAGGGACAGCCGAGGCCCACGATCCTGAGACCCCTTTGCAAAAAGCCGGCTTCCCACGGAGACAGTTTTCCTGAGGTGCAGACCCTCTCCCAAGTGGTTGTGGCAAGGTAAAGCAAATGCCCTCCACTTCTCTGGAAGAAACCACAGTGCCCAACCATGTTCTAAGCCCTCCCATCCTCCCTGGGCTTCTGGCAGCAGGAGTGAAAAGAGAGGAGCAGAGCACTGGGACCCGTTTGACAAGAGCCGGCTTCCCACGGGAAAGTCTTTCTCCACGTGCAGACATGCTCCCAGGTGCCTGGGGCAAGGGGAAGGAAATGCCATACACTGACCTGGAAGAGACCACAGGGCCCAGGCACAGTCTGAACCCTTCCCTCAACCCGGCGGTTTTGCTAGCAGGAGTTCAACCCCAACGAACACAGCCCGGAGACCCCTGGGGCAAAAACGGCTTCTGACGAACAATAGGCGCCCGCTGTGGAAAACCAATCCTAAGTGGGGGTAGCCAGCTCAACACAATGCCACACACCCAGGTTAAGAAACAACATTGCCCAGGCATGGTCTAAGCCCCTCACCTCGTCCCTGTGCTTTGGGGAGCCGGAGGGACAGCTGAGGCACATGGCCCTGAGACCCCTTTGCAAAAAGCTGGCTTCCCACGGAGACAGTTTTCCTGAGGTGCAGACCCTATCCCAAGTGGTTGTGGCAAGATAAAGCAAATGCCCTCCACTTCTCTGGAAGAAACCACAGTGCCCAGCCATGTTCTAAGCCCTCCCATCCTCCCTGGGCTTCTGGCAGCAGGAGTGAAAAGAGAGGAGCAGAGCACTGGGACCCGTTTGACAAAAACCGGCTTCCCACGGGAAAGTCTTTCTCCACGTGCAGACATGCTCCCAGGTGCCTGGGGCAAGGGGAAGGAAATGCCATACACTGACCTGGAAGAGACCACAGGGCCCAGGCACAGTCTGAACCCTTCCCTCAACCCGGCGGTTTTACTAGCAGGAGTTCAACCCCAACGAACATAGCCCGGAGACCCCTGGGGCAAAAACGGCTTCCCACGAACAATAGGTGCTTGCTGTGGAACACCTATCCCAAGTGGGGGTAGCCAGCTCAACAAAATGCCACACACCCAGGTGTAAGAAACAACATTGCCCAGGCATGGTCTAAGCCCCTCACCTCGTCCCTGTGTTTTGGGGAGCCGGAGGGACAGCCGAGGCCCACGGCCCTGAGACCCCTTTGCAAAAAGCCGGCTTCCCACGGAAACAGTTTTCCTGAGGTGCAGACCCTCTCCCAAGTGGTTGTGGCAAGGTAAAGCAAATGCCCTCCACTTCTCTGGAAGAAACCACAGTGCCCAACCATGTTCTAAGCCCTCCCATCCTCCCTGGGCTTCTGGCAGCAGGAGTGAAAAGAGAGGAGCAGAGCACTGGGACCCGTTTGACAAGAGCCGGCTTCCCACGGGAAAGTCTTTCTCCACGTGCAGACATGCTCCCAGGTGCCTGGGGCAAGGGGAAGGAAATGCCATACACTGACCTGGAAGAGACCACAGGGCCCAGGCACAGTCTGAACCCTTCCCTCAACCCGGCGGTTTTGCTAGCAGGAGTTCAACCCCAACGAACACAGCCCGGAGACCCCTGGGGCAAAAACGGCTTCTGACGAACAATAGGCGCGCGCTGTGGAAAACCAATCCTAAGTGGGGGTAGCCAGCTCAACACAATGCCACACACCCAGGTTAAGAAACAACATTGCCCAGGCATGGTCTAAGCCCCTCACCTCGTCCCTGTGCTTTGGGGAGCCGGAGGGACAGCTGAGGCACATGGCCCTGAGACCCCTTTGCAAAAAGCTGGCTTCCCACGGAGACAGTTTTCCTGAGGTGCAGACCCTATCCCAAGTGGTTGTGGCAAGATAAAGCAAATGCCCTCCACTTCTCTGGAAGAAACCACAGTGCCCAGCCATGTTCTAAGCCCTCCCATCCTCCCTGGGCTTCTGGCAGCAGGAGTGAAAAGAGAGGAGCAGAGCACTGGGACCCGTTTGACAATACCCGGCTTCCCACGGGAAAGTCTTTCTCCACGTGCAGACATGCTCCCAGGTGCCTGGGGCAAGGGGAAGGAAATGCCATACACTGACCTGGAAGAGACCACAGGGCCCAGGCACAGTCTGAACCCTTCCCTCAACCCGGCGGTTTTACTAGCAGGAGTTCAACCCCAACGAACATAGCCCGGAGACCCCTGGGGCAAAAACGGCTTCCGACGAACAATAGGTGCTTGCTGTGGAACACCTATCCCAAGTGGGGGTAGCCAGCTCAACAAAATGCCACACACCCAGGTGTAAGAAACAACATTGCCCAGGCATGGTCTAAGCCCCTCACCTCGTCCCTGTGTTTTGGGGAGCCGGAGGGACAGCCGAGGCCCACGGCCCTGAGACCCCTTTGCAAAAAGCCGGCTTCCCACGGAAACAGTTTTCCTGAGGTGCACACCCTATCCCAAGTGGTTGTGGCAAGGTAAAGCAAATGCCCTCCACTTCTCTGGAAGAATCCACAGTGCCCAGCCATGTTCTAAGCCCTCCCATCCTCCCTGGGCTTCTGGCAGCAGGAGTGAAAAGAGAGGAACAGAGCACTGGGACCCGTTTGACAAAAACTGGCTTCCCACGGGAAAGTCTGTCTCCACGTGCAGACATGCTCCCAGGTGCCTGGGGCAAGGGGAAGGAAATGCCATACACTGACCTTGAAGAGACCACAGCGCCCAGGCACAGTCTGAACCCTTCCCTCAACCCGGCGGTTTTACTAGCAGGAGTTCAACCCCAACGAACACAGCCCGGAGACCCCTGGGGCAAAAACGGCTTCCGACGAACAATAGGTGCTTGCTGTGGAACACCTATCCCAAGTGGGGGTAGCCAGCTCAACACAATGCCACACACCCAGGTTAAGAAACAACATTGCCCAGGCATGGTCTAAGCCCCTCACCTCGTCCCTGTGCTTTGGGAAACCGGAGGGACAGCCGAGGCCCACGGCCCTGAGACCCCTTTGCAAAAAGCCGGCTTCCCACGGAGACAGTTTTCCTGAGGTGCAGACCCTATCCCAAGTGGTTGTGGCAAGGTAAAGCAAATGCCCTCCACTTCTCTGGAAGAAACCACAGTGCCCAACCATGTTCTAAGCCCTCCCATCCTCCCTGGGCTTCTGGCAGCAGGAGTGAAAAGAGAGGAGCAGAGCACTGGGACCCGTTTGACAAAACCCGGCTTCCCACGGGAAAGTCTTTCTCCACGTGCAGACATGCTGCCAGGTGCCTGGGGCAAGGGGAAGGAAATGCCATACACTGACCTGGAAGAGACCACAGGGCCCAGGCACAGTCTGAACCCTTCCCTCAACCCGGCGGTTTTACTAGCAGGAGCTCAACCCCGACGAACACAGCCCGGAGACCCCTGGGGCAAAAACGGCTTCCGACGATCAATAGGTGCTTGCTGTGGAACACCTATCCCAAGTTGGGGAAGCCAGCTCCACAAAATGCCACACACCCAGGTGTAAGAAACAACATTGCCCAGGCTTGGTCTAAGCCCCTCACCTCGTCCTTGTGCTTTGGGGAGCCGGAGGGACAGCCGAGTCCCACGACCCTGAGACCCCTTTGCAAAAAGCCGGCTTCCCACGGTGACAGTTTTCCTGAGGTGCAGACCCTATCCCAAGTGGTTGTGGCAAGGTAAAGCAAATGCCCTCCACTTCTCTGGAAGAAACCACAGTGCCCAACCATGTTCTAAGCCCTCCCATCCTCCCTGGGCTTCTGGCAGCAGGAGTGAAAAGAGAGGAACAGAGCACTGGGACCCGTTTGACAAAAACTGGCTTCCCACGGGAAAGTCTTTCTCCACGTGCAGACATGCTCCCAGGTGCCTGGGGCAAGGGGAAGGAAATGCCATACACTGACCTTGAAGAGACCACAGCGCCCAGGCACAGTCTGAACCCTTCCCTCAACCCGGCGGTTTTACTAGCAGGAGTTCAACCCCAACGAACACAGCCCGGAGACCCCTGGGGCAAAAACGGCTTCCGACGATCAATAGGTGCTTGCTGTGGAACACCTATCCCAAGTGGGGGTAGCCAGCTCAACACAATGCCACACACCCAGGTTAAGAAACAACATTGCCCAGGCATGGTCTAAGCCCCTCACCTCGTCCCTGTGCTTTGGGAAACCGGAGGGACAGCCGAGGCCCACGGCCCTGAGACCCCTTTGCAAAAAGCCGGCTTCCCACGGAGACAGTATTCCTGAGGTGCAGACCCTATCCCAAGTGGTTGTGGCAAGGTAAAGCAAATGCCCTCCACTTCTCTGGAAGAAACCACAGTGCCCAACCATGTTCTAAGCCCTCCCATCCTCCCTGGGCTTCTGGTAGCAGGAGTGAAAAGAGAGGAGCAGAGCACTGGGACCCGTTTGACAAAACCCGGCTTCCCACGGGAAAGTCTTTCTCCACGTGCAGATATGCTCCCAGGTGCCTGTGGCAAGGGGAAGGAAATGCCATACACTGACCTGGAAGAGACCACAGGGCCCAGGCACAGTCTGAACCCTTCCCTCATCCCGGCAGGTTTGCTAGCAGGAGTTCAACCCCAACGAACACAGCCCGGAGACCCCTGGGGCAAAAACGGCTTCCGACGAACAATAGGCGCTTGCTGTGGAAAACCAATCCTAAGTGGGGGTAGCCAGCTCAACACAATGCCACACACCCAGGTGTAAGAAACAACATTGCCCTGCCATGGTCTAAGCCCCTCACCTCGTCCCTGTGCTTTGGGGAGCCGGAGGGACAGCCGAGGCCCACGGCCCTGAGACCCCTTTGCAAAAAGCCGGCTTCCCACGGAAACAGTTTTCCTGAGGTGCAGACCCTATCCCAAGTGGTTGTGGCAAGGTAAAGCAAATGCCTTCCACTTCTCTGGAAGAAACCACAGTGCCCAGCCATGTTCTAAGCCCTCCCATCCTCCCTGGGCTTCTGGCAGCAGGAGTGAAAAGAGAGGAGCAGAGCACTGGGACCCGTTTGACAAAACCCGGCTTCCCACGGGAAAGTCTTTCTCCACGTGCAGACATGCTCCCAGGTGCCTGGGGCAAGGGGAAGGAAATGCCATACACTGACCTGGAAGAGACCACAGGGCCCAGGCACAGTCTGAACCCTTCCCTCAACCCGGCGGTTTTACTAGCAGGAGTTCAACCCCAACGAACACAGCCCGGAGACCCCTGGGGCAAAAACGGCTTCCGACGATCAATAGGTGCTTGCTGTGGAACACCTATCCCAAGTTGGGGAAGCCAGCTCCACAAAATGCCACACACCCAGGTGTAAGAAACAACATTGCCCAGGCTTGGTCTAAGCCCCTCACTTCGTCCCTGTGCTTTGGGGAGCCGGAGGGACAGCCGAGGCCCACGGCCCTGAGACCCCTTGGCAAAAAGCCGGCTTCCCACGGAGACAGTTTCCCTGAGGTGCAGACCCTATCCCAAGTGGTTGTGGCAAGGTAAAGCAAATGCCCTCCACTTCTCTGGAAGAAACCACAGTGCCCAACCATGTTCTAAGCCCTCCCATCCTCCCTGGGCTTCTGGCAGCAGGAGTGAAAAGAGAGGAGCAGAGCACTGGGACCCGTTTGACAAAAACCGGCTTCCCACGGGAAAGTCTTTCTCCACGTGCAGACATGCTCCCAGGTGCCTGTGGCAAGGGGAAGGAAATGCCATACACTGACCTGGAAGAGACCACAGGGCCCAGGCACAGTCTGAACCCTTCCCTCAACCCGGCGGTTTTGCTAGCAGGAGTTCAACCCCAACGAACACAGCCCGGAGACCCCTGGGGCAAAAACGGCTTCCGACGAACAATAGGCGCTTGCTGTGGAAAACCAATCCTAAGTGGGGGTAGCCAGCTCAACACAATGCCTCACACCCAGGTGTAAGAAACAACATTGCCCAGGCATGGTCTAAGCCCCTCACCTCGTCCCTGTGCTTTGGGGAGCCGGAGGGACACCCGAGGCCCACGGCCCTGAGACCCCTTTGCAAAAAGCCGGCTTCCCACGGACACAGTTTTCCTGAGGTGCAGACCCTATCCCAAGTGGTTGTGGCAAGGTAAAGCAAATGCCCTCCACTTCTCTGGAAGAAACCACAGTGCCCAGCCATGTTCTAAGCCCTCCCATCCTCCCTGGGCTTCTGGCAGCAGGAGTGAAAAGAGAGGAGCAGAGCACTGGGACCCGTTTGACAAAACCCGGCTTCCCACGGGAAAGTCTTTCTCCACGTGCAGACATGCTCCCAGGTGCCTGGGGCAAGGGGAAGGAAATGCCATACACTGACCTTGAAGAGACCACAGCGCCCAGGCACAGTCTGAACCCTTCCCTCAACCCGGCGGTTTTACTAGCAGGAGTTCAACCCCAACGAACACAGCCCGGAGACCCCTGGGGCAAAAACGGCTTCCGACGAACAATAGGTGCTTGCTGCGGAACACCTATCCCAAGTGGGGGTAGCCAGCTCAACACAATGCCACACACCCAGGTTAAGAAACAACATTGCCCAGGCATGGTCTAAGCCCCTCACCTCGTCCCTGTGCTTTGTGAAACCGGAGGGACAGCCGAGGCCCACGGCCCTGAGACCCCTTTGCAAAAAGCCGGCTTCCCACGGAGACAGTTTTCCTGAGCTGCAGACCCTATCCCAAGTGGTTGTGGCAAGGTAAAGCAAATGCCCTCCACTTCTCTGGAAGAAACCACAGTGCCCAACCATGTTCTAAGCCCTCCCATCCTCCCTGGGCTTCTGGCAGCAGGAGTGAAAAGAGAGGAGCAGAGCACTGGGACCGTTTGACAAAACCCGGCTTCCCACGGGAAAGTCTTTCTCCACGTGCAGACATGCTCCCAGGTGCCTGGGGCAAGGGGAAGGAAATGCCATACACTGACCTGGAAGAGACCACAGGGCCCAGGCACAGTCTGAACCCTTCCCTCAACCCGGCGGTTTTACTAGCAGGAGTTCAACCCCAACGAACATAGCACGGAGACCCCTGGGGCAAAAACGGCTTCCGACGATCAATAGGTGCTTGCTGTGGAACACCTATCCCAAGTGGGGGTAGCCAGCTCAACACAATGCCACACACCCAGGTTAAGAAACAACATTGCCCAGGCATGGTCTAAGCCCCTCACCTCGTCCCTGTGCTTTGGGAAACCGGAGGGACAGCCGAGGCCCACGGCCCTGAGACCCCTTTGCAAAAAGCCGGCTTCCCACGGAGACAGTATTCCTGAGGTGCAGACCCTATCCCAAGTGGTTGTGGGAAGGTAAAGCAAATGCCCTCCACTTCTCTGGAAGAAACCACAGTGCCCAACCATGTTCTAAGCCCTCCCATCCTCCCTGGGCTTCTGGTAGCAGGAGTGAAAAGAGAGGAGCAGACCACTGGGACCCGTTTGACAAAACCCGGCTTCCCACGGGAAAGTCTTTCTCCACGTGCAGATATGCTCCCAGGTGCCTGTGGCAAGGGGAAGGAAATGCCATACACTGACCTGGAAGAGACCACAGGGCCCAGGCACAGTCTGAACCCTTCCCTCATCCCGGCAGGTTTGCTAGCAGGAGTTCAACCCCAACGAACACAGCCCGGAGACCCCTGGGGCAAAAACGGCTTCCGACGAACAATAGGCGCTTGCTGTGGAAAACCAATCCTAAGTGGGGGTAGCCAGCTCAACACAATGCCTCACACCCAGGTGTAAGAAACAACATTGCCCAGGCATGGTCTAAGCCCCTCACCTCGTCCCTGTGCTTTGGGGAGCCGGAGGGACACCCGAGGCCCACGGCCCTGAGACCCCTTTGCAAAAAGCCGGCTTCCCACGGACACAGTTTTCCTGAGGTGCAGACCCTATCCCAAGTGGTTGTGGCAAGGTAAAGCAAATGCCCTCCACTTCTCTGGAAGAAACCACAGTGCCCAGCCATGTTCTAAGCCCTCCCATCCTCCCTGGGCTTCTGGCAGCAGGAGTGAAAAGAGAGGAGCAGAGCACTGGGACCCGTTTGACAAAACCCGGCTTCCCACGGGAAAGTCTTTCTCCACGTGCAGACATGCTCCCAGGTGCCTGGGGAAGGGGAAGGAAATGAAATACACTGACCTGGAAGA
Source organism: Ursus arctos (assembly GCF_023065955.2). Lineage (NCBI taxonomy): Eukaryota > Metazoa > Chordata > Mammalia > Carnivora > Ursidae > Ursus > Ursus arctos. The sequence continues at coordinate 1,593,047 of NW_026623078.1, read as the reverse complement.
GACCACAGGGCCCAGGCACAGTCTGAACCCTTCCCTCAACCCGGCGGTTTTACTAGCAGGAGTTCAACCCCAACGAACACAGCCCGGAGACCCCTGGGGCAAAAACGGCTTCCGACGAACAATAGGTGCTTGCTGCGGAACACCTATCCCAAGTGGGGGTAGCCAGCTCAACACAATGCCACACACCCAGGTTAAGAAACAACATTGCCCAGGCATGGTCTAAGCCCCTCACCTCGTCCCTGTGCTTTGTGAAACCGGAGGGACAGCCGAGGCCCACGGCCCTGAGACCCCTTTGCAAAAAGCCGGCTTCCCACGGAGACAGTTTTCCTGAGGTGCAGACCCTATCCCAAGTGGTTGTGGCAAGGTAAAGCAAATGCCCTCCACTTCTCTGGAAGAAACCACAGTGCCCAACCATGTTCTAAGCCCTCCCATCCTCCCTGGGCTTCTGGCAGCAGGAGTGAAAAGAGAGGAGCAGAGCACTGGGACCGTTTGACAAAACCCGGCTTCCCACGGGAAAGTCTTTCTCCACGTGCAGACATGCTCCCAGGTGCCTGGGGCAAGGGGAAGGAAATGCCATACACTGACCTGGAAGAGACCACAGGGCCCAGGCACAGTCTGAACCCTTCCCTCAACCCGGCGGTTTTACTAGCAGGAGTTCAACCCCAACGAACATAGCCCGGAGACCCCTGGGGCAAAAACGGCTTCCGACGATCAATAGGTGCTTGCTGTGGAACACCTATCCCAAGTTGGGGAAGCCAGCTCCACAAAATGCCACACACCCAGGTGTAAGAAACAACATTGCCAGGCTTGGTCTAAGCCTCTCACCTCGTCCTTGTGCTTTGGGGAGCCGGAGGGACAGCCGAGTCCCACGACCCTGAGACCCCTTTGCAAAAAGCCGGCTTCCCACGGTGACAGTTTTCCTGAGTGCAGACCCTATCCCAAGTGGTTGTGGCAAGGTAAAGCAAATACCCTCCACTTCTCTGGAAGAAACCACAGTGCCCAACCATGTTCTAAGCCCTCCCATCCTCCCTGGGCTTCTGGCAGCAGGAGTGAAAAGAGAGGAGCAGAGCACTGGGACCCGTTTGACAAGACCCGGCTTCCCACGGGAAAGTCTTTCTCCACGTGCAGACATGCTCCCAGGTGCCTGGGGCAAGGGGAAGGAAATGCCATACACTGACCTGGAAGAGACTACAGGGCCCAGGCACAGTCTGAACCCTGCCCTCAACCCGGCGGTTTTGATGGCAGGAGTTCAACCCCAACGAACACAGCCCGGAGACCCCTGGGGCAAAAACGGCTTCTGACGAACAATAGGCGCGCGCTGTGGAAAACCAATCCTAAGTGGGGGTAGCCAGCTCAACACAATGCCACACACCCAGGTTAAGAAACAACATTGCCCAGGCATGGTCTAAGCCCCTCACCTCGTCCCTGTGCTTTGGGGAGCCGGAGGGACACCCGAGGCACATGGCCCTGAGACCCCTTTGCAAAAAGCCGGCTTCCCACGGAGACAGTTTTCCTGAGGTGCACACCCTATCCCAAGTGGTTGTGGCAAGGTAAAGCAAATGCCCTCCACTTCTCTGGAAGAAACCACAGTGCCCAGCCATGTTCTAAGCCCTCCCATCCTCCCTGGGCTTCTGGCAGCAGGAGTGAAAAGAGAGGAGCAGAGCACTGGGACCCGTTTGACAAAACCCGGCTTCCCACGGGAAAGTCTTTCTCCACGTGCAGACATGCTCCCAGGTGCCTGGGGCAAGGGGAAGGAAATGCCATACACTGACCTGGAAGAGACCACAGGGCCCAGGCACAGTCTGAACCCTTCCCTCAACCCGGCGGTTTTGCTAGCAGGAGTTCAACCCCAACGAACACAGCCCGGAGACTCCTGGGGCAAAAACGGCTTCCGACGATCAATAGGTGCTTGCTGTGGAACACCTATCCCAAGTGGGGGAAGCCAGCTCAACAAAATGCCACACACCCAGGTGTAAGAAACAACATTGCCCAGGCATGGTCTAAGCCCCTCACCTCGTCCCTGTGCTTTGGGGAGCCGGAGGGACAGCCGAGGCACACGGCCCTGAGACCCCTTTGCAAAAAGCCGGCTTCCCAAGGAAACAGTTTTCCTGAGGTGCACACCCTATCCCAAGTGGTTGTGGCAAGGTAAAGCAAATGCCCTCCACTTCTCTGGAAGAAACCACAGTGCCCAACCATGTTCTAAGCCCTCCCATCCTCCCTGGGCTTCTGGCAGCAGGAGTGAAAAGAGAGGAGCAGAGCACTGGGACCCGTTTGACAAGACCCGGCTTCCCACGGGAAAGTCTTTCTCCACGTGCAGACATGCTCCCAGGTGCCTGGGGCAAGGGGAAGGAAATGCCATACACTGACCTGGAAGAGACCACAGGGCCCAGGCACAGTCTGAACCCTGCCCTCAACCCGGCGGTTTTGCTGGCAGGAGTTCAACCCCAACGAACACAGCCCGGAGACCCCTGGGGCAAAAACGGCTTCTGACGAACAATAGGCGCTTGCTGTGGAAAACCAATCCTAAGTGGGGGTAGCCAGCTCAACACAATGCCTCCCACCCAGGTGTAAGAAACAACATTGCCCAGGCATGGTCTAAGCCCCTCACCTCGTCCCTGTGCTTTGGGGAGCCGGAGGGACACCCGAGGCCCACGGCCCTGAGACCCCTTTGCAAAAAGCCGGCTTCCCACGGAAACAGTTTTCCTGAGGTGCAGACCCTATCCCAAGTGGTTGTGGCAAGGTAAAGCAAATGCCCTCCACTTCTCTGGAAGAAACCACAGTGCCCAGCCATGTTCTAAGCCCTCCCATCCTCCCTGGGCTTCTGGCAGCAGGAGTGAAAAGAGAGGAGCAGAGCACTGGGACCCTTTTGACAAAAACTGGCTTCCCACGGGAAAGTCTTTCTCCACGTGCAGACATGCTCCCAGGTGCTTGGGGCAAGGGGAAGGAAATGCCATACACTGACCTGGAAGAGACCACAGGGCTCAGGCACAGTCTGAACCCTTCCCTCAACCCGGCGGTTTTACTAGCAGGAGTTCAACCCCAACGAACATAGCCCGGAGACCCCTGGGGCAAAAACGGCTTCCGACGAACAATAGGTGCTTGCTGTGGAACACCTATCCCAAGTGGGGGTAGCCAGCTCAACAAAATGCCACACACCCAGGTGTAAGAAACAACATTGCCCAGGCATGGTCTAAGCCCCTCACCTCGTCCCTGTGTTTTGGGGAGCCGGAGGGACTGCCGAGGCCCACGGCCCTGAGACCCCTTTGCAAAAAGCCGGCTTCCCACGGAAACAGTTTTCCTGAGGTGCACACCCTATCCCAAGTGGTTGTGGCAAGGTAAAGCAAATGCCCTCCACTTCTCTGGAAGAATCCACAGTGCCCAGCCATGTTCTAAGCCCTCCCATCCTCCCTGGGCTTCTGGCAGCAGGAGTGAAAAGAGAGGAACAGAGCACTGGGACCCGTTTGACAAAAACTGGCTTCCCACGGGAAAGTCTTTCTCCACGTGCAGACATGCTCCCAGGTGCCTGGGGCAAGGGGAAGGAAATGCCATACACTGACCTTGAAGAGACCACAGCGCCCAGGCACAGTCTGAACCCTTCCCTCAACCCGGCGGTTTTACTAGCAGGAGTTCAACCCCAACGAACACAGCCCGGAGACCCCTGGGGCAAAAACGGCTTCCAAGGAACAATAGGTGCTTGCTGTGGAACACCTATCCCAAGTGGGGGTAGCCAGCTCAACACAATGCCACACACCCAGGTTAAGAAAAAACATTGCCCAGGCATGGTCTAAGCCCCTCACCTCGTCCCTGTGCTTTGGGAAACCGGAGGGACAGCCGAGGCACACGGCCCTGAGACCCCTTTGCAAAAAGCCGGCTTCCCACGGAGACAGTTTTCCTGAGGTGCAGACCCTATCCCAAGTGGTTGTGGCAAGGTAAAGCAAATGCCCTCCACTTCTCTGGAAGAAACCACAGTGCCCAGCCATGTTCTAAGCCCTCCCATCCTCCCTGGGCTTCTGGCAGCGGGAGTGAAAAGAGAGGAGCAGAGCACTGGGACCCGTTTGACAAGACCCGGCTTCCCACGGGAAAGTCTTTCTCCACGTGCAGACATGCTCCCAGGTGCCTGGGGCAAGGGGAAGGAAATGCCATACACTGACCTGGAAGAGACCACAGGGCCCAGGCACAGTCTGAACCCTTCCCTCAACCCGGCGGTTTTGCTAGCAGGAGTTCAACCCCAACCCACACAGCCCGGAGACCCCTGGGGCAAAAACGGCTTCTGACGAACAATAGGCGCGCGCTGTGGAAAACCAATCCTAAGTGGGGGTAGCCAGCTCAACACAATGCCACACACCCAGGTTAAGAAACAACATTGCCCAGGCATGGTCTAAGCCCCTCACCTCGTCCCTGTGCTTTGGGGAACCGGAGGGACAGCCGAGGCACATGGCCCTGAGACCCCTTTGCAAAAAGCCGGCTTCCCACGGAGACAGTTTTCCTGAGGTGCACACCCTATCCCAAGTGGTTGTGGCAAGGTAAAGCAAATGCCCTCCACTTCTCTGGAAGAAACCACAGTGCCCAGCCATGTTCTAAGCCCTCCCATCCTCCCTGGGCTTCTGGCAGCAGGAGTGAAAAGAGAGGAGCAGAGCACTGGGACCCGTTTGACAAAACCCGGCTTCCCACGGGAAAGTCTTTCTCCACGTGCAGACATGCTCCCAGGTGCCTGGGGCAAGGGGAAGGAAATGCCATACACTGACCTGGAAGAGACCACAGGGCCCAGGCACAGTCTGAACCCTTCCCTCAACCCGGCAGTTTTGCTAGCAGGAGTTCAACCCCAACGAACACAGCCCGGAGACCCCTGGGGCAAAAACTGCTTCCGAGGATCAATAGGTGCTTGCTGTGGAACACCTATCCCAAGTGGGGGAAGCCAGCTCAACAAAATGCCACACACCCAGGTGTAAGAAACAACATTGCCCAGGCATGGTCTAAGCCCCTCACCTCGTCCCTGTGCTTTGGGGAGCCGGAGGGACAGCGGAGGCCCACGGCCCTGAGACCCCTTTGCAAAAAGCCGGCTTCCCACGGAGACAGTTTTCCTGAGGTGCACACCCTATCCCAAGTGGTTGTGGCAAGGTAAAGCAAATGCCCTCCACTTCTCTGGAAGAAACCACAGTGCCCAGCCATGTTCTAAGCCCTCCCATCCTCCCTGGGCTTCTGGCAGCAGGAGTGAAAAGAGAGGAGCAGAGCACTGGGACCCGTTTGACAAGACACGGCTTCCCACGGGAAAGTCTTTCTCCACGTGCAGACATGCTCCCAGGTGCCTGGGGCAAGGGGAAGGAAATGCCATACACTGACCTGGAAGAGACCACAGGGCCCAGGCACAGTCTGAACCCTTCCCTCAACCCGGCGGTTTTGCTAGCAGGAGTTCAACCCCAACCCACACAGCCCGGAGACCCCTGGGGCAAAAACGGCTTCTGACGAACAATAGGCGCGCGCTGTGGAAAACCAATCCTAAGTGGGGGTAGCCAGCTCAACACAATGCCACACACCCAGGTTAAGAAACAACATTGCCCAGGCATGGTCTAAGCCCCTCACCTCGTCCCTGTGCTTTGGGGAGCCGGAGGGACAGCCGAGGCACACGGCCCTGAGACCCCTTGGCAAAAAGCCGGCTTCCCAAGGAAACAGTTTTCCTGAGGTGCACACCCTATCCCAAGTGGTTGTGGCAAGGTAAAGCAAATGCCCTCCACTTCTCTGGAAGAAACCACAGTGCCCAACCATGTTCTAAGCCCTCCCATCCTCCCTGGGCTTCTGGCAGCAGGAGTGAAAAGAGAGGAGCAGAGCACTGGGACCCGTTTGACAAGACCCGGCTTCCCACGGGAAAGTCTTTCTCCACGTGCAGACATGCTCCCAGGTGCCTGGGGCAAGGGGAAGGAAATGCCATACACTGACCTGGAAGAGACCACAGGGCCCAGGCACAGTCTGAACCCTGCCCTCAACCCGGCGGTTTTGCTGGCAGGAGTTCAACCCCAACGAACACAGCCCGGAGACCCCTGGGGCAAAAACGGCTTCTGACGAACAATAGGCGCTTGCTGTGGAAAACCAATCCTAAGTGGGGGTAGCCAGCTCAACACAATGCCTCCCACCCAGGTGTAAGAAACAACATTGCCCAGGCATGGTCTAAGCCCCTCACCTCGTCCCTGTGCTTTGGGGAGCCGGAGGGACACCCGAGGCCCACGGCCCTGAGACCCCTTTGCAAAAAGCCGGCTTCCCACGGAAACAGTTTTCCTGAGGTGCACACCCTATCCCAAGTGGTTGTGGCAAGGTAAAGCAAATGCCCTCCACTTCTCTGGAAGAATCCACAGTGCCCAGCCATGTTCTAAGCCCTCCCATCCTCCCTGGGCTTCTGGCAGCAGGAGTGAAAAGAGAGGAACAGAGCACTGGGACCCGTTTGACAAAAACTGGCTTCCCACGGGAAAGTCTTTCTCCACGTGCAGACATGCTCCCAGGTGCCTGGGGCAAGGGGAAGGAAATGCCATACACTGACCTTGAAGAGACCACAGCGCCCAGGCACAGTCTGAACCCTTCCCTCAACCCGGCGGTTTTACTAGCAGGAGTTCAACCCCAACGAACACAGCCCGGAGACCCCTGGGGCAAAAACGGCTTCCAACGAACAATAGGTGCTTGCTGTGGAACACCTATCCCAAGTGGGGGTAGCCAGCTCAACACAATGCCACACACCCAGGTTAAGAAAAAACATTGCCCAGGCATGTTCTAAGCCCCTCACCTCGTCCCTGTGCTTTGGGAAAGCGGAGGGACAGCCGAGGCACACGGCCCTGAGACCCCTTTGCAAAAAGCCGGCTTCCCACGGAGACAGTTTTCCTGAGGTGCAGACCCTATCCCAAGTGGTTGTGGCAAGGTAAAGCAAATGCCCTCCACTTCTCTGGAAGAAACCACAGTGCCCAGCCATGTTCTAAGCCCTCCCATCCTCCCTGGGCTTCTGGCAGCGGGAGTGAAAAGAGAGGAGCAGAGCACTGGGACCCGTTTGACAAGACCCGGCTTCCCACGGGAAAGTCTTTCTCCACGTGCAGACATGCTCCCAGGTGCCTGGGGCAAGGGGAAGGAAATGCCATACACTGACCTGGAAGAGACCACAGGGCCCAGGCACAGTCTGAACCCTTCCCTCAACCCGGCGGTTTTGCTAGCAGGAGTTCAACCCCAACCCACACAGCCCGGAGACCCCTGGGGCAAAAACGGCTTCTGACGAACAATAGGCGCGCGCTGTGGAAAACCAATCCTAAGTGGGGGTAGCCAGCTCAACACAATGCCACACACCCAGGTTAAGAAACAACATTGCCCAGGCATGGTCTAAGCCCCTCACCTCGTCCCTGTGCTTTGGGGAACCGGAGGGACAGCCGAGGCACATGGCCCTGAGACCCCTTTGCAAAAAGCCGGCTTCCCACGGAGACAGTTTTCCTGAGGTGCACACCCTATCCCAAGTGGTTGTGGCAAGGTAAAGCAAATGCCCTCCACTTCTCTGGAAGAAACCACAGTGCCCAGCCATGTTCTAAGCCCTCCCATCCTCCCTGGGCTTCTGGCAGCAGGAGTGAAAAGAGAGGAGCAGAGCACTGGGACCCGTTTGACAAAACCCGGCTTCCCACGGGAAAGTCTTTCTCCACGTGCAGACATGCTCCCAGGTGCCTGGGGCAAGGGGAAGGAAATGCCATACACTGACCTGGAAGAGACCACAGGGCCCAGGCACAGTCTGAACCCTTCCCTCAACCCGGCAGTTTTGCTAGCAGGAGTTCAACCCCAACGAACACAGCCCGGAGACCCCTGGGGCAAAAACTGCTTCCGAGGATCAATAGGTGCTTGCTGTGGAACACCTATCCCAAGTGGGGGAAGCCAGCTCAACAAAATGCCACACACCCAGGTGTAAGAAACAACATTGCCCAGGCATGGTCTAAGCCACTCACCTCGTCCCTGTGTTTTGGGGAGCCGGAGGGACAGCCGAGGCCCACGGCCCTGAGACCCTTTTGCAAAAAGCCGGCTTCCCACGGAAACAGTTTTCCTGAGGTGCACACCCTATCCCAAGTGGTTGTGGCAAGGTAAAGCAAATGCCCTCCACTTCTCTGGAAGGAACCACAGTGCCCAGCCATGTTCTAAGCCCTCCCATCCTCCCTGGGCTTCTGGCAGCAGGAGTGAAAAGAGAGGAGCAGAGCACTGGGACCCTTTTGACAAAAACTGGCTTCCCACGGGAAAGTCTTTCTCCACGTGCAGACATGCTCCCAGGTGCCTGGGGCAAGGGGAAGGAAATGCCATACACTGACCTGGAAGAGACCACAGGGCCCAGGCACAGTCTGAACCCTTCCCTCAACCCGGCGGTTTTACTAGCAGGAGTTCAACCCCAACGAACACAGCCCGGAGACCCCTGGGGCAAAAACGGCTTCCGACGAACAATAGGTGCTTGCTGTGGAACACCTATCCCAAGTGGGGGTAGCCAGCTCAACAAAATGCCACACACCCAGGTGTAAGAAACAACATGGCCCAGCCATGGTCTAAGCCCCTCACCTCGTCCCTGTGCTTTGGGGAGCCGGAGGGACACCCGAGGCCCACGGCCCTGAGACCCCTTTGCAAAAAGCCGGCTTCCCACGGAGACAGTTTTCCTGAGGTGCAGACCCTATCCCAAGTGGTTGTGGCAAGGTAAAGCAAATGCCCTCCACTTCTCTGGAAGAAACCACAGTGCCCAGCCATGTTCTAAGCCCTCCCATCCTCCCTAGGCTTCTGGCAGCAGGAGTGAAAAGAGAGGAGCAGAGCACTGGGACCCTTTTGACAAAAACTGGCTTCCCACGGGAAAGTCTTTCTCCACGTGCAGACATGCTCCCAGGTGCCTGGGGCAAGGGGAAGGAAATGCCATACACTGACCTGGAAGAGACCACAGGGCCCAGGCACAGTCTGAACCCTTCCCTCAACCCGGCGGCTTTACTAGCAGGAGTTCAACCCCAACGAACATAGCCCGGAGACCCCTGGGGCAAAAACGGCTTCCGACGAACAATAGGTGCTTGCTGTGGAACACCTATCCCAAGGGGGGTAGCCAGCTCAACAAAATGCCACACACCCAGGTGAAAGAAACAACATTGCCCAGGCATGGTCTAAGCCCCTCACCTCGTCCCTGTGCTTTGGGGAGCCGGAGGGACACCCGAGGCACACGGCCCTGAGACCCCTTTGCAAAAAGACGGCTTCCCACGGAAACAGTTTTCCTGAGGTGCACACCCTATCCCAAGTGGTTGTGGCAAGGTAAAGCAAAAGCCCTCCACTTCTCTGGAAGAAACCACAGTGCCCAGCCATGTTCTAAGCCCTCCCATCCTCCCTGGGCTTCTGGCAGCAGGAGTGAAAAGAGAGGAACAGAGCACTGGGACCCGTTTGACAAAAACTGGCTTCCCACGGGAAAGTCTTTCTCCACGTGCAGACATGCTCCCAGGTGCCTGGGGCAAGGGGAAGGAAATGCCATACACTGACTTTGAAGAGACCACAGCGCCCAGGCACAGTCTGAACCCTTCCCTCAACCCGGCGGTTTTGCTAGCAGGAGTTCAACCCCAACGAACACAGCCCGGAGACCCCTGGGGCAAAAACGGCTTCCGACGAACAATAGGTGCTTGCTGTGGAACACCTATCCCAAGTGGGGGTAGCCAGCTCAACAAAATGCCACACACCCAGGTGTAAGAAACAACATTGCCCAGGCATGGTCTAAGCCCCTCACCTCGTCCCTGTGCTTTGGGGAGCCGGAGGGACAGCCGAGGCCCACGGCCCTGAGACCCCTTTGAAAAAGCCGGCTTCCCACGGAAAGAGTTTTCCTGAGCTGCAGACCCTATCCCAAGTGGTTGTGGCAATGTAAAGCAAATGCCCTCCACTTCTCTCGAAGAAACCACAGTGCCCAGGCACAGTCTGAACCCTTCCTTCAACCCGGCGGTTTTGCTAGCAGGAGTTCAACCCCAACGAACACAGCCCGGAGACCCCTGGGGCAAAAACGGCTTCCGACGATCAATAGGTGCTTGCTGTGGAACACCTATCCCAAGTTGGGGAAGCCAGCTCAACAAAATGCCACACACCCAGGTGTAAGAAACAACATTGCCCAGGCTTGGTCTAAGCCCCTCACCTCGTCCTTGTGCTTTGGGGAGCCGGAGGGACAGCCGAGGCCCACGACCCTGAGACCCCTTTGCAAAAAGCCGGCTTCCCACGGAGACAGTTTTCCTGAGGTGCAGACCCTATCCCAAGTGGTTGTGGCAAGGTAAAGCAAATGCCCTCCACTTCTCTGGAAGAAACCACAGTGCCCAACCATGTTCTAAGCCCTCCCATCCTCCCTGGGCTTCTGGCAGCATGAGTGAAAAGAGAGGAGCAGAGCACTGGGACCCGTTTGACAAGACCCGGCTTCCCACGGGAAAGTCTTTCTCCACGTGCAGACATGCTCCCAGGTGCCTGGGGCAAGGGGAAGGAAATGCCATACACTGACCTGGAAGAGACCACAGGGCCCAGACACAGCCTGAACCCTTCCCTCAACCCGGCGGTTTTGCTAGCAGGAGTTCAACCCCAAGGAACATAGCCCGGAGACCCCTGGGGCAAAATCGGCTTCTGACGAACAATAGGCGCGCGCTGTGGAAAACCAATCCTAAGTGGGGGTAGCCAGCTCAACACAATGCCACACACCCAGGTTAAGAAACAACATTGCCCAGGCATGGACTAAGCCCCTCACCTCGTACCTCTGCTTTGGGGAGCCGGAGGGACACCCGAGGCACATGGCCCTGAGACCCCTTTGCAAAAAGCCGGCTTCCCACGGAGACAGTTTTCCTGAGGTGCAGACCCTATCCCAAGTGGTTGTGGCAAGGTAAAGCAAATGCCCTCCACTTCTCTGGAAGAAACCACAGTGCCCAGCCATGTTCTAAGCCCTCCCATCCTCCCTGGGCTTCTGGCAGCAGGAGTGAAAAGAGAGGAGCAGAGCACTGGGACCCGTTTGACAAAACCCGGCTTCCCACGGGAAAGTCTTTCTCCACGTGCAGATATGCTCCCAGGTGCCTGTGGCAAGGGGAAGGAAATGCCATACACTGACCTGGAAGAGACCACAGGGCCCAGGCACAGTCTGAACCCTTCCCTCATCCCGGCAGGTTTGCTAGCAGGAGTTCAACCCCAACGAACACAGCCCGGAGACCCCTGGGGCAAAAACGGCTTCCGACGAACAATAGGCGCTTGCTGTGGAAAACCAATCCTAAGTGGGGGTAGCCAGCTCAACACAATGCCACACACCCAGGTGTAAGAAACAACATTGCCCTGCCATGGTCTAAGCCCCTCACCTCGTCCCTGTGCTTTGGGGAGCCGGAGGGACAGCCGAGGCCCACGGCCCTGAGACCCCTTTGCAAAAAGCCGGCTTCCCACGGAAACAGTTTTCCTGAGGTGCAGACCCTATCCCAAGTGGTTGTGGCAAGGTAAAGCAAATGCCTTCCACTTCTCTGGAAGAAACCACAGTGCCCAGCCATGTTCTAAGCCCTCCCATCCTCCCTGGGCTTCTGGCAGCAGGAGTGAAAAGAGAGGAGCAGAGCACTGGGACCCGTTTGACAAAACCCGGCTTCCCACGGGAAAGTCTTTCTCCACGTGCAGACATGCTCCCAGGTGCCTGGGGCAAGGGGAAGGAAATGCCATACACTGACCTGGAAGAGACCACAGGGCCCAGGCACAGTCTGAACCCTTCCCTCAACCCGGCGGTTTTACTAGCAGGAGTTCAACCCCAACGAACACAGCCCGGAGACCCCTGGGGCAAAAACGGCTTCCGACGATCAATAGGTGCTTGCTGTGGAACACCTATCCCAAGTTGGGGAAGCCAGCTCCACAAAATGCCACACACCCAGGTGTAAGAAACAACATTGCCCAGGCTTGGTCTAAGCCCCTCACTTCGTCCCTGTGCTTTGGGGAGCCGGAGGGACAGCCGAGGCCCACGGCCCTGAGACCCCTTGGCAAAAAGCCGGCTTCCCACGGAGACAGTTTCCCTGAGGTGCAGACCCTATCCCAAGTGGTTGTGGCAAGGTAAAGCAAATGCCCTCCACTTCTCTGGAAGAAACCACAGTGCCCAACCATGTTCTAAGCCCTCCCATCCTCCCTGGGCTTCTGGCAGCAGGAGTGAAAAGAGAGGAGCAGAGCACTGGGACCCGTTTGACAAAAACCGGCTTCCCACGGGAAAGTCTTTCTCCACGTGCAGACATGCTCCCAGGTGCCTGTGGCAAGGGGAAGGAAATGCCATACACTGACCTGGAAGAGACCACAGGGCCCAGGCACAGTCTGAACCCTTCCCTCAACCCGGCGGTTTTGCTAGCAGGAGTTCAACCCCAACGAACACAGCCCGGAGACCCCTGGGGCAAAAACGGCTTCCGACGAACAATAGGCGCTTGCTGTGGAAAACCAATCCTAAGTGGGGGTAGCCAGCTCAACACAATGCCTCACACCCAGGTGTAAGAAACAACATTGCCCAGGCATGGTCTAAGCCCCTCACCTCGTCCCTGTGCTTTGGGGAGCCGGAGGGACACCCGAGGCCCACGGCCCTGAGACCCCTTTGCAAAAAGCCGGCTTCCCACGGACACAGTTTTCCTGAGGTGCAGACCCTATCCCAAGTGGTTGTGGCAAGGTAAAGCAAATGCCCTCCACTTCTCTGGAAGAAACCACAGTGCCCAGCCATGTTCTAAGCCCTCCCATCCTCCCTGGGCTTCTGGCAGCAGGAGTGAAAAGAGAGGAGCAGAGCACTGGGACCCGTTTGACAAAACCCGGCTTCCCACGGGAAAGTCTTTCTCCACGTGCAGACATGCTCCCAGGTGCCTGGGGCAAGGGGAAGGAAATGCCATACACTGACCTTGAAGAGACCACAGCGCCCAGGCACAGTCTGAACCCTTCCCTCAACCCGGCGGTTTTACTAGCAGGAGTTCAACCCCAACGAACACAGCCCGGAGACCCCTGGGGCAAAAACGGCTTCCGACGAACAATAGGTGCTTGCTGCGGAACACCTATCCCAAGTGGGGGTAGCCAGCTCAACACAATGCCACACACCCAGGTTAAGAAACAACATTGCCCAGGCATGGTCTAAGCCCCTCACCTCGTCCCTGTGCTTTGTGAAACCGGAGGGACAGCCGAGGCCCACGGCCCTGAGACCCCTTTGCAAAAAGCCGGCTTCCCACGGAGACAGTTTTCCTGAGCTGCAGACCCTATCCCAAGTGGTTGTGGCAAGGTAAAGCAAATGCCCTCCACTTCTCTGGAAGAAACCACAGTGCCCAACCATGTTCTAAGCCCTCCCATCCTCCCTGGGCTTCTGGCAGCAGGAGTGAAAAGAGAGGAGCAGAGCACTGGGACCGTTTGACAAAACCCGGCTTCCCACGGGAAAGTCTTTCTCCACGTGCAGACATGCTCCCAGGTGCCTGGGGCAAGGGGAAGGAAATGCCATACACTGACCTGGAAGAGACCACAGGGCCCAGGCACAGTCTGAACCCTTCCCTCAACCCGGCGGTTTTACTAGCAGGAGTTCAACCCCAACGAACATAGCACGGAGACCCCTGGGGCAAAAACGGCTTCCGACGATCAATAGGTGCTTGCTGTGGAACACCTATCCCAAGTGGGGGTAGCCAGCTCAACACAATGCCACACACCCAGGTTAAGAAACAACATTGCCCAGGCATGGTCTAAGCCCCTCACCTCGTCCCTGTGCTTTGGGAAACCGGAGGGACAGCCGAGGCCCACGGCCCTGAGACCCCTTTGCAAAAAGCCGGCTTCCCACGGAGACAGTATTCCTGAGGTGCAGACCCTATCCCAAGTGGTTGTGGCAAGGTAAAGCAAATGCCCTCCACTTCTCTGGAAGAAACCACAGTGCCCAACCATGTTCTAAGCCCTCCCATCCTCCCTGGGCTTCTGGTAGCAGGAGTGAAAAGAGAGGAGCAGACCACTGGGACCCGTTTGACAAAACCCGGCTTCCCACGGGAAAGTCTTTCTCCACGTGCAGATATGCTCCCAGGTGCCTGTGGCAAGGGGAAGGAAATGCCATACACTGACCTGGAAGAGACCACAGGGCCCAGGCACAGTCTGAACCCTTCCCTCATCCCGGCAGGTTTGCTAGCAGGAGTTCAACCCCAACGAACACAGCCCGGAGACCCCTGGGGCAAAAACGGCTTCCGACGAACAATAGGCGCTTGCTGTGGAAAACCAATCCTAAGTGGGGGTAGCCAGCTCAACACAATGCCTCACACCCAGGTGTAAGAAACAACATTGCCCAGGCATGGTCTAAGCCCCTCACCTCGTCCCTGTGCTTTGGGGAGCCGGAGGGACACCCGAGGCCCACGGCCCTGAGACCCCTTTGCAAAAAGCCGGCTTCCCACGGACACAGTTTTCCTGAGGTGCAGACCCTATCCCAAGTGGTTGTGGCAAGGTAAAGCAAATGCCCTCCACTTCTCTGGAAGAAACCACAGTGCCCAGCCATGTTCTAAGCCCTCCCATCCTCCCTGGGCTTCTGGCAGCAGGAGTGAAAAGAGAGGAGCAGAGCACTGGGACCCGTTTGACAAAACCCGGCTTCCCACGGGAAAGTCTTTCTCCACGTGCAGACATGCTCCCAGGTGCCTGGGGAAGGGGAAGGAAATGAAATACACTGACCTGGAAGAGACCACAGGGCCCAGGCACAGTCTGAACCCTTCCCTCAACCCGGCGGTTTTACTAGCAGGAGTTCAACCCCAACGAACACAGCCCGGAGACCCCTGGGGCAAAAACGGCTTCCGACGAACAATAGGTGCTTGCTGTGGAACACCTATCCCAAGTGGGGGTAGCCAGCTCAACAAAATGCCACACACCCAGGTGTAAGAAACAACATTGCCCAGGCATGGTCTAAGCCCCTCACCTCGTCCCTGTGCTTTGGGGAGCCGGAGGGACAGCCGAGGCACACGGCCCTGAGACCCCTTTGCAAAAAGCCGGCTTCCCACGGAGACAGTTTCCCTGAGGTGCAGACCCTATCCCAAGTGGTTGTGGCAAGGTAAAGCAAATGCCCTCCACTTCTCTGGAAGAAACCACAGTGCCCAGCCATGTTCTAAGCCCTGCCATCCTCCCTGGGCTTCTGGCAGCAGGAGTGAAAAGAGAGGAACAGAGCACTGGGACCCGTTTGACAAAACCCGGCTTCCCACGGGAAAGTCTTTCTCCACGTGCAGACATGCTCCCAGGTGCCTGGGGCAAGGGGAAGGAAATGCCATACACTGACCTTGAAGACACCACAGCGCCCAGGCACAGTCTGAACCCTTCCCTCAACCCGGCGGTTTTACTAGCAGGAGTTCAACCCCAACGAACACAGCCCGGAGACCCCTGGGGCAAAAACGGCTTCCGACGAACAATAGGTGCTTGCTGCGGAACACCTATCCCAAGTGGGGGTAGCCAGCTCAACACAATGCCACACACCCAGGTTAAGAAACAACATTGCCCAGGCATGGTCTAAGCCCCTCACCTCGTCCCTGTGCTTTGTGAAACCGGAGGGACAGCCGAGGCCCACGGCCCTGAGACCCCTTTGCAAAAAGCCGGCTTCCCACGGAGACAGTTTTCCTGAGGTGCAGACCCTATCCCAAGTGGTTGTGGCAAGGTAAAGCAAATGCCCTCCACTTCTCTGGAAGAAACCACAGTGCCCAACCATGTTCTAAGCCCTCCCATCCTCCCTGGGCTTCTGGCAGCAGGAGTGAAAAGAGAGGAGCAGAGCACTGGGACCGTTTGACAAAACCCGGCTTCCCACGGGAAAGTCTTTCTCCACGTGCAGACATGCTCCCAGGTGCCTGGGGCAAGGGGAAGGAAATGCCATACACTGACCTGGAAGAGACCACAGGGCCCAGGCACAGTCTGAACCCTTCCCTCAACCCGGCGGTTTTACTAGCAGGAGTTCAACCCCAACGAACATAGCCCGGAGACCCCTGGGGCAAAAACGGCTTCCGACGATCAATAGGTGCTTGCTGTGGAACACCTATCCCAAGTTGGGGAAGCCAGCTCCACAAAATGCCACACACCCAGGTGTAAGAAACAACATTGCCAGGCTTGGTCTAAGCCTCTCACCTCGTCCTTGTGCTTTGGGGAGCCGGAGGGACAGCCGAGTCCCACGACCCTGAGACCCCTTTGCAAAAAGCCGGCTTCCCACGGTGACAGTTTTCCTGAGTGCAGACCCTATCCCAAGTGGTTGTGGCAAGGTAAAGCAAATACCCTCCACTTCTCTGGAAGAAACCACAGTGCCCAACCATGTTCTAAGCCCTCCCATCCTCCCTGGGCTTCTGGCAGCAGGAGTGAAAAGAGAGGAGCAGAGCACTGGGACCCGTTTGACAAGACCCGGCTTCCCACGGGAAAGTCTTTCTCCACGTGCAGACATGCTCCCAGGTGCCTGGGGCAAGGGGAAGGAAATGCCATACACTGACCTGGAAGAGACTACAGGGCCCAGGCACAGTCTGAACCCTGCCCTCAACCCGGCGGTTTTGATGGCAGGAGTTCAACCCCAACGAACACAGCCCGGAGACCCCTGGGGCAAAAACGGCTTCTGACGAACAATAGGCGCGCGCTGTGGAAAACCAATCCTAAGTGGGGGTAGCCAGCTCAACACAATGCCACACACCCAGGTTAAGAAACAACATTGCCCAGGCATGGTCTAAGCCCCTCACCTCGTCCCTGTGCTTTGGGGAGCCGGAGGGACACCCGAGGCACATGGCCCTGAGACCCCTTTGCAAAAAGCCGGCTTCCCACGGAGACAGTTTTCCTGAGGTGCACACCCTATCCCAAGTGGTTGTGGCAAGGTAAAGCAAATGCCCTCCACTTCTCTGGAAGAAACCACAGTGCCCAGCCATGTTCTAAGCCCTCCCATCCTCCCTGGGCTTCTGGCAGCAGGAGTGAAAAGAGAGGAGCAGAGCACTGGGACCCGTTTGACAAAACCCGGCTTCCCACGGGAAAGTCTTTCTCCACGTGCAGACATGCTCCCAGGTGCCTGGGGCAAGGGGAAGGAAATGCCATACACTGACCTGGAAGAGACCACAGGGCCCAGGCACAGTCTGAACCCTTCCCTCAACCCGGCGGTTTTGCTAGCAGGAGTTCAACCCCAACGAACACAGCCCGGAGACTCCTGGGGCAAAAACGGCTTCCGACGATCAATAGGTGCTTGCTGTGGAACACCTATCCCAAGTGGGGGAAGCCAGCTCAACAAAATGCCACACACCCAGGTGTAAGAAACAACATTGCCCAGGCATGGTCTAAGCCCCTCACCTCGTCCCTGTGCTTTGGGGAGCCGGAGGGACAGCCGAGGCACACGGCCCTGAGACCCCTTTGCAAAAAGCCGGCTTCCCAAGGAAACAGTTTTCCTGAGGTGCACACCCTATCCCAAGTGGTTGTGGCAAGGTAAAGCAAATGCCCTCCACTTCTCTGGAAGAAACCACAGTGCCCAACCATGTTCTAAGCCCTCCCATCCTCCCTGGGCTTCTGGCAGCAGGAGTGAAAAGAGAGGAGCAGAGCACTGGGACCCGTTTGACAAGACCCGGCTTCCCACGGGAAAGTCTTTCTCCACGTGCAGACATGCTCCCAGGTGCCTGGGGCAAGGGGAAGGAAATGCCATACACTGACCTGGAAGAGACCACAGGGCCCAGGCACAGTCTGAACCCTGCCCTCAACCCGGCGGTTTTGCTGGCAGGAGTTCAACCCCAACGAACACAGCCCGGAGACCCCTGGGGCAAAAACGGCTTCTGACGAACAATAGGCGCTTGCTGTGGAAAACCAATCCTAAGTGGGGGTAGCCAGCTCAACACAATGCCTCACACCCAGGTGTAAGAAACAACATTGCCCAGGCATGGTCTAAGCCCCTCACCTCGTCCCTGTGCTTTGGGGAGCCGGAGGGACACCCGAGGCCCACGGCCCTGAGACCCCTTTGCAAAAAGCCGGCTTCCCATGGAAACAGTTTTCCTGAGGTGCAGACCCTATCCCAAGTGGTTGTGGCAAGGTAAAGCAAATGCCCTCCACTTCTCTGGAAGAAACCACAGTGCCCAGCCATGTTCTAAGCCCTCCCATCCTCCCTGGGCTTCTGGCAGCAGGAGTGAAAAGAGAGGAGCAGAGCACTGGGACCCTTTTGACAAAAACTGGCTTCCCACGGGAAAGTCTTTCTCCACGTGCAGACATGCTCCCAGGTGCTTGGGGCAAGGGGAAGGAAATGCCATACACTGACCTGGAAGAGACCACAGGGCTCAGGCACAGTCTGAACCCTTCCCTCAACCCGGCGGTTTTACTAGCAGGAGTTCAACCCCAACGAACATAGCCCGGAGACCCCTGGGGCAAAAACGGCTTCCGACGAACAATAGGTGCTTGCTGTGGAACACCTATCCCAAGTGGGGGTAGCCAGCTCAACAAAATGCCACACACCCAGGTGTAAGAAACAACATTGCCCAGGCATGGTCTAAGCCCCTCACCTCGTCCCTGTGTTTTGGGGAGCCGGAGGGACTGCCGAGGCCCACGGCCCTGAGACCCCTTTGCAAAAAGCCGGCTTCCCACGGAAACAGTTTTCCTGAGGTGCACACCCTATCCCAAGTGGTTGTGGCAAGGTAAAGCAAATGCCCTCCACTTCTCTGGAAGAATCCACAGTGCCCAGCCATGTTCTAAGCCCTCCCATCCTCCCTGGGCTTCTGGCAGCAGGAGTGAAAAGAGAGGAACAGAGCACTGGGACCCGTTTGACAAAAACTGGCTTCCCACGGGAAAGTCTTTCTCCACGTGCAGACATGCTCCCAGGTGCCTGGGGCAAGGGGAAGGAAATGCCATACACTGACCTTGAAGAGACCACAGCGCCCAGGCACAGTCTGAACCCTTCCCTCAACCCGGCGGTTTTACTAGCAGGAGTTCAACCCCAACGAACACAGCCCGGAGACCCCTGGGGCAAAAACGGCTTCCAAGGAACAATAGGTGCTTGCTGTGGAACACCTATCCCAAGTGGGGGTAGCCAGCTCAACACAATGCCACACACCCAGGTTAAGAAAAAACATTGCCCAGGCATGGTCTAAGCCCCTCACCTCGTCCCTGTGCTTTGGGAAACCGGAGGGACAGCCGAGGCACACGGCCCTGAGACCCCTTTGCAAAAAGCCGGCTTCCCACGGAGACAGTTTTCCTGAGGTGCAGACCCTATCCCAAGTGGTTGTGGCAAGGTAAAGCAAATGCCCTCCACTTCTCTGGAAGAAACCACAGTGCCCAGCCATGTTCTAAGCCCTCCCATCCTCCCTGGGCTTCTGGCAGCGGGAGTGAAAAGAGAGGAGCAGAGCACTGGGACCCGTTTGACAAGACCCGGCTTCCCACGGGAAAGTCTTTCTCCACGTGCAGACATGCTCCCAGGTGCCTGGGGCAAGGGGAAGGAAATGCCATACACTGACCTGGAAGAGACCACAGGGCCCAGGCACAGTCTGAACCCTTCCCTCAACCCGGCGGTTTTGCTAGCAGGAGTTCAACCCCAACCCACACAGCCCGGAGACCCCTGGGGCAAAAACGGCTTCTGACGAACAATAGGCGCGCGCTGTGGAAAACCAATCCTAAGTGGGGGTAGCCAGCTCAACACAATGCCACACACCCAGGTTAAGAAACAACATTGCCCAGGCATGGTCTAAGCCCCTCACCTCGTCCCTGTGCTTTGGGGAACCGGAGGGACAGCCGAGGCACATGGCCCTGAGACCCCTTTGCAAAAAGCCGGCTTCCCACGGAGACAGTTTTCCTGAGGTGCACACCCTATCCCAAGTGGTTGTGGCAAGGTAAAGCAAATGCCCTCCACTTCTCTGGAAGAAACCACAGTGCCCAGCCATGTTCTAAGCCCTCCCATCCTCCCTGGGCTTCTGGCAGCAGGAGTGAAAAGAGAGGAGCAGAGCACTGGGACCCGTTTGACAAAACCCGGCTTCCCACGGGAAAGTCTTTCTCCACGTGCAGACATGCTCCCAGGTGCCTGGGGCAAGGGGAAGGAAATGCCATACACTGACCTGGAAGAGACCACAGGGCCCAGGCACAGTCTGAACCCTTCCCTCAACCCGGCAGTTTTGCTAGCAGGAGTTCAACCCCAACGAACACAGCCCGGAGACCCCTGGGGCAAAAACTGCTTCCGAGGATCAATAGGTGCTTGCTGTGGAACACCTATCCCAAGTGGGGGAAGCCAGCTCAACAAAATGCCACACACCCAGGTGTAAGAAACAACATTGCCCAGGCATGGTCTAAGCCCCTCACCTCGTCCCTGTGCTTTGGGGAGCCGGAGGGACAGCGGAGGCCCACGGCCCTGAGACCCCTTTGCAAAAAGCCGGCTTCCCACGGAGACAGTTTTCCTGAGGTGCACACCCTATCCCAAGTGGTTGTGGCAAGGTAAAGCAAATGCCCTCCACTTCTCTGGAAGAAACCACAGTGCCCAGCCATGTTCTAAGCCCTCCCATCCTCCCTGGGCTTCTGGCAGCAGGAGTGAAAAGAGAGGAGCAGAGCACTGGGACCCGTTTGACAAGACACGGCTTCCCACGGGAAAGTCTTTCTCCACGTGCAGACATGCTCCCAGGTGCCTGGGGCAAGGGGAAGGAAATGCCATACACTGACCTGGAAGAGACCACAGGGCCCAGGCACAGTCTGAACCCTTCCCTCAACCCGGCGGTTTTGCTAGCAGGAGTTCAACCCCAACCCACACAGCCCGGAGACCCCTGGGGCAAAAACGGCTTCTGACGAACAATAGGCGCGCGCTGTGGAAAACCAATCCTAAGTGGGGGTAGCCAGCTCAACACAATGCCACACACCCAGGTTAAGAAACAACATTGCCCAGGCATGGTCTAAGCCCCTCACCTCGTCCCTGTGCTTTGGGGAGCCGGAGGGACAGCCGAGGCACACGGCCCTGAGACCCCTTGGCAAAAAGCCGGCTTCCCAAGGAAACAGTTTTCCTGAGGTGCACACCCTATCCCAAGTGGTTGTGGCAAGGTAAAGCAAATGCCCTCCACTTCTCTGGAAGAAACCACAGTGCCCAACCATGTTCTAAGCCCTCCCATCCTCCCTGGGCTTCTGGCAGCAGGAGTGAAAAGAGAGGAGCAGAGCACTGGGACCCGTTTGACAAGACCCGGCTTCCCACGGGAAAGTCTTTCTCCACGTGCAGACATGCTCCCAGGTGCCTGGGGCAAGGGGAAGGAAATGCCATACACTGACCTGGAAGAGACCACAGGGCCCAGGCACAGTCTGAACCCTGCCCTCAACCCGGCGGTTTTGCTGGCAGGAGTTCAACCCCAACGAACACAGCCCGGAGACCCCTGGGGCAAAAACGGCTTCTGACGAACAATAGGCGCTTGCTGTGGAAAACCAATCCTAAGTGGGGGTAGCCAGCTCAACACAATGCCTCCCACCCAGGTGTAAGAAACAACATTGCCCAGGCATGGTCTAAGCCCCTCACCTCGTCCCTGTGCTTTGGGGAGCCGGAGGGACACCCGAGGCCCACGGCCCTGAGACCCCTTTGCAAAAAGCCGGCTTCCCACGGAAACAGTTTTCCTGAGGTGCACACCCTATCCCAAGTGGTTGTGGCAAGGTAAAGCAAATGCCCTCCACTTCTCTGGAAGAATCCACAGTGCCCAGCCATGTTCTAAGCCCTCCCATCCTCCCTGGGCTTCTGGCAGCAGGAGTGAAAAGAGAGGAACAGAGCACTGGGACCCGTTTGACAAAAACTGGCTTCCCACGGGAAAGTCTTTCTCCACGTGCAGACATGCTCCCAGGTGCCTGGGGCAAGGGGAAGGAAATGCCATACACTGACCTTGAAGAGACCACAGCGCCCAGGCACAGTCTGAACCCTTCCCTCAACCCGGCGGTTTTACTAGCAGGAGTTCAACCCCAACGAACACAGCCCGGAGACCCCTGGGGCAAAAACGGCTTCCAACGAACAATAGGTGCTTGCTGTGGAACACCTATCCCAAGTGGGGGTAGCCAGCTCAACACAATGCCACACACCCAGGTTAAGAAAAAACATTGCCCAGGCATGGTCTAAGCCCCTCACCTCGTCCCTGTGCTTTGGGAAACCGGAGGGACAGCCGAGGCACACGGCCCTGAGACCCCTTTGCAAAAAGCCGGCTTCCCACGGAGACAGTTTTCCTGAGGTGCAGACCCTATCCCAAGTGGTTGTGGCAAGGTAAAGCAAATGCCCTCCACTTCTCTGGAAGAAACCACAGTGCCCAGCCATGTTCTAAGCCCTCCCATCCTCCCTGGGCTTCTGGCAGCGGGAGTGAAAAGAGAGGAGCAGAGCACTGGGACCCGTTTGACAAGACCCGGCTTCCCACGGGAAAGTCTTTCTCCACGTGCAGACATGCTCCCAGGTGCCTGGGGCAAGGGGAAGGAAATGCCATACACTGACCTGGAAGAGACCACAGGGCCCAGGCACAGTCTGAACCCTTCCCTCAACCCGGCGGTTTTGCTAGCAGGAGTTCAACCCCAACCCACACAGCCCGGAGACCCCTGGGGCAAAAACGGCTTCTGACGAACAATAGGCGCGCGCTGTGGAAAACCAATCCTAAGTGGGGGTAGCCAGCTCAACACAATGCCACACACCCAGGTTAAGAAACAACATTGCCCAGGCATGGTCTAAGCCCCTCACCTCGTCCCTGTGCTTTGGGGAACCGGAGGGACAGCCGAGGCACATGGCCCTGAGACCCCTTTGCAAAAAGCCGGCTTCCCACGGAGACAGTTTTCCTGAGGTGCACACCCTATCCCAAGTGGTTGTGGCAAGGTAAAGCAAATGCCCTCCACTTCTCTGGAAGAAACCACAGTGCCCAGCCATGTTCTAAGCCCTCCCATCCTCCCTGGGCTTCTGGCAGCAGGAGTGAAAAGAGAGGAGCAGAGCACTGGGACCCGTTTGACAAAACCCGGCTTCCCACGGGAAAGTCTTTCTCCACGTGCAGACATGCTCCCAGGTGCCTGGGGCAAGGGGAAGGAAATGCCATACACTGACCTGGAAGAGACCACAGGGCCCAGGCACAGTCTGAACCCTTCCCTCAACCCGGCAGTTTTGCTAGCAGGAGTTCAACCCCAACGAACACAGCCCGGAGACCCCTGGGGCAAAAACTGCTTCCGAGGATCAATAGGTGCTTGCTGTGGAACACCTATCCCAAGTGGGGGAAGCCAGCTCAACAAAATGCCACACACCCAGGTGTAAGAAACAACATTGCCCAGGCATGGTCTAAGCCACTCACCTCGTCCCTGTGTTTTGGGGAGCCGGAGGGACAGCCGAGGCCCACGGCCCTGAGACCCTTTTGCAAAAAGCCGGCTTCCCACGGAAACAGTTTTCCTGAGGTGCACACCCTATCCCAAGTGGTTGTGGCAAGGTAAAGCAAATGCCCTCCACTTCTCTGGAAGGAACCACAGTGCCCAGCCATGTTCTAAGCCCTCCCATCCTCCCTGGGCTTCTGGCAGCAGGAGTGAAAAGAGAGGAGCAGAGCACTGGGACCCTTTTGACAAAAACTGGCTTCCCACGGGAAAGTCTTTCTCCACGTGCAGACATGCTCCCAGGTGCCTGGGGCAAGGGGAAGGAAATGCCATACACTGACCTGGAAGAGACCACAGGGCCCAGGCACAGTCTGAACCCTTCCCTCAACCCGGCGGTTTTACTAGCAGGAGTTCAACCCCAACGAACACAGCCCGGAGACCCCTGGGGCAAAAACGGCTTCCGACGAACAATAGGTGCTTGCTGTGGAACACCTATCCCAAGTGGGGGTAGCCAGCTCAACAAAATGCCACACACCCAGGTGTAAGAAACAACATGGCCCAGCCATGGTCTAAGCCCCTCACCTCGTCCCTGTGCTTTGGGGAGCCGGAGGGACACCCGAGGCCCACGGCCCTGAGACCCCTTTGCAAAAAGCCGGCTTCCCACGGAGACAGTTTTCCTGAGGTGCAGACCCTATCCCAAGTGGTTGTGGCAAGGTAAAGCAAATGCCCTCCACTTCTCTGGAAGAAACCACAGTGCCCAGCCATGTTCTAAGCCCTCCCATCCTCCCTAGGCTTCTGGCAGCAGGAGTGAAAAGAGAGGAGCAGAGCACTGGGACCCTTTTGACAAAAACTGGCTTCCCACGGGAAAGTCTTTCTCCACGTGCAGACATGCTCCCAGGTGCCTGGGGCAAGGGGAAGGAAATGCCATACACTGACCTGGAAGAGACCACAGGGCCCAGGCACAGTCTGAACCCTTCCCTCAACCCGGCGGCTTTACTAGCAGGAGTTCAACCCCAACGAACATAGCCCGGAGACCCCTGGGGCAAAAACGGCTTCCGACGAACAATAGGTGCTTGCTGTGGAACACCTATCCCAAGGGGGGTAGCCAGCTCAACAAAATGCCACACACCCAGGTGAAAGAAACAACATTGCCCAGGCATGGTCTAAGCCCCTCACCTCGTCCCTGTGCTTTGGGGAGCCGGAGGGACACCCGAGGCACACGGCCCTGAGACCCCTTTGCAAAAAGACGGCTTCCCACGGAAACAGTTTTCCTGAGGTGCACACCCTATCCCAAGTGGTTGTGGCAAGGTAAAGCAAAAGCCCTCCACTTCTCTGGAAGAAACCACAGTGCCCAGCCATGTTCTAAGCCCTCCCATCCTCCCTGGGCTTCTGGCAGCAGGAGTGAAAAGAGAGGAACAGAGCACTGGGACCCGTTTGACAAAAACTGGCTTCCCACGGGAAAGTCTTTCTCCACGTGCAGACATGCTCCCAGGTGCCTGGGGCAAGGGGAAGGAAATGCCATACACTGACTTTGAAGAGACCACAGCGCCCAGGCACAGTCTGAACCCTTCCCTCAACCCGGCGGTTTTGCTAGCAGGAGTTCAACCCCAACGAACACAGCCCGGAGACCCCTGGGGCAAAAACGGCTTCCGACGAACAATAGGTGCTTGCTGTGGAACACCTATCCCAAGTGGGGGTAGCCAGCTCAACAAAATGCCACACACCCAGGTGTAAGAAACAACATTGCCCAGGCATGGTCTAAGCCCCTCACCTCGTCCCTGTGCTTTGGGGAGCCGGAGGGACAGCCGAGGCCCACGGCCCTGAGACCCCTTTGAAAAAGCCGGCTTCCCACGGAAAGAGTTTTCCTGAGCTGCAGACCCTATCCCAAGTGGTTGTGGCAATGTAAAGCAAATGCCCTCCACTTCTCTC
Organism: Ursus arctos; assembly: GCF_023065955.2. Lineage (NCBI taxonomy): Eukaryota > Metazoa > Chordata > Mammalia > Carnivora > Ursidae > Ursus > Ursus arctos. Next base: position 1,567,892 of record NW_026623078.1, on the reverse strand, counting down.
GAAGAAACCACAGTGCCCAGGCACAGTCTGAACCCTTCCTTCAACCCGGCGGTTTTGCTAGCAGGAGTTCAACCCCAACGAACACAGCCCGGAGACCCCTGGGGCAAAAACGGCTTCCGACGATCAATAGGTGCTTGCTGTGGAACACCTATCCCAAGTTGGGGAAGCCAGCTCAACAAAATGCCACACACCCAGGTGTAAGAAACAACATTGCCCAGGCTTGGTCTAAGCCCCTCACCTCGTCCTTGTGCTTTGGGGAGCCGGAGGGACAGCCGAGGCCCACGACCCTGAGACCCCTTTGCAAAAAGCCGGCTTCCCACGGAGACAGTTTTCCTGAGGTGCAGACCCTATCCCAAGTGGTTGTGGCAAGGTAAAGCAAATGCCCTCCACTTCTCTGGAAGAAACCACAGTGCCCAACCATGTTCTAAGCCCTCCCATCCTCCCTGGGCTTCTGGCAGCATGAGTGAAAAGAGAGGAGCAGAGCACTGGGACCCGTTTGAGAAGACCCGGCTTCCCACGGGAAAGTCTTTCTCCACGTGCAGACATGCTCCCAGGTGCCTGGGGCAAGGGGAAGGAAATGCCATACACTGACCTGGAAGAGACCACAGGGCCCAGACACAGCCTGAACCCTTCCCTCAACCCGGCGGTTTTGCTAGCAGGAGTTCAACCCCAAGGAACACAGCCCGGAGACCCCTGGGGCAAAATCGGCTTCTGACGAACAATAGGCGCGCGCTGTGGAAAACCAATCCTAAGTGGGGGTAGCCAGCTCAACACAATGCCACACACCCAGGTTAAGAAACAACATTGCCCAGGCATGGACTAAGCCCCTCACCTCGTACCTCTGCTTTGGGGAGCCGGAGGGACACCCGAGGCACATGGCCCTGAGACCCCTTTGCAAAAAGCCGGCTTCCCACGGAGACAGTTTTCCTGAGGTGCAGACCCTATCCCAAGTGGTTGTGGCAAGGTAAAGCAAATGCCCTCCACTTCTCTGGAAGAAACCACAGTGCCCAGCCATGTTCTAAGCCCTCCCATCCTCCCTGGGCTTCTGGCAGCAGGAGTGAAAAGAGAGGAGCAGAGCACTGGGACCCGTTTGACAAAACCCGGCTTCCCACGGGAAAGTCTTTCTCCACGTGCAGACATACTCCCAGGTGCCTGGGGCAAGGGGAAGGAAATGCCATACACTGACCTGGAAGAGACCACAGGGCCCAGGCACAGTCTGAACACTTCCCTCAACCCGGCGGTTTTACTTGCAGGAGTTCAACCCCAACGAACATAGCCCGGAGACCCCTGGGGCAAAAACGGCTTCCGACGAACAATAGGTGCTTGCTGTGGAACACCTATCCCAAGTGGGGGAAGCCAGCTCAACAAAATGCCACACACCCAGGTATAAGAAACAACATTGCCCAGGCATGGTCTAAGCCCCTCACCTCGTCCCTGTGCTTTGGGGAGCCGGAGGGACAGCCGAGGCCCACGGCCCTGAGACCCCTTTGCAAAAAGCCGGCTTCCCACGGAGACAGTTTTCCTGAGGTGCACACCCTATCCCAAGTGGTTGTGGCAAGGTAAAGCAAATGCCCTCCACTTCTCTGGAAGAAACCACAGTGCCCAGCCATGTTCTAAGCCCTCCCATCCTCCCTGGGCTTCTGGCAGCAGGAGTGAAAAGAGAGGAGCAGAGCACTGGGACCCTTTTGACAAAAACTGGCTTCCCACGGGAAAGTCTTTCTCCACGTGCAGACATGCTCCCAGGTGCCTGGGGCAAGGGGAAGGAAATGCCATACACTGACCTGGAAGAGACCACAGGGCCCAGGCACAGTCTGAACCCTTCCCTCAACCCGGCGGTTTTACTAGCAGGAGTTCAACCCCAACGAACATAGCCCGGAGACCCCTGGGGCAAAAACGGCTTCCGACGAACAATAGGTGCTTGCTGTGGAACACCTATCCCAAGTGGGGGTAGCCAGCTCAACAAAATGCCACACACCCAGGTGTAAGAAACAACATTGCCCAGGCATGGTCTAAGCCCCTCACCTCGTCCCTGTGTTTTGGGGAGCCGGAGGGACAGCCGAGGCCCACGGCCCTGAGACCCCTTTGCAAAAAGCCGGCTTCCCACGGAAACAGTTTTCCTGAGGTGCACACCCTATCCCAAGTGGTTGTGGCAAGGTAAAGCAAATGCCCTCCACTTCTCTGGAAGAAACCGCAGTGCCCAGCCATGTTCTAAGCCCTCCCATCCTCCCTGGGCTTCTGGCAGCAGGAGTGAAAAGAGAGGAACAGAGCACTGGGACCCGTTTGACAAAAACTGGCTTCCCACGGGAAAGTCTTTCTCCACGTGCAGACATGCTCCCAGGTGCCTGGGGCAAGGGGAAGGAAATGCCATACACTGACCTGGAAGAGACCACAGGGCCCAGGCACAGTCTGAACCCTTCCCTCAACCCGGCGGTTTTGCTAGCAGGAGTTCAACCCCAACGAACACAGCCCGGAGACCCCTGGGGCAAAAACGGCTTCCGACGAACAATAGGCGCTTGCTGCGGAAAACCAATCCTAAGTGGGGGTAGCCAGCTCAACACAATGCCACACACCCAGTGTAAGAAACAAAATTGCCCAGCCATGGTCTAAGCCCCTCACCTCGTCCCTGTGCTTTGGGGAGCCGGAGGGACACCCGAGGCCCACGGCCCTGAGACCCCTTTGCAAAAAGCCGGCTTCCCACGGAGACAGTTTTCCTGAGGTGCAGACCCTATCCCAAGTGGTTGTGGCAAGGTAAAGCAAATGCCCTCCACTTCTCTGGAAGAAACCACAGTGCCCAGCCATGTTCTAAGCCCTCCCATCCTCCCTGGGCTTCTGGCAGCAGGAGTGAAAAGAGAGGAGCAGAGCACTGGGACCCTTTTGACAAAAACTGGCTTCCCACGGGAAAGTCTTTCTCCACGTGCAGACATGCTCCCAGGTGCCTGGGGCAAGGGGAAGGAAATGCCATACACTGACCTGGAAGAGACCACAGGGCCCAGGCACAGTCTGAACCCTTCCCTCAACCCGGCGGCTTTACTAGCAGGAGTTCAACCCCAACGAACATAGCCCGGAGACCCCTGGGGCAAAAACGGCTTCCGACGAACAATAGGTGCTTGCTGTGGAACACCTATCCCAAGGGGGGTAGCCAGCTCAACAAAATGCCACACACCCAGGTGAAAGAAACAACATTGCCCAGGCATGGTCTAAGCCCCTCACCTCGTCCCTGTGCTTTGGGAAACCGGAGGGACAGCCGAGGCCCACGGCCCTGAGACCCCTTTGCAAAAAGCCGGCTTCCCACGGAGACAGTATTCCTGAGGTGCAGACCCTATCCCAAGTGGTTGTGGCAAGGTAAAGCAAATGCCCTCCACTTCTCTGGAAGAAACCACAGTGCCCAACCATGTTCTAAGCCCTCCCATCCTCCCTGGGCTTCTGGTAGCAGGAGTGAAAAGAGAGGAGCAGACCACTGGGACCCGTTTGACAAAACCCGGCTTCCCACGGGAAAGTCTTTCTCCACGTGCAGATATGTTCCCAGGTGCCTGTGGCAAGGGGAAGGAAATGCCATACACTGACCTGGAAGAGACCACAGGGCCCAGGCACAGTCTGAACCCTTCCCTCATCCCGGCAGGTTTGCTAGCAGGAGTTCAACCCCAACGAACACAGCCCGGAGACCCCTGGGGCAAAAACGGCTTCCGACGAACAATAGGCGCTTGCTGTGGAAAACCAATCCTAAGTGGGGGTAGCCAGCTCAACACAATGCCACACACCCAGGTGTAAGAAACAACATTGCCCTGCCATGGTCTAAGCCCCTCACCTCGTCCCTGTGCTTTGGGGAGCCGGAGGGACAGCCGAGGCCCACGGCCCTGAGACCCCTTTGCAAAAAGCCGGCTTCCCACGGAGACAGTATTCCTGAGGTGCAGACCCTATCCCAAGTGGTTGTGGCAAGGTAAAGCAAATGCCTTCCACTTCTCTGGAAGAAACCACAGTGCCCAGCCATGTTCTAAGCCCTCCCATCCTCCCTGGGCTTCTGGCAGCGGGAGTGAAAAGAGAGGAGCAGAGCACTGGGACCCGTTTGACAAGACCCGGCTTCCCACGGGAAAGTCTTTCTCCACGTGCAGACATGCTCCCAGGTGCCTGGGGCAAGGGGAAGGAAATGCCATACACTGACCTGGAAGAGACCACAGGGCCCAGGCACAGTCTGAACCCTTCCCTCAACCCAGCGGTTTTGCTAGCAGGAGTTCAACCCCAACCCACACAGCCCGGAGACCCCTGGGGCAAAAACGGCTTCTGACGAACAATAGGCGCGCGCTGTGGAAAACCAATCCTAAGTGGGGGTAGCCAGCTCAACACAATGCCACACACCCAGGTTAAGAAACAACATTGCCCAGGCATGGTCTAAGCCCCTCACCTCGTCCCTGTGCTTTGGGGAACCGGAGGGACAGCCGAGGAACATGGCCCTGAGACCCCTTTGCAAAAAGCCGGCTTCCCACGGAGACAGTTTTCCTGAGGTGCACACCCTATCCCAAGTGGTTGTGGCAAGGTAAAGCAAATGCCCTCCACTTCTCTGGAAGAAACCACAGTGCCCAGCCATGTTCTAAGCCCTCCCATCCTCCCTGGGCTTCTGGCAGCAGGAGTGAAAAGAGAGGAGCAGAGCACTGGGACCCGTTTGACAAAACCCGGCTTCCCACGGGAAAGTCTTTCTCCACGTGCAGACATGCTCCCAGGTGCCTGGGGCAAGGGGAAGGAAATGCCATACACTGACCTGGAAGAGACCACAGGGCCCAGGCACAGTCTGAACCCTTCCCTCAACCCGGCAGTTTTGCTAGCAGGAGTTCAACCCCAACGAACACAGCCCGGAGACCCCTGGGGCAAAAACTGCTTCCGAGGATCAATAGGTGCTTGCTGTGGAACACCTATCCCAAGTGGGGGAAGCCAGCTCAACAAAATGCCACACACCCAGGTGTAAGAAACAACATTGCCCAGGCATGGTCTAAGCCCCTCACCTCGTCCCTGTGCTTTGGGGAGCCGGAGGGACAGCGGAGGCCCACGGCCCTGAGACCCCTTTGCAAAAAGCCGGCTTCCCACGGAGACAGTTTTCCTGAGGTGCACACCCTATCCCAAGTGGTTGTGGCAAGGTAAAGCAAATGCCCTCCACTTCTCTGGAAGAAACCACAGTGCCCAGCCATGTTCTAAGCCCTCCCATCCTCCCTGGGCTTCTGGCAGCAGGAGTGAAAAGAGAGGAGCAGAGCACTGGGACCCGTTTGACAAGACACGGCTTCCCACGGGAAAGTCTTTCTCCACGTGCAGACATGCTCCCAGGTGCCTGGGGCAAGGGGAAGGAAATGCCATACACTGACCTGGAAGAGACCACAGGGCCCAGGCACAGTCTGAACCCTTCCCTCAACCCGGCGGTTTTGCTAGCAGGAGTTCAACCCCAACCCACACAGCCCGGAGACCCCTGGGGCAAAAACGGCTTCTGACGAACAATAGGCGCGCGCTGTGGAAAACCAATCCTAAGTGGGGGTAGCCAGCTCAACACAATGCCACACACCCAGGTTAAGAAACAACATTGCCCAGGCTTGGTCTAAGCCCCTCACCTCGTCCCTGTGCTTTGGGGAGCCGGAGGGACAGCCGAGGCACACGGCCCTGAGACCCCTTGGCAAAAAGCCGGCTTCCCAAGGAAACAGTTTTCCTGAGGTGCACACCCTATCCCAAGTGGTTGTGGCAAGGTAAAGCAAATGCCCTCCACTTCTCTGGAAGAAACCACAGTGCCCAACCATGTTCTAAGCCCTCCCATCCTCCCTGGGCTTCTGGCAGCAGGAGTGAAAAGAGAGGAGCAGAGCACTGGGACCCGTTTGACAAGACCCGGCTTCCCACGGGAAAGTCTTTCTCCACGTGCAGACATGCTCCCAGGTGCCTGGGGCAAGGGGAAGGAAATGCCATACACTGACCTGGAAGAGACCACAGGGCCCAGGCACAGTCTGAACCCTGCCCTCAACCCGGCGGTTTTACTAGCAGGAGTTCAACCCCAACGAACACAGCCCGGAGACCCCTGGGGCAAAAACGGCTTCCGACTATCAATAGGTGCTTGCTGTGGAACACCTATCCCAAGTTGGGGAAGCCAGCTCCACAAAATGCCACACACCCAGGTGTAAGAAACAACATTGCCCAGGCTTGGTCTAAGCCCCTCACTTCGTCCCTGTGCTTTGGGGAGCCGGAGGGACAGCCGAGGCCCACGGCCCTGAGACCCCTTGGCAAAAAGCCGGCTTCCCACGGAGACAGTTTCCCTGAGGTGCAGACCCTATCCCAAGTGGTTGTGGCAAGGTAAAGCAAATGCCCTCCACTTCTCTGGAAGAAACCACAGTGCCCAACCATGTTCTAAGCCCTCCCATCCTCCCTGGGCTTCTGGCAGCAGGAGTGAAAAGAGAGGAGCAGAGCACTGGGACCCGTTTGACAAAAACCGGCTTCCCACGGGAAAGTCTTTCTCCACGTGCAGACATGCTCCCAGGTGCCTGTGGCAAGGGGAAGGAAATGCCATACACTGACCTGGAAGAGACCACAGGGCCCAGGCACAGTCTGAACCCTTCCCTCAACCCGGCGGTTTTGCTAGCAGGAGTTCAACCCCAACGAACACAGCCCGGAGACCCCTGGGGCAAAAACGGCTTCCGACGAACAATAGGCGCTTGCTGTGGAAAACCAATCCTAAGTGGGGGTAGCCAGCTCAACACAATGCCTCACACCCAGGTGTAAGAAACAACATTGCCCAGGCATGGTCTAAGCCCCTCACCTCGTCCCTGTGCTTTGGGGAGCCGGAGGGACACCCGAGGCCCACGGCCCTGAGACCCCTTTGCAAAAAGCCGGCTTCCCACGGACACAGTTTTCCTGAGGTGCAGACCCTATCCCAAGTGGTTGTGGCAAGGTAAAGCAAATGCCCTCCACTTCTCTGGAAGAAACCACAGTGCCCAGCCATGTTCTAAGCCCTCCCATCCTCCCTGGGCTTCTGGCAGCAGGAGTGAAAAGAGAGGAGCAGAGCACTGGGACCCGTTTGACAAAACCCGGCTTCCCACGGGAAAGTCTTTCTCCACGTGCAGACATGCTCCCAGGTGCCTGGGGAAGGGGAAGGAAATGAAATACACTGACCTGGAAGAGACCACAGGGCCCAGGCACAGTCTGAACCCTTCCCTCAACCCGGCGGTTTTACTAGCAGGAGTTCAACCCCAACGAACACAGCCCGGAGACCCCTGGGGCAAAAACGGCTTCCGACGAACAATAGGTGCTTGCTGCGGAACACCTATCCCAAGTGGGGGTAGCCAGCTCAACACAATGCCACACACCCAGGTTAAGAAACAACATTGCCCAGGCATGGTCTAAGCCCCTCACCTCGTCCCTGTGCTTTGTGAAACCGGAGGGACAGCCGAGGCCCACGGCCCTGAGACCCCTTTGCAAAAAGCCGGCTTCCCACGGAGACAGTTTTCCTGAGCTGCAGACCCTATCCCAAGTGGTTGTGGCAAGGTAAAGCAAATGCCCTCCACTTCTCTGGAAGAAACCACAGTGCCCAACCATGTTCTAAGCCCTCCCATCCTCCCTGGGCTTCTGGCAGCAGGAGTGAAAAGAGAGGAGCAGAGCACTGGGACCGTTTGACAAAACCCGGCTTCCCACGGGAAAGTCTTTCTCCACGTGCAGACATGCTCCCAGGTGCCTGGGGCAAGGGGAAGGAAATGCCATACACTGACCTGGAAGAGACCACAGGGCCCAGGCACAGTCTGAACCCTTCCCTCAACCCGGCGGTTTTACTAGCAGGAGTTCAACCCCAACGAACATAGCACGGAGACCCCTGGGGCAAAAACGGCTTCCGACGATCAATAGGTGCTTGCTGTGGAACACCTATCCCAAGTGGGGGTAGCCAGCTCAACACAATGCCACACACCCAGGTTAAGAAACAACATTGCCCAGGCATGGTCTAAGCCCCTCACCTCGTCCCTGTGCTTTGGGAAACCGGAGGGACAGCCGAGGCCCACGGCCCTGAGACCCCTTTGCAAAAAGCCGGCTTCCCACGGAGACAGTATTCCTGAGGTGCAGACCCTATCCCAAGTGGTTGTGGCAAGGTAAAGCAAATGCCCTCCACTTCTCTGGAAGAAACCACAGTGCCCAACCATGTTCTAAGCCCTCCCATCCTCCCTGGGCTTCTGGTAGCAGGAGTGAAAAGAGAGGAGCAGACCACTGGGACCCGTTTGACAAAACCCGGCTTCCCACGGGAAAGTCTTTCTCCACGTGCAGATATGCTCCCAGGTGCCTGTGGCAAGGGGAAGGAAATGCCATACACTGACCTGGAAGAGACCACAGGGCCCAGGCACAGTCTGAACCCTTCCCTCATCCCGGCAGGTTTGCTAGCAGGAGTTCAACCCCAACGAACACAGCCCGGAGACCCCTGGGGCAAAAACGGCTTCCGACGAACAATAGGCGCTTGCTGTGGAAAACCAATCCTAAGTGGGGGTAGCCAGCTCAACACAATGCCACACACCCAGGTGTAAGAAACAACATTGCCCTGCCATGGTCTAAGCCCCTCACCTCGTCCCTGTGCTTTGGGGAGCCGGAGGGACAGCCGAGGCCCACGGCCCTGAGACCCCTTTGCAAAAAGCCGGCTTCCCACGGAAACAGTTTTCCTGAGGTGCAGACCCTATCCCAAGTGGTTGTGGCAAGGTAAAGCAAATGCCTTCCACTTCTCTGGAAGAAACCACAGTGCCCAGCCATGTTCTAAGCCCTCCCATCCTCCCTGGGCTTCTGGCAGCAGGAGTGAAAAGAGAGGAGCAGAGCACTGGGACCCGTTTGACAAAACCCGGCTTCCCACGGGAAAGTCTTTCTCCACGTGCAGACATGCTCCCAGGTGCCTGGGGCAAGGGGAAGGAAATGCCATACACTGACCTGGAAGAGACCACAGGGCCCAGGCACAGTCTGAACCCTTCCCTCAACCCGGCGGTTTTACTAGCAGGAGTTCAACCCCAACGAACACAGCCCGGAGACCCCTGGGGCAAAAACGGCTTCCGACGATCAATAGGTGCTTGCTGTGGAACACCTATCCCAAGTTGGGGAAGCCAGCTCCACAAAATGCCACACACCCAGGTGTAAGAAACAACATTGCCCAGGCTTGGTCTAAGCCCCTCACCTCGTCCCTGTGCTTTGGGGAGCCGGAGGGACAGCCGAGGCCCACGGCCCTGAGACCCCTTGGCAAAAAGCCGGCTTCCCACGGAGACAGTTTTCCTGAGGTGCAGACCCTATCCCAAGTGGTTGTGGCAAGGTAAAGCAAATGCCCTCCACTTCTCTGGAAGAAACCACAGTGCCCAACCATGTTCTAAGCCCTCCCATCCTCCCTGGGCTTCTGGCAGCAGGAGTGAAAAGAGAGGAGCAGAGCACTGGGACCCGTTTGACAAAAACCGGCTTCCCACGGGAAAGTCTTTCTCCACGTGCAGACATGCTCCCAGGTGCCTGTGGCAAGGGGAAGGAAATGCCATACACTGACCTGGAAGAGACCACAGGGCCCAGGCACAGTCTGAACCCTTCCCTCAACCCGGCGGTTTTGCTAGCAGGAGTTCAACCCCAACGAACACAGCCCGGAGACCCCTGGGGCAAAAACGGCTTCCGACGAACAATAGGCGCTTGCTGTGGAAAACCAATCCTAAGTGGGGGTAGCCAGCTCAACACAATGCCTCACACCCAGGTGTAAGAAACAACATTGCCCAGGCATGGTCTAAGCCCCTCACCTCGTCCCTGTGCTTTGGGGAGCCGGAGGGACACCCGAGGCCCACGGCCCTGAGACCCCTTTGCAAAAAGCCGGCTTCCCACGGACACAGTTTTCCTGAGGTGCAGACCCTATCCCAAGTGGTTGTGGCAAGGTAAAGCAAATGCCCTCCACTTCTCTGGAAGAAACCACAGTGCCCAGCCATGTTCTAAGCCCTCCCATCCTCCCTGGGCTTCTGGCAGCAGGAGTGAAAAGAGAGGAGCAGAGCACTGGGACCCGTTTGACAAAACCCGGCTTCCCACGGGAAAGTCTTTCTCCACGTGCAGACATGCTCCCAGGTGCCTGGGGAAGGGGAAGGAAATGAAATACACTGACCTGGAAGAGACCACAGGGCCCAGGCACAGTCTGAACCCTTCCCTCAACCCGGCGGTTTTACTAGCAGGAGTTCAACCCCAACGAACACAGCCCGGAGACCCCTGGGGCAAAAACGGCTTCCGACGAACAATAGGTGCTTGCTGTGGAACACCTATCCCAAGTGGGGGTAGCCAGCTCAACAAAATGCCACACACCCAGGTGTAAGAAACAACATTGCCCAGGCATGGTCTAAGCCCCTCACCTCGTCCCTGTGCTTTGGGGAGCCGGAGGGACAGCCGAGGCACACGGCCCTGAGACCCCTTTGCAAAAAGCCGGCTTCCCACGGAGACAGTTTCCCTGAGGTGCAGACCCTATCCCAAGTGGTTGTGGCAAGGTAAAGCAAATGCCCTCCACTTCTCTGGAAGAAACCACAGTGCCCAGCCATGTTCTAAGCCCTGCCATCCTCCCTGGGCTTCTGGCAGCAGGAGTGAAAAGAGAGGAACAGAGCACTGGGACCCGTTTGACAAAACCCGGCTTCCCACGGGAAAGTCTTTCTCCACGTGCAGACATGCTCCCAGGTGCCTGGGGCAAGGGGAAGGAAATGCCATACACTGACCTTGAAGAGACCACAGCGCCCAGGCACAGTCTGAACCCTTCCCTCAACCCGGCGGTTTTACTAGCAGGAGTTCAACCCCAACGAACACAGCCCGGAGACCCCTGGGGCAAAAACGGCTTCCGACGAACAATAGGTGCTTGCTGCGGAACACCTATCCCAAGTGGGGGTAGCCAGCTCAACACAATGCCACACACCCAGGTTAAGAAACAACATTGCCCAGGCTTGGTCTAAGCCCCTCACCTCGTCCCTGTGCTTTGTGAAACCGGAGGGACAGCCGAGGCCCACGGCCCTGAGACCCCTTTGCAAAAAGCCGGCTTCCCACGGAGACAGTTTTCCTGAGGTGCAGACCCTATCCCAAGTGGTTGTGGCAAGGTAAAGCAAATGCCCTCCACTTCTCTGGAAGAAACCACAGTGCCCAACCATGTTCTAAGCCCTCCCATCCTCCCTGGGCTTCTGGCAGCAGGAGTGAAAAGAGAGGAGCAGAGCACTGGGACCGTTTGACAAAACCCGGCTTCCCACGGGAAAGTCTTTCTCCACGTGCAGACATGCTCCCAGGTGCCTGGGGCAAGGGGAAGGAAATGCCATACACTGACCTGGAAGAGACCACAGGGCCCAGGCACAGTCTGAACCCTTCCCGAAACCCGGCGGTTTTACTAGCAGGAGTTCAACCCCAACGAACATAGCCCGGAGACCCCTGGGGCAAAAACGGCTTCCGACGATCAATAGGTGCTTGCTGTGGAACACCTATCCCAAGTTGGGGAAGCCAGCTCCACAAAATGCCACACACCGAGGTGTAAGAAACAACATTGCCAGGCTTGGTCTAAGCCTCTCACCTCGTCCTTGTGCTTTGGGGAGCCGGAGGGACAGCCGAGTCCCACGACCCTGAGACCCCTTTGCAAAAAGCCGGCTTCCCACGGTGACAGTTTTCCTGAGGTGCAGACCCTATCCCAAGTGGTTGTGGCAAGGTAAAGCAAATGCCCTCCACTTCTCTGGAAGAAACCACAGTGCCCAACCATGTTCTAAGCCCTCCCATCCTCCCTGGGCTTCTGGCAGCAGGAGTGAAAAGAGAGGAGCAGAGCACTGGGACCCGTTTGACAAGACCCGGCTTCCCACGGGAAAGTCTTTCTCCACGTGCAGACATGCTCCCAGGTGCCTGGGGCAAGGGGAAGGAAATGCCATACACTGACCTGGAAGAGACTACAGGGCCCAGGCACAGTCTGAACCCTGCCCTCAACCCGGCGGTTTTGATGGCAGGAGTTCAACCCCAACGAACACAGCCCGGAGACCCCTGGGGCAAAAACGGCTTCTGACGAACAATAGGCGCGCGCTGTGGAAAACCAATCCTAAGTGGGGGTAGCCAGCTCAACACAATGCCACACACCCAGGTTAAGAAACAACATTGCCCAGGCATGGTCTAAGCCCCTCACCTCGTCCCTGTGCTTTGGGGAGCCGGAGGGACACCCGAGGCACATGGCCCTGAGACCCCTTTGCAAAAAGCCGGCTTCCCACGGAGACAGTTTTCCTGAGGTGCACACCCTATCCCAAGTGGTTGTGGCAAGGTAAAGCAAATGCCCTCCACTTCTCTGGAAGAAACCACAGTGCCCAGCCATGTTCTAAGCCCTCCCATCCTCCCTGGGCTTCTGGCAGCAGGAGTGAAAAGAGAGGAGCAGAGCACTGGGACCCGTTTGACAAAACCCGGCTTCCCACGGGAAAGTCTTTCTCCACGTGCAGACATGCTCCCAGGTGCCTGGGGCAAGGGGAAGGAAATGCCATACACTGACCTGGAAGAGACCACAGGGCCCAGGCACAGTCTGAACCCTTCCCTCAACCCGGCGGTTTTGCTAGCAGGAGTTCAACCCCAACGAACACAGCCCGGAGACTCCTGGGGCAAAAACGGCTTCCGACGATCAATAGGTGCTTGCTGTGGAGCACCTATCCCAAGTGGGGGAAGCCAGCTCAACAAAATGCCACACACCCAGGTGTAAGAAACAACATTGCCCAGGCATGGTCTAAGCCCCTCACCTCGTCCCTGTGCTTTGGGGAGCCGGAGGGACAGCCGAGGCACACGGCCCTGAGACCCCTTGGCAAAAAGCCGGCTTCCCAAGGAAACAGTTTTCCTGAGGTGCACACCCTATCCCAAGTGGTTGTGGCAAGGTAAAGCAAATGCCCTCCACTTCTCTGGAAGAAACCACAGTGCCCAACCATGTTCTAAGCCCTCCCATCCTCCCTGGGCTTCTGGCAGCAGGAGTGAAAAGAGAGGAGCAGAGCACTGGGACCCGTTTGACAAGACCCGGCTTCCCACGGGAAAGTCTTTCTCCACGTGCAGACATGCTCCCAGGTGCCTGGGGCAAGGGGAAGGAAATGCCATACACTGACCTGGAAGAGACCACAGGGCCCAGGCACAGTCTGAACCCTGCCCTCAACCCGGCGGTTTTGCTGGCAGGAGTTCAACCCCAACGAACACAGCCCGGAGACCCCTGGGGCAAAAACGGCTTCTGACGAACAATAGGCGCTTGCTGTGGAAAACCAATCCTAAGTGGGGGTAGCCAGCTCAACACAATGCCTCCCACCCAGGTGTAAGAAACAACATTGCCCAGGCATGGTCTAAGCCCCTCACCTCGTCCCTGTGCTTTGGGGAGCCGGAGGGACACCCGAGGCCCACGGCCCTGAGACCCCTTTGCAAAAAGCCGGCTTCCCACGGAAAAAGTTTTCCTGAGGTGCAGACCCTATCCCAAGTGGTTGTGGCAAGGTAAAGCAAATGCCCTCCACTTCTCTGGAAGAAACCACAGTGCCCAGCCATGTTCTAAGCCCTCCCATCCTCCCTGGGCTTCTGGCAGCAGGAGTGAAAAGAGAGGAGCAGAGCACTGGGACCCTTTTGACAAAAACTGGCTTCCCACGGGAAAGTCTTTCTCCACGTGCAGACATGCTCCCAGGTGCCTGGGGCAAGGGGAAGGAAATGCCATACACTGACCTTGAAGAGACCACAGCGCCCAGGCACAGTCTGAACCCTTCCCTCAACCCGGCGGTTTTACTAGCAGGAGTTCAACCCCAACGAACACAGCCCGGAGACCCCTGGGGCAAAAACGGCTTCCAAGGAACAATAGGTGCTTGCTGTGGAACACCTATCCCAAGTGGGGGTAGCCAGCTCAACACAATGCCACACACCCAGGTTAAGAAAAAACATTGCCCAGGCATGGTCTAAGCCCCTCACCTCGTCCCTGTGCTTTGGGAAACCGGAGGGACAGCCGAGGCACACGGCCCTGAGACCCCTTTGCAAAAAGCCGGCTTCCCACGGAGACAGTTTTCCTGAGGTGCAGACCCTATCCCAAGTGGTTGTGGCAAGGTAAAGCAAATGCCCTCCACTTCTCTGGAAGAAACCACAGTGCCCAGCCATGTTCTAAGCCCTCCCATCCTCCCTGGGCTTCTGGCAGCAGGAGTGAAAAGAGAGGAGCAGAGCACTGGGACCCGTTTGACAAGACCCGGCTTCCCACGGGAAAGTCTTTCTCCACGTGCAGACATGCTCCCAGGTGCCTGGGGCAAGGGGAAGGAAATGCCATACACTGACCTGGAAGAGACCACAGGGCCCAGGCACAGTCTGAACCCTTCCCTCAACCCGGCGGTTTTGCTAGCAGGAGTTCAACCCCAACCCACACAGCCCGGAGACCCCTGGGGCAAAAACGGCTTCTGACGAACAATAGGCGCGCGCTGTGGAAAACCAATCCTAAGTGGGGGTAGCCAGCTCAACACAATGCCACACACCCAGGTTAAGAAACAACATTGCCCAGGCATGGTCTAAGCCCCTCACCTCGTCCCTGTGCTTTGGGGAACCGGAGGGACAGCCGAGGCACATGGCCCTGAGACCCCTTTGCAAAAAGCCGGCTTCCCACGGAGACAGTTTTCCTGAGGTGCACACCCTATCCCAAGTGGTTGTGGCAAGGTAAAGCAAATGCCCTCCACTTCTCTGGAAGAAACCACAGTGCCCAGCCATGTTCTAAGCCCTCCCATCCTCCCTGGGCTTCTGGCAGCAGGAGTGAAAAGAGAGGAGCAGAGCACTGGGACCCGTTTGACAAAACCCGGCTTCCCACGGGAAAGTCTTTCTCCACGTGCAGACATGCTCCCAGGTGCCTGGGGCAAGGGGAAGGAAATGCCATACACTGACCTGGAAGAGACCACAGGGCCCAGGCACAGTCTGAACCCTTCCCTCAACCCGGCAGTTTTGCTAGCAGAAGTTCAACCCCAACGAACACAGCCCGGAGACCCCTGGGGCAAAAACTGCTTCCGAGGATCAATAGGTGCTTGCTGTGGAACACCTATCCCAAGTGGGGGAAGCCAGCTCAACAAAATGCCACACACCCAGGTGTAAGAAACAACATTGCCCAGGCATGGTCTAAGCCCCTCACCTCGTCCCTGTGCTTTGGGGAGCCGGAGGGACAGCGGAGGCCCACGGCCCTGAGACCCCTTTGCAAAAAGCCGGCTTCCCACGGAGACAGTTTTCCTGAGGTGCACACCCTATCCCAAGTGGTTGTGGCAAGGTAAAGCAAATGCCCTCCACTTCTCTGGAAGAAACCACAGTGCCCAGCCATGTTCTAAGCCCTCCCATCCTCCCTGGGCTTCTGGCAGCAGGAGTGAAAAGAGAGGAGCAGAGCACTGGGACCCGTTTGACAAGACACGGCTTCCCACGGGAAAGTCTTTCTCCACGTGCAGACATGCTCCCAGGTGCCTGGGGCAAGGGGAAGGAAATGCCATACACTGACCTGGAAGAGACCACAGGGCCCAGGCACAGTCTGAACCCTTCCCTCAACCCGGCGGTTTTGCTAGCAGGAGTTCAACCCCAACCCACACAGCCCGGAGACCCCTGGGGCAAAAACGGCTTCTGACGAACAATAGGCGCGCTGTGGAAAACCAATCCTAAGTGGGGGTAGCCAGCTCAACACAATGCCACACACCCAGGTTAAGAAACAACATTGCCCAGGCATGGTCTAAGCCCCTCACCTCGTCCCTGTGCTTTGGGGAGCCGGAGGGACAGCCGAGGCACACGGCCCTGAGACCCCTTGGCAAAAAGCCGGCTTCCCAAGGAAACAGTTTTCCTGAGGTGCACACCCTATCCCAAGTGGTTGTGGCAAGGTAAAGCAAATGCCCTCCACTTCTCTGGAAGAAACCACAGTGCCCAACCATGTTCTAAGCCCTCCCATCCTCCCTGGGCTTCTGGCAGCAGGAGTGAAAAGAGAGGAGCAGAGCACTGGGACCCGTTTGACAAGACCCGGCTTCCCACGGGAAAGTCTTTCTCCACGTGCAGACATGCTCCCAGGTGCCTGGGGCAAGGGGAAGGAAATGCCATACACTGACCTGGAAGAGACCACAGGGCCCAGGCACAGTCTGAACCCTGCCCTCAACCCGGCGGTTTTGCTGGCAGGAGTTCAACCCCAACGAACACAGCCCGGAGACCCCTGGGGCAAAAACGGCTTCTGACGAACAATAGGCGCTTGCTGTGGAAAACCAATCCTAAGTGGGGGTAGCCAGCTCAACACAATGCCTCCCACCCAGGTGTAAGAAACAACATTGCCCAGGCATGGTCTAAGCCCCTCACCTCGTCCCTGTGCTTTGGGGAGCCGGAGGGACACCCGAGGCCCACGGCCCTGAGACCCCTTTGCAAAAAGCCGGCTTCCCACGGAAACAGTTTTCCTGAGGTGCAGACCCTATCCCAAGTGGTTGTGGCAAGGTAAAGCAAATGCCCTCCACTTCTCTGGAAGAAACCACAGTGCCCAGCCATGTTCTAAGCCCTCCCATCCTCCCTGGGCTTCTGGCAGCAGGAGTGAAAAGAGAGGAGCAGAGCACTGGGACCCTTTTGACAAAAACTGGCTTCCCACGGGAAAGTCTTTCTCCACGTGCAGACATGCTCCCAGGTGCTTGGGGCAAGGGGAAGGAAATGCCATACACTGACCTGGAAGAGACCACAGGGCCCAGGCACAGTCTGAACCCTTCCCTCAACCCGGCGGTTTTACTAGCAGGAGTTCAACCCCAACGAACATAGCCCGGAGACCCCTGGGGCAAAAACGGCTTCCGACGAACAATAGGTGCTTGCTGTGGAACACCTATCCCAAGTGGGGGTAGCCAGCTCAACAAAATGCCACACACCCAGGTGTAAGAAACAACATTGCCCAGGCATGGTCTAAGCCCCTCACCTCGTCCCTGTGTTTTGGGGAGCCGGAGGGACTGCCGAGGCCCACGGCCCTGAGACCCCTTTGCAAAAAGCCGGCTTCCCACGGAAACAGTTTTCCTGAGGTGCACACCCTATCCCAAGTGGTTGTGGCAAGGTAAAGCAAATGCCCTCCACTTCTCTGGAAGAATCCACAGTGCCCAGCCATGTTCTAAGCCCTCCCATCCTCCCTGGGCTTCTGGCAGCAGGAGTGAAAAGAGAGGAACAGAGCACTGGGACCCTTTTGACAAAAACTGGCTTCCCACGGGAAAGTCTTTCTCCACGTGCAGACATGCTCCCAGGTGCCTGGGGCAAGGGGAAGGAAATGCCATACACTGACCTTGAAGAGACCACAGCGCCCAGGCACAGTCTGAACCCTTCCCTCAACCCGGCGGTTTTACTAGCAGGAGTTCAACCCCAACGAACACAGCCCGGAGACCCCTGGGGCAAAAACGGCTTCCAACGAACAATAGGTGCTTGCTGTGGAACACCTATCCCAAGTGGGGGTAGCCAGCTCAACACAATGCCACACACCCAGGTTAAGAAAAAACATTGCCCAGGCATGGTCTAAGCCCCTCACCTCGTCCCTGTGCTTTGGGAAACCGGAGGGACAGCCGAGGCACACGGCCCTGAGACCCCTTTGCAAAAAGCCGGCTTCCCACGGAGACAGTTTTCCTGAGGTGCAGACCCTATCCCAAGTGGTTGTGGCAAGGTAAAGCAAATGCCCTCCACTTCTCTGGAAGAAACCACAGTGCCCAGCCATGTTCTAAGCCCTCCCATCCTCCCTGGGCTTCTGGCAGCGGGAGTGAAAAGAGAGGAGCAGAGCACTGGGACCCGTTTGACAAGACCCGGCTTCCCACGGGAAAGTCTTTCTCCACGTGCAGACATGCTCCCAGGTGCCTGGGGCAAGGGGAAGGAAATGCCATACACTGACCTGGAAGAGACCACAGGGCCCAGGCACAGTCTGAACCCTTCCCTCAACCCGGCGGTTTTGCTAGCAGGAGTTCAACCCCAACCCACACAGCCCGGAGACCCCTGGGGCAAAAACGGCTTCTGACGAACAATAGGCGCGCGCTGTGGAAAACCAATCCTAAGTGGGGGTAGCCAGCTCAACACAATGCCACACACCCAGGTTAAGAAACAACATTGCCCAGGCATGGTCTAAGCCCCTCACCTCGTCCCTGTGCTTTGGGGAACCGGAGGGACAGCCGAGGCACATGGCCCTGAGACCCCTTTGCAAAAAGCCGGCTTCCCACGGAGACAGTTTTCCTGAGGTGCACACCCTATCCCAAGTGGTTGTGGCAAGGTAAAGCAAATGCCCTCCACTTCTCTGGAAGAAACCACAGTGCCCAGCCATGTTCTAAGCCCTCCCATCCTCCCTGGGCTTCTGGCAGCAGGAGTGAAAAGAGAGGAGCAGAGCACTGGGACCCGTTTGACAAAACCCGGCTTCCCACGGGAAAGTCTTTCTCCACGTGCAGACATGCTCCCAGGTGCCTGGGGCAAGGGGAAGGAAATGCCATACACTGACCTGGAAGAGACCACAGGGCCCAGGCACAGTCTGAACCCTTCCCTCAACCCGGCAGTTTTGCTAGCAGGAGTTCAACCCCAACGAACACAGCCCGGAGACCCCTGGGGCAAAAACTGCTTCCGAGGATCAATAGGTGCTTGCTGTGGAACACCTATCCCAAGTGGGGGAAGCCAGCTCAACAAAATGCCACACACCCAGGTGTAAGAAACAACATTGCCCAGGCATGGTCTAAGCCACTCACCTCGTCCCTGTGTTTTGGGGAGCCGGAGGGACAGCCGAGGCCCACGGCCCTGAGACCCTTTTGCAAAAAGCCGGCTTCCCACGGAAACAGTTTTCCTGAGGTGCACACCCTATCCCAAGTGGTTGTGGCAAGGTAAAGCAAAAGCCCTCCACTTCTCTGGAAGGAACCACAGTGCCCAGCCATGTTCTAAGCCCTCCCATCCTCCCTGGGCTTCTGGCAGCAGGAGTGAAAAGAGAGGAGCAGAGCACTGGGACCCTTTTGACAAAAACTGGCTTCCCACGGGAAAGTCTTTCTCCACGTGCAGACATGCTCCCAGGTGCCTGGGGCAAGGGGAAGGAAATGCCATACACTGACCTGGAAGAGACCACAGGGCCCAGGCACAGTCTGAACCCTTCCCTCAACCCGGCGGTTTTACTAGCAGGAGTTCAACCCCAACGAACACAGCCCGGAGACCCCTGGGGCAAAAACGGCTTCCGACGAACAATAGGTGCTTGCTGTGGAACACCTATCCCAAGTGGGGGTAGCCAGCTCAACAAAATGCCACACACCCAGGTGTAAGAAACAACATGGCCCAGCCATGGTCTAAGCCCCTCACCTCGTCCCTGTGCTTTGGGGAGCCGGAGGGACACCCGAGGCCCACGGCCCTGAGACCCCTTTGCAAAAAGCCGGCTTCCCACGGAGACAGTTTTCCTGAGGTGCAGACCCTATCCCAAGTGGTTGTGGCAAGGTAAAGCAAATGCCCTCCACTTCTCTGGAAGAAACCACAGTGCCCAGCCATGTTCTAAGCCCTCCCATCCTCCCTAGGCTTCTGGCAGCAGGAGTGAAAAGAGAGGAGCAGAGCACTGGGACCCTTTTGACAAAAACTGGCTTCCCACGGGAAAGTCTTTCTCCACGTGCAGACATGCTCCCAGGTGCCTGGGGCAAGGGGAAGGAAATGCCATACACTGACCTGGAAGAGACCACAGGGCCCAGGCACAGTCTGAACCCTTCCCTCAACCCGGCGGCTTTACTAGCAGGAGTTCAACCCCAACGAACATAGCCCGGAGACCCCTGGGGCAAAAACGGCTTCCGACGAACAATAGGTGCTTGCTGTGGAACACCTATCCCAAGGGGGGTAGCCAGCTCAACAAAATGCCACACACCCAGGTGAAAGAAACAACATTGCCCAGGCATGGTCTAAGCCCCTCACCTCGTCCCTGTGCTTTGGGGAGCCGGAGGGACACCCGAGGCACACGGCCCTGAGACCCCTTTGCAAAAAGACGGCTTCCCACGGAAACAGTTTTCCTGAGGTGCACACCCTATCCCAAGTGGTTGTGGCAAGGTAAAGCAAAAGCCCTCCACTTCTCTGGAAGAAACCACAGTGCCCAGCCATGTTCTAAGCCCTCCCATCCTCCCTGGGCTTCTGGCAGCAGGAGTGAAAAGAGAGGAACAGAGCACTGGGACCCGTTTGACAAAAACTGGCTTCCCACGGGAAAGTCTTTCTCCACGTGCAGACATGCTCCCAGGTGCCTGGGGCAAGGGGAAGGAAATGCCATACACTGACTTTGAAGAGACCACAGCGCCCAGGCACAGTCTGAACCCTTCCCTCAACCCGGCGGTTTTGCTAGCAGGAGTTCAACCCCAACGAACACAGCCCGGAGACCCCTGGGGCAAAAACGGCTTCCGACGAACAATAGGTGCTTGCTGTGGAACACCTATCCCAAGTGGGGGTAGCCAGCTCAACAAAATGCCACACACCCAGGTGTAAGAAACAACATTGCCCAGGCATGGTCTAAGCCCCTCACCTCGTCCCTGTGCTTTGGGGAGCCGGAGGGACAGCCGAGGCCCACGGCCCTGAGACCCCTTTGAAAAAGCCGGCTTCCCACGGAAAGAGTTTTCCTGAGCTGCAGACCCTATCCCAAGTGGTTGTGGCAATGTAAAGCAAATGCCCTCCACTTCTCTCGAAGAAACCACAGTGCCCAGGCACAGTCTGAACCCTTCCTTCAACCCGGCGGTTTTGCTAGCAGGAGTTCAACCCCAACGAACACAGCCCGGAGACCCCTGGGGCAAAAACGGCTTCCGACGATCAATAGGTGCTTGCTGTGGAACACCTATCCCAAGTTGGGGAAGCCAGCTCAACAAAATGCCACACACCCAGGTGTAAGAAACAACATTGCCCAGGCTTGGTCTAAGCCCCTCACCTCGTCCTTGTGCTTTGGGGAGCCGGAGGGACAGCCGAGGCCCACGACCCTGAGACCCCTTTGCAAAAAGCCGGCTTCCCACGGAGACAGTTTTCCTGAGGTGCAGACCCTATCCCAAGTGGTTGTGGCAAGGTAAAGCAAATGCCCTCCACTTCTCTGGAAGAAACCACAGTGCCCAACCGTGTTCTAAGCCCTCCCATCCTCCCTGGGCTTCTGGCAGCATGAGTGAAAAGAGAGGAGCAGAGCACTGGGACCCGTTTGACAAGACCCGGCTTCCCACGGGAAAGTCTTTCTCCACGTGCAGACATGCTCCCAGGTGCCTGGGGCAAGGGGAAGGAAATGCCATACACTGACCTGGAAGAGACCACAGGGCCCAGACACAGCCTGAACCCTTCCCTCAACCCGGCGGTTTTGCTAGCAGGAGTTCAACCCCAAGGAACACAGCCCGGAGACCCCTGGGGCAAAATCGGCTTCTGACGAACAATAGGCGCGCGCTGTGGAAAACCAATCCTAAGTGGGGGTAGCCAGCTCAACACAATGCCACACACCCAGGTTAAGAAACAACATTGCCCAGGCATGGACTAAGCCCCTCACCTCGTACCTCTGCTTTGGGGAGCCGGAGGGACACCCGAGGCACATGGCCCTGAGACCCCTTTGCAAAAAGCCGGCTTCCCACGGAGACAGTTTTCCTGAGGTGCAGACCCTATCCCAAGTGGTTGTGGCAAGGTAAAGCAAATGCCCTCCACTTCTCTGGAAGAAACCACAGTGCCCAGCCATGTTCTAAGCCCTCCCATCCTCCCTGGGCTTCTGGCAGCAGGAGTGAAAAGAGAGGAGCAGAGCACTGGGACCCGTTTGACAAAACCCGGCTTCCCACGGGAAAGTCTTTCTCCACGTGCAGACATACTCCCAGGTGCCTGGGGCAAGGGGAAGGAAATGCCATACACTGACCTGGAAGAGACCACAGGGCCCAGGCACAGTCTGAACACTTCCCTCAACCCGGCGGTTTTACTTGCAGGAGTTCAACCCCAACGAACATAGCCCGGAGACCCCTGGGGCAAAAACGGCTTCCGACGAACAATAGGTGCTTGCTGTGGAACACCTATCCCAAGTGGGGGAAGCCAGCTCAACAAAATGCCACACACCCAGGTATAAGAAACAACATTGCCCAGGCATGGTCTAAGCCCCTCACCTCGTCCCTGTGCTTTGGGGAGCCGGAGGGACAGCCGAGGCCCACGGCCCTGAGACCCCTTTGCAAAAAGCCGGCTTCCCACGGAGACAGTTTTCCTGAGGTGCACACCCTATCCCAAGTGGTTGTGGCAAGGTAAAGCAAATGCCCTCCACTTCTCTGGAAGAAACCACAGTGCCCAGCCATGTTCTAAGCCCTCCCATCCTCCCTGGGCTTCTGGCAGCAGGAGTGAAAAGAGAGGAGCAGAGCACTGGGACCCTTTTGACAAAAACTGGCTTCCCACGGGAAAGTCTTTCTCCACGTGCAGACATGCTCCCAGGTGCCTGGGGCAAGGGGAAGGAAATGCCATACACTGACCTGGAAGAGACCACAGGGCCCAGGCACAGTCTGAACCCTTCCCTCAACCCGGCGGCTTTACTAGCAGGAGTTCAACCCCAACGAACATAGCCCGGAGACCCCTGGGGCAAAAACGGCTTCCGACGAACAATAGGTGCTTGCTGTGGAACACCTATCCCAAGTGGGGGTAGCCAGCTCAACAAAATGCCACACACCCAGGTGTAAGAAACAACATTGCCCAGGCATGGTCTAAGCCCCTCACCTCGTCCCTGTGTTTTGGGGAGCCGGAGGGACAGCCGAGGCCCACGGCCCTGAGACCCCTTTGCAAAAAGCCGGCTTCCCACGGAAACAGTTTTCCTGAGGTGCACACCCTATCCCAAGTGGTTGTGGCAAGGTAAAGCAAATGCCCTCCACTTCTCTGGAAGAAACCGCAGTGCCCAGCCATGTTCTAAGCCCTCCCATCCTCCCTGGGCTTCTGGCAGCAGG
This sequence comes from Ursus arctos, assembly GCF_023065955.2. NCBI lineage: Eukaryota > Metazoa > Chordata > Mammalia > Carnivora > Ursidae > Ursus > Ursus arctos. Next base: position 1,545,042 of record NW_026623078.1, on the reverse strand, counting down.
AGTGAAAAGAGAGGAACAGAGCACTGGGACCCGTTTGACAAAAACTGGCTTCCCACGGGAAAGTCTTTCTCCACGTGCAGACATGCTCCCAGGTGCCTGGGGCAAGGGGAAGGAAATGCCATACACTGACCTTGAAGAGACCACAGCGCCCAGGCACAGTCTGAACCCTTCCCTCAACCCGGCGGTTTTGCTAGCAGGAGTTCAACCCCAACGAACACAGCCCGGAGACCCCTGGGGCAAAAACGGCTTCCGACGAACAATAGGCGCTTGCTGCGGAAAACCAATCCTAAGTGGGGGTAGCCAGCTCAACACAATGCCACACACCCAGTGTAAGAAACAAAATTGCCCAGCCATGGTCTAAGCCCCTCACCTCGTCCCTGTGCTTTGGGGAGCCGGAGGGACACCCGAGGCCCACGGCCCTGAGACCCCTTTGCAAAAAGCCGGCTTCCCACGGAGACAGTTTTCCTGAGGTGCAGACCCTATCCCAAGTGGTTGTGGCAAGGTAAAGCAAATGCCCTCCACTTCTCTGGAAGAAACCACAGTGCCCAGCCATGTTCTAAGCCCTCCCATCCTCCCTGGGCTTCTGGCAGCAGGAGTGAAAAGAGAGGAGCAGAGCACTGGGACCCTTTTGACAAAAACTGGCTTCCCACGGGAAAGTCTTTCTCCACGTGCAGACATGCTCCCAGGTGCCTGGGGCAAGGGGAAGGAAATGCCATACACTGACCTGGAAGAGACCACAGGGCCCAGGCACAGTCTGAACCCTTCCCTCAACCCGGCGGCTTTACTAGCAGGAGTTCAACCCCAACGAACATAGCCCGGAGACCCCTGGGGCAAAAACGGCTTCCGACGAACAATAGGTGCTTGCTGTGGAACACCTATCCCAAGGGGGGTAGCCAGCTCAACAAAATGCCACACACCCAGGTGAAAGAAACAACATTGCCCAGGCATGGTATAAGCCCCTCACCTCGTCCCTGTGCTTTGGGAAACCGGAGGGACAGCCGAGGCCCACGGCCCTGAGACCCCTTTGCAAAAAGCCGGCTTCCCACGGAGACAGTATTCCTGAGGTGCAGACCCTATCCCAAGTGGTTGTGGCAAGGTAAAGCAAATGCCCTCCACTTCTCTGGAAGAAACCACAGTGCCCAACCATGTTCTAAGCCCTCCCATCCTCCCTGGGCTTCTGGTAGCAGGAGTGAAAAGAGAGGAGCAGACCACTGGGACCCGTTTGACAAAACCCGGCTTCCCACGGGAAAGTCTTTCTCCACGTGCAGATATGCTCCCAGGTGCCTGTGGCAAGGGGAAGGAAATGCCATACACTGACCTGGAAGAGACCACAGGGCCCAGGCACAGTCTGAACCCTTCCCTCATCCCGGCAGGTTTGCTAGCAGGAGTTCAACCCCAACGAACACAGCCCGGAGACCCCTGGGGCAAAAACGGCTTCCGACGAACAATAGGCGCTTGCTGTGGAAAACCAATCCTAAGTGGGGGTAGCCAGCTCAACACAATGCCACACACCCAGGTGTAAGAAACAACATTGCCCTGCCATGGTCTAAGCCCCTCACCTCGTCCCTGTGCTTTGGGGAGCCGGAGGGACAGCCGAGGCCCACGGCCCTGAGACCCCTTTGCAAAAAGCCGGCTTCCCACGGAAACAGTTTTCCTGAGGTGCAGACCCTATCCCAAGTGGTTGTGGCAAGGTAAAGCAAATGCCTTCCACTTCTCTGGAAGAAACCACAGTGCCCAGCCATGTTCTAAGCCCTCCCATCCTCCCTGGGCTTCTGGCACCGGGAGTGAAAAGAGAGGAGCAGAGCACTGGGACCCGTTTGACAAGACCCGGCTTCCCACGGGAAAGTCTTTCTCCACGTGCAGACATGCTCCCAGGTGCCTGGGGCAAGGGGAAGGAAATGCCATACACTGACCTGGAAGAGACCACAGGGCCCAGGCACAGTCTGAACCCTTCCCTCAACCCGGCGGTTTTGCTAGCAGGAGTTCAACCCCAACCCACACAGCCCGGAGACCCCTGGGGCAAAAACGGCTTCTGACGAACAATAGGCGCGCGCTGTGGAAAACCAATCCTAAGTGGGGGTAGCCAGCTCAACACAATGCCACACACCCAGGTTAAGAAACAACATTGCCCAGGCATGGTCTAAGCCCCTCACCTCGTCCCTGTGCTTTGGGGAACCGGAGGGACAGCCGAGGCACATGGCCCTGAGACCCCTTTGCAAAAAGCCGGCTTCCCACGGAGACAGTTTTCCTGAGGTGCACACCCTATCCCAAGTGGTTGTGGCAAGGTAAAGCAAATGCCCTCCACTTCTCTGGAAGAAACCACAGTGCCCAGCCATGTTCTAAGCCCTCCCATCCTCCCTGGGCTTCTGGCAGCAGGAGTGAAAAGAGAGGAGCAGAGCACTGGGACCCGTTTGACAAAACCCGGCTTCCCACGGGAAAGTCTTTCTCCACGTGCAGACATGCTCCCAGGTGCCTGGGGCAAGGGGAAGGAAATGCCATACACTGACCTGGAAGAGACCACAGGGCCCAGGCACAGTCTGAACCCTTCCCTCAACCCGGCAGTTTTGCTAGCAGGAGTTCAACCCCAACGAACACAGCCCGGAGACCCCTGGGGCAAAAACTGCTTCCGAGGATCAATAGGTGCTTGCTGTGGAACACCTATCCCAAGTGGGGGAAGCCAGCTCAACAAAATGCCACACACCCAGGTGTAAGAAACAACATTGCCCAGGCATGGTCTAAGCCCCTCACCTCGTCCCTGTGCTTTGGGGAGCCGGAGGGACAGCGGAGGCCCACGGCCCTGAGACCCCTTTGCAAAAAGCCGGCTTCCCACGGAGACAGTTTTCCTGAGGTGCACACCCTATCCCAAGTGGTTGTGGCAAGGTAAAGCAAATGCCCTCCACTTCTCTGGAAGAAACCACAGTGCCCAGCCATGTTCTAAGCCCTCCCATCCTCCCTGGGCTTCTGGCAGCAGGAGTGAAAAGAGAGGAGCAGAGCACTGGGACCCGTTTGACAAGACACGGCTTCCCACGGGAAAGTCTTTCTCCACGTGCAGACATGCTCCCAGGTGCCTGGGGCAAGGGGAAGGAAATGCCATACACTGACCTGGAAGAGACCACAGGGCCCAGGCACAGTCTGAACCCTTCCCTCAACCCGGCGGTTTTGCTAGCAGGAGTTCAACCCCAACCCACACAGCCCGGAGACCCCTGGGGCAAAAACGGCTTCTGACGAACAATAGGCGCGCGCTGTGGAAAACCAATCCTAAGTGGGGGTAGCCAGCTCAACACAATGCCACACACCCAGGTTAAGAAACAACATTGCCCAGGCATGGTCTAAGCCCCTCACCTCGTCCCTGTGCTTTGGGGAGCCGGAGGGACAGCCGAGGCACACGGCCCTGAGACCCCTTGGCAAAAAGCCGGCTTCCCAAGGAAACAGTTTTCCTGAGGTGCACACCCTATCCCAAGTGGTTGTGGCAAGGTAAAGCAAATGCCCTCCACTTCTCTGGAAGAAACCACAGTGCCCAACCATGTTCTAAGCCCTCCCATCCTCCCTGGGCTTCTGGCAGCAGGAGTGAAAAGAGAGGAGCAGAGCACTGGGACCCGTTTGACAAGACCCGGCTTCCCACGGGAAAGTCTTTCTCCACGTGCAGACATGCTCCCAGGTGCCTGGGGCAAGGGGAAGGAAATGCCATACACTGACCTGGAAGAGACCACAGGGCCCAGGCACAGTCTGAACCCTGCCCTCAACCCGGCGGTTTTGCTGGCAGGAGTTCAACCCCAACGAACACAGCCCGGAGACCCCTGGGGCAAAAACGGCTTCTGACGAACAATAGGCGCTTGCTGTGGAAAACCAATCCTAAGTGGGGGTAGCCAGCTCAACACAATGCCTCCCACCCAGGTGTAAGAAACAACATTGCCCAGGCATGGTCTAAGCCCCTCACCTCGTCCCTGTGCTTTGGGGAGCCGGAGGGACACCCGAGGCCCACGGCCCTGAGACCCCTTTGCAAAAAGCCGGCTTCCCACGGAAACAGTTTTCCTGAGGTGCAGACCCTATCCCAAGTGGTTGTGGCAAGGTAAAGCAAATGCCCTCCACTTCTCTGGAAGAAACCACAGTGCCCAGCCATGTTCTAAGCCCTCCCATCCTCCCTGGGCTTCTGGCAGCAGGAGTGAAAAGAGAGGAGCAGAGCACTGGGACCCTTTTGACAAAAACTGGATTCCCACGGGAAAGTCTTTCTCCACGTGCAGACATGCTCCCAGGTGCTTGGGGCAAGGGGAAGGAAATGCCATACACTGACCTGGAAGAGACCACAGGGCCCAGGCACAGTCTGAACCCTTCCCTCAACCCGGCGGTTTTACTAGCAGGAGTTCAACCCCAACGAACATAGCCCGGAGACCCCTGGGGCAAAAACGGCTTCCGACGAACAATAGGTGCTTGCTGTGGAACACCTATCCCAAGTGGGGGTAGCCAGCTCAACAAAATGCCACACACCCAGGTGTAAGAAACAACATTGCCCAGGCATGGTCTAAGCCCCTCACCTCGTCCCTGTGTTTTGGGGAGCCGGAGGGACTGCCGAGGCCCACGGCCCTGAGACCCCTTTGCAAAAAGCCGGCTTCCCACGGAAACACTTTTCCTGAGGTGCACACCCTATCCCAAGTGGTTGTGGCAAGGTAAAGCAAATGCCCTCCACTTCTCTGGAAGAATCCACAGTGCCCAGCCATGTTCTAAGCCCTCCCATCCTCCCTGGGCTTCTGGCAGCAGGAGTGAAAAGAGAGGAACAGAGCACTGGGACCCGTTTGACAAAAACTGGCTTCCCACGGGAAAGTCTTTCTCCACGTGCAGACATGCTCCCAGGTGCCTGGGGCAAGGGGAAGGAAATGCCATACACTGACCTTGAAGAGACCACAGCGCCCAGGCACAGTCTGAACCCTTCCCTCAACCCGGCGGTTTTACTAGCAGGAGTTCAACCCCAACGAACACAGCCCGGAGACCCCTGGGGCAAAAACGGCTTCCAACGAACAATAGGTGCTTGCTGTGGAACACCTATCCCAAGTGGGGGTAGCCAGCTCAACACAATGCCACACACCCAGGTTAAGAAAAAACATTGCCCAGGCATGGTCTAAGCCCCTCACCTCGTCCCTGTGCTTTGGGAAACCGGAGGGACAGCCGAGGCACACGGCCCTGAGACCCCTTTGCAAAAAGCCGGCTTCCCACGGAGACAGTTTTCCTGAGGTGCAGACCCTATCCCAAGTGGTTGTGGCAAGGTAAAGCAAATGCCCTCCACTTCTCTGGAAGAAACCACAGTGCCCAGCCATGTTCTAAGCCCTCCCATCCTCCCTGGGCTTCTGGCAGCGGGAGTGAAAAGAGAGGAGCAGAGCACTGGGACCCGTTTGACAAGACCCGGCTTCCCACGGGAAAGTCTTTCTCCACGTGCAGACATGCTCCCAGGTGCCTGGGGCAAGGGGAAGGAAATGCCATACACTGACCTGGAAGAGACCACAGGGCCCAGGCACAGTCTGAACCCTTCCCTCAACCCGGCGGTTTTGCTAGCAGGAGTTCAACCCCAACCCACACAGCCCGGAGACCCCTGGGGCAAAAACGGCTTCTGACGAACAATAGGCGCGCGCTGTGGAAAACCAATCCTAAGTGGGGGTAGCCAGCTCAACACAATGCCACACACCCAGGTTAAGAAACAACATTGCCCAGGCATGGTCTAAGCCCCTCACCTCGTCCCTGTGCTTTGGGGAACCGGAGGGACAGCCGAGGCACATGGCCCTGAGACCCCTTTGCAAAAAGCCGGCTTCCCACGGAGACAGTTTTCCTGAGGTGCACACCCTATCCCAAGTGGTTGTGGCAAGGTAAAGCAAATGCCCTCCACTTCTCTGGAAGAAACCACAGTGCCCAGCCATGTTCTAAGCCCTCCCATCCTCCCTGGGCTTCTGGCAGCAGGAGTGAAAAGAGAGGAGCAGAGCACTGGGACCCGTTTGACAAAACCCGGCTTCCCACGGGAAAGTCTTTCTCCACGTGCAGACATGCTCCCAGGTGCCTGGGGCAAGGGGAAGGAAATGCCATACACTGACCTGGAAGAGACCACAGGGCCCAGGCACAGTCTGAACCCTTCCCTCAACCCGGCAGTTTTGCTAGCAGGAGTTCAACCCCAACGAACACAGCCCGGAGACCCCTGGGGCAAAAACTGCTTCCGAGGATCAATAGGTGCTTGCTGTGGAACACCTATCCCAAGTGGGGGAAGCCAGCTCAACAAAATGCCACACACCCAGGTGTAAGAAACAACATTGCCCAGGCATGGTCTAAGCCACTCACCTCGTCCCTGTGTTTTGGGGAGCCGGAGGGACAGCCGAGGCCCACGGCCCTGAGACCCTTTTGCAAAAAGCCGGCTTCCCACGGAAACAGTTTTCCTGAGGTGCACACCCTATCCCAAGTGGTTGTGGCAAGGTAAAGCAAAAGCCCTCCACTTCTCTGGAAGGAACCACAGTGCCCAGCCATGTTCTAAGCCCTCCCATCCTCCCTGGGCTTCTGGCAGCAGGAGTGAAAAGAGAGGAGCAGAGCACTGGGACCCTTTTGACAAAAACTGGCTTCCCACGGGAAAGTCTTTCTCCACGTGCAGACATGCTCCCAGGTGCCTGGGGCAAGGGGAAGGAAATGCCATACACTGACCTGGAAGAGACCACAGGGCCCAGGCACAGTCTGAACCCTTCCCTCAACCCGGCGGTTTTACTAGCAGGAGTTCAACCCCAACGAACACAGCCCGGAGACCCCTGGGGCAAAAACGGCTTCCGACGAACAATAGGTGCTTGCTGTGGAACACCTATCCCAAGTGGGGGTAGCCAGCTCAACAAAATGCCACACACCCAGGTGTAAGAAACAACATGGCCCAGGCATGGTCTAAGCCCCTCACCTCGTCCCTGTGCTTTGGGGAGCCGGAGGGACACCCGAGGCCCACGGCCCTGAGACCCCTTTGCAAAAAGCCGGCTTCCCACGGAGACAGTTTTCCTGAGGTGCAGACCCTATCCCAAGTGGTTGTGGCAAGGTAAAGCAAATGCCCTCCACTTCTCTGGAAGAAACCACAGTGCCCAGCCATGTTCTAAGCCCTCCCATCCTCCCTAGGCTTCTGGCAGCAGGAGTGAAAAGAGAGGAGCAGAGCACTGGGACCCTTTTGACAAAAACTGGCTTCCCACGGGAAAGTCTTTCTCCACGTGCAGACATGCTCCCAGGTGCCTGGGGCAAGGGGAAGGAAATGCCATACACTGACCTGGAAGAGACCACAGGGCCCAGGCACAGTCTGAACCCTTCCCTCAACCCGGCGGCTTTACTAGCAGGAGTTCAACCCCAACGAACATAGCCCGGAGACCCCTGGGGCAAAAACGGCTTCCGACGAACAATAGGTGCTTGCTGTGGAACACCTATCCCAAGGGGGGTAGCCAGCTCAACAAAATGCCACACACCCAGGTGAAAGAAACAACATTGCCCAGGCATGGTCTAAGCCCCTCACCTCGTCCCTGTGCTTTGGGGAGCCGGAGGGACACCCGAGGCACACGGCCCTGAGACCCCTTTGCAAAAAGACGGCTTCCCACGGAAACAGTTTTCCTGAGGTGCACACCCTATCCCAAGTGGTTGTGGCAAGGTAAAGCAAAAGCCCTCCACTTCTCTGGAAGAAACCACAGTGCCCAGCCATGTTCTAAGCCCTCCCATCCTCCCTGGGCTTCTGGCAGCAGGAGTGAAAAGAGAGGAACAGAGCACTGGGACCCGTTTGACAAAAACTGGCTTCCCACGGGAAAGTCTTTCTCCACGTGCAGACATGCTCCCAGGTGCCTGGGGCAAGGGGAAGGAAATGCCATACACTGACTTTGAAGAGACCACAGCGCCCAGGCACAGTCTGAACCCTTCCCTCAACCCGGCGGTTTTGCTAGCAGGAGTTCAACCCCAACGAACACAGCCCGGAGACCCCTGGGGCAAAAACGGCTTCCGACGAACAATAGGTGCTTGCTGTGGAACACCTATCCCAAGTGGGGGTAGCCAGCTCAACAAAATGCCACACACCCAGGTGTAAGAAACAACATTGCCCAGGCATGGTCTAAGCCCCTCACCTCGTCCCTGTGCTTTGGGGAGCCGGAGGGACAGCCGAGGCCCACGGCCCTGAGACCCCTTTGAAAAAGCCGGCTTCCCACGGAAAGAGTTTTCTTGAGGTGCAGACCCTATCCCAAGTGGTTGTGGCAATGTAAAGCAAATGCCCTCCACTTCTCTGGAAGAAACCACAGTACCCAGGCACAGTCTGAACCCTTCCTTCAACCCGGCGGTTTTGCTAGCAGGAGTTCAACCCCAACGAACACAGCCCGGAGACCCCTGGGGCAAAAACGGCTTCCGACGATCAATAGGTGCTTGCTGTGGAACACCTATCCCAAGTTGGGGAAGCCAGCTCAACAAAATGCCACACACCCAGGTGTAAGAAACAACATTGCCCAGGCTTGGTCTAAGCCCCTCACCTCGTCCTTGTGCTTTGGGGAGCCGGAGGGACAGCCGAGGCCCACAACCCTGAGACCCCTTTGCAAAAAGCCGGCTTCCCACGGAGACAGTTTTCCTGAGGTGCAGACCCTATCCCAAGTGGTTGTGGCAAGGTAAAGCAAATGCCCTCCACTTCTCTGGAAGAAACCACAGTGCCCAACCATGTTCTAAGCCCTCCCATCCTCCCTGGGCTTCTGGCAGCAGGAGTGAAAAGAGAGGAGCAGAGCACTGGGACCCGTTTGACAAGACCCGGCTTCCCACGGGAAAGTCTTTCTCCACGTGCAGACATGCTCCCAGGTGCCTGGGGCAAGGGGAAGGAAATGCCATACACTGACCTGGAAGAGACCACAGGGCCCAGACACAGCCTGAACCCTTCCCTCAACCCGGCGGTTTTGCTAGCAGTAGTTCAACCCCAAGGAACACAGCCCGGAGACCCCTGGGGCAAAATCGGCTTCTGACGAACAATAGGCGCGCGCTGTGGAAAACCAATCCTAAGTGGGGGTAGCCAGCTCAACACAATGCCACACACCCAGGTTAAGAAACAACATTGCCCAGGCATGGACTAAGCCCCTCACCTCGTACCTGCGCTTTGGGGAGCCGGAGGGACACCCGAGGCACATGGCCCTGAGACCCCTTTGCAAAAAGCCGGCTTCCCACGGAGACAGTTTTCCTGAGGTGCAGACCCTATCCCAAGTGGTTGTGGCAAGGTAAAGCAAATGCCCTCCACTTCTCTGGAAGAAACCACAGTGCCCAGCCATGTTCTAAGCCCTCCCATCCTCCCTGGGCTTCTGGCAGCAGGAGTGAAAAGAGAGGAGCAGAGCACTGGGACCCGTTTGACAAAACCCGGCTTCCCACGGGAAAGTCTTTCTCCACGTGCAGACATGCTCCCAGGTGCCTGGGGCAAGGGGAAGGAAATGCCATACACTGACCTGGAAGAGACCACAGGGCCCAGGCACAGTCTGAACACTTCCCTCAACCCGGCGGTTTTACTTGCAGGAGTTCAACCCCAACGAACATAGCCCGGAGACCCCTGGGGCAAAAACGGCTTCCGACGAACAATAGGTGCTTGCTGTGGAACACCTATCCCAAGTGGGGGAAGCCAGCTCAACAAAATGCCACACACCCAGGTGTAAGAAACAACATTGCCCAGGCATGGTCTAAGCCCCTCACCTCGTCCCTGTGCTTTGGGGAGCCGGAGGGACAGCCGAGGCCCACGGCCCTGAGATCCCTTTGCAAAAAGCCGGCTTCCCACGGAGACAGTTTTCCTGAGGTGCACACCCTATCCCAAGTGGTTGTGGCAAGGTAAAGCAAATGCCCTCCACTTCTCTGGAAGAAACCACAGTGCCCAGCCATGTTCTAAGCCCTCCCATCCTCCCTGGGCTTCTGGCAGCAGGAGTGAAAAGAGAGGAGCAGAGCACTGGGACCCTTTTGACAAAAACTGGCTTCCCACGGGAAAGTCTTTCTCCACGTGCAGACATGCTCCCAGGTGCCTGGGGCAAGGGGAAGGAAATGCCATACACTGACCTGGAAGAGACCACAGGGCCCAGGCACAGTCTGAACCCTTCCCTCAACCCGGCGGTTTTACTAGCAGGAGTTCAACCCCAACGAACATAGCCCGGAGACCCCTGGGGCAAAAACGGCTTCCGACGAACAATAGGTGCTTGCTGTGGAACACCTATCCCAAGTGGGGGTAGCCAGCTCAACAAAATGCCACACACCCAGGTGTAAGAAACAACATTGCCCAGGCATGGTCTAAGCCCCTCACCTCGTCCCTGTGTTTTGGGGAGCCGGAGGGACAGCCGAGGCCCACGGCCCTGAGACCCCTTTGCAAAAAGCCGGCTTCCCACGGAAACAGTTTTCCTGAGGTGCACACCCTATCCCAAGTGGTTGTGGCAAGGTAAAGCAAATGCCCTCCACTTCTCTGGAAGAAACCGCAGTGCCCAGCCATGTTCTAAGCCCTCCCATCCTCCCTGGGCTTCTGGCAGCAGGAGTGAAAAGAGAGGAACAGAGCACTGGGACCCGTTTGACAAAAACTGGCTTCCCACGGGAAAGTCTTTCTCCACGTGCAGACATGCTCCCAGGTGCCTGGGGCAAGGGGAAGGAAATGCCATACACTGACCTTGAAGAGACCACAGCGCCCAGGCACAGTCTGAACCCTTCCCTCAACCCGGCGGTTTTGCTAGCAGGAGTTCAACCCCAACGAACACAGCCCGGAGACCCCTGGGGCAAAAACGGCTTCCGACGAACAATAGGCGCTTGCTGTGGAAAACCAATCCTAAGTGGGGGTAGCCAGCTCAACACAATGCCACACACCCAGTGTAAGAAACAACATTGCCCAGCCATGGTCTAAGCCCCTCACCTCGTCCCTGTGCTTTGGGGAGCCGGAGGGACACCCGAGGCCCACGGCCCTGAGACCCCTTTGCAAAAAGCCGGCTTCCCACGGAGACAGTTTTCCTGAGGTGCAGACCCTATCCCAAGTGGTTGTGGCAAGGTAAAGCAAATGCCCTCCACTTCTCTGGAAGAAACCACAGTGCCCAGCCATGTTCTAAGCCCTCCCATCCTCCCTGGGCTTCTGGCAGCAGGAGTGAAAAGAGAGGAGCAGAGCACTGGGACCCTTTTGACAAAAACTGGCTTCCCACGGGAAAGTCTTTCTCCACGTGCAGACATGCTCCCAGGTGCCTGGGGCAAGGGGAAGGAAATACCATACACTGACCTGGAAGAGACCACAGGGCCCAGGCACAGTCTGAACCCTTCCCTCAACCCGGCGGCTTTACTAGCAGGAGTTCAACCCCAACGAACATAGCCCGGAGACCCCTGGGGCAAAAACGGCTTCCGACGAACAATAGGTGCTTGCTGTGGAACACCTATCCCAAGTGGGGGTAGCCAGCTCAAGAAAATGCCACACACCCAGGTGAAAGAAACAACATTGCCCAGGCATGGTCTAAGCCCCTCACCTCGTCCCTGTGCTTTGGGGAGCCGAAGGGACACCCGAGGCACACGGCCCTGAGACCCCTTTGCAAAAAGACGGCTTCCCACGGAAACAGTTTTCCTGAGGTGCACACCCTATCCCAAGTGGTTGTGGCAAGGTAAAGCAAAAGCCCTCCACTTCTCTGGAAGAAACCACAGTGCCCAGCCATGTTCTAAGCCCTCCCATCCTCCCTGGGCTTCTGGCAGCAGGAGTGAAAAGAGAGGAACAGAGCACTGGGACCCATTTGACAAAAACTGGCTTCCCACGGGAAAGTCTTTCTCCACGTGCAGACATGCTCCCAGGTGCCTGGGGCAAGGGGAAGGAAACGCCATACACTGACTTTGAAGAGACCACAGCGCCCAGGCACAGTCTGAACCCTTCCCTCAACCCGGCGGTTTTGCTAGCAGGAGTTCAACCCCAACGAACACAGCCCGGAGACCCCTGGGGCAAAAACGGCTTCCGACGAACAATAGGTGCTTGCTGTGGAACACCTATCCCAAGTGGGGGTAGCCAGCTCAACAAAATGCCACACACCCAGGTGTAAGAAACAACATTGCCCAGGCATGGTCTAAGCCCCTCACCTCGTCACTGTGCTTTGGGGAGCCGGAGGGACAGCCGAGGCCCACGGCCCTGAGACCCCTTTGAAAAAGCCGGCTTCCCACGGAAAGAGTTTTCCTGAGGTGCAGACCCTATCCCAAGTGGTTGTGGCAATGTAAAGCAAATGCCCTCCACTTCTCTGGAAGAAACCACAGTGCCCAGGCACAGTCTGAACCCTTCCTTCAACCCGGCGGTTTTGCTAGCAGGAGTTCAACCCCAACGAACACAGCCCGGAGACCCCTGGGGCAAAAACGGCTTCCGACGATCAATAGGTGCTTGCTGTGGAACACCTATCCCAAGTTGGGGAAGCCAGCTCAACAAAATGCCACACACCCAGGTGTAAGAAACAACATTGCCCAGGCTTGGTCTAAGCCCCTCACCTCGTCCTTGTGCTTTGGGGAGCCGGAGGGACAGCCGAGGCCCACGACCCTGAGACCCCTTTGCAAAAAGCCGGCTTCCCACGGAGACAGTTTTCCTGAGGTGCAGACCCTATCCCAAGTGGTTGTGGCAAGGTAAAGCAAATGCCCTCCACTTCTCTGGAAGAAACCACAGTGCCCAACCATGTTCTAAGCCCTCCCATCCTCCCTGGGCTTCTGGCAGCAGGAGTGAAAAGAGAGGAGCAGAGCACTGGGACCCGTTTGACAAGACCCGGCTTCCCACGGGAAAGTCTTTCTCCACGTGCAGACATGCTCCCAGGTGCCTGGGGCAAGGGGAAGGAAATGCCATACACTGACCTGGAAGAGACCACAGGGCCCAGACACAGCCTGAACCCTTCCCTCAACCCGGCGGTTTTGCTAGCAGGAGTTCAACCCCAAGGAACACAGCCCGGAGACCCCTGGGGCAAAATCGGCTTCTGACGAACAATAGGCGCGTGCTGTGGAAAACCAATCCTAAGTGGGGGTAGCCAGCTCAACACAATGCCACACACCCAGGTTAAGAAACAACATTGCCCAGGCATGGACTAAGCCCCTCACCTCGTACCTGTGCTTTGGGGAGCCGGAGGGACACCCGAGGCACATGGCCCTGAGACCCCTTTGCAAAAAGCCGGCTTCCCACGGAGACAGTTTTCCTGAGGTGCAGACCCTATCCCAAGTGGTTGTGGCAAGGTAAAGCAAATGCCCTCCACTTCTCTGGAAGAAACCACAGTGCCCAGCCATGTTCTAAGCCCTCCCATCCTCCCTGGGCTTCTGGCAGCAGAAGTGAAAAGAGAGGAATAGAGCACTGGGACCCGTTTGACAAAAACTGGCTTCCCACGGGAAAGTCTTTCTCCACGTGCAGACATGCTCCCAGGTGCCTGGGGCAAGGGGAAGGAAATGCCATACACTGACCTTGAAGAGACCACAGCGCCCAGGCACAGTCTGAACCCTTCCCTCAACCCGGCGGTTTTGCTAGCAGGAGTTCAACCCCAAGGAACACAGCCCGGAGACCCCTGGGGCAAAAACGGCTTCCGACGAACAATAGGCGCTTGCTGTGGAAAACCAATCCTAAGTGGGGGTAGCCAGCTCAACAAAATGCCACACACCCAGGTGTAAGAAACAACATTGCCCAGCCATGGTCTAAGCCCCTCACCTCGTCCCTGTGCTTTGGGGAGCCGGAGGGACACCCGAGGCCCACGGCCCTGAGACCCCTTTGCAAAAAGCCGGCTTCCCACGGAGACAGTTTTCCTGAGGTGCAGACCCTATCCCAAGTGGTTGTGGCAAGGTAAAGCAAATGCCCTCCACTTCTCTGGAAGAAACCACAGTGCCCAGCCATGTTCTAAGCCCTCCCATCCTCCCTGGGCTTCTGGCAGCAGGAGTGAAAAGAGAGGAGCAGAGCACTGGGACCCGTTTGACAAAAACCGGCTTCCCACGGGAAAGTCTTTCTCCACGTGCAGACATGCTCCCAGGTGCCTGGGGCAAGGGGAAGGAAATGCCATACACTGACCTGGAAGAGACCACAGGGCCCAGGCACAGTCTGAACCCTTCCCTCAACCCGGCGGTTTTACTAGCAGGAGTTAAACCCCAACGAACACAGCCCGGAGACCCCTGGGGCAAAAACGGCTTCCGACGAACAATAGGTGCTTGCTGTGGAACACCTATCCCAAGTGGGGGTAGCCAGCTCAACAAAATGCCACACACCCAGGTGTAAGAAACAACATTGCTTAGGCATGGTCTAAGCCCCTCACCTCGTCCCTGTGCTTTGGGGAGCCGGAGGGACAGCCGAGGCACACAGCCCTGAGACCCCTTTGCAAAAAGCCGGCTTCCCACGGAGACAGTTTTCCTGAGGTGCACACCCTATCCCAAGTGGTTGTGGCAAGGTAAAGCAAATGCCCTCCACTTCTCTGGAAGAAACCACAGTGCCCAGCCATGTTCTAAGCCCTCCCATCCTCCCTGGGCTTCTGGCAGCAGGAGTGAAAAGAGAGGAGCAGAGCACTGGGACCCTTTTGACAAAAACTGGCTTCCCACGGGAAAGTCTTTCTCCACGTGCAGACATGCTCCCAGGTGCCTGGGGCAAGGGGAAGGAAATGCCATACACTGACCTTGAAGAGACCACAGCGCCCAGGCACAGTCTGAACCCTTCCCTCAACCCGGCGGTTTTGCTAGCAGGAGTTCAACCCCAACGAACACAGCCCGGAGACCCCTGGGGCAAAAACGGCTTCCGACGAACAATAGGCGCTTGCTGTGGAAAACCAATCCTAAGTGGGGGTAGCCAGCTCAACACAATGCCACACACCCAGGTGTAAGAAACAACATTGCCCAGCCATGGTCTAAGCCCCTCACCTCGTCCCTGTGCTTTGGGGAGCCGGAGGGACAGCCGAGGCCCACGGCCCTGAGACCCCTTTGCAAAAAGCCGGCTTCCCACGGAGACAGTTTTCCTGAGGTGCAGACCCTATCCCAAGTGGTTGTGGCAAGGTAAAGCAAATGCCCTCCACTTCTCTGGAAGAAACCACAGTGCCCAGCCATGTTCTAAGCCCTCCCATCCTCCCTGGGCTTCTGGCAGCAGGAGTGAAAAGAGAGGAGCAGAGCACTGGGACCCTTTTGACAAAACCCGGCTTCCCACGGGAAAGTCTTTCTCCACGTGCAGACATGCTCCCAGGTGCCTGGGGCAAGGGGAAGGAAATGCCATACACTGACCTGGAAGAGACCACAGGGCCCAGGCACAGTCTGAACCCTTCCCTCAACCCGGCGGTTTTGCTAGCAGGAGTTCAACCCCAACGAACACAGACCGGAGACCCCTGGGGCAAAAACGGCTTCAGACGATCAATAGGTGCTTGCTGTGGAACACCTATCCCAAGAGGGGGAAGCCAGCTCAACAAAATGCCACACACCCAGGTGTAAGAAACAACATTGCCCAGGCATGGTCTAAGCCCCTCACCTCGTCCCTGTGCTTTGGGGAGCCGGAGGGACAGCCGAGGCACACGGCCCTGAGACCCCTTTGCAAAAAGCCGGCTTCCCACGGAGACAGTTTTCCTGAGGTGCAGACCCTATCCCAAGTGGTTGTGGCAAGGTAAAGCAAATGCCCTCCACTTCTCTGGAAGAAACCACAGTGCCTAGCCATGTTCTAAGCCCTCACATCCTCCCTGGGCTTCTGGCAGCAGGAGTGAAAAGAGAGGAGCAGAGCACTGGGACCCTTTTGACAAAAACTGGCTTCCCACGGGAAAGTCTTTCTCCACGTGCAGACATGCTCCCAGGTGCCTGGGGCAAGGGGAAGGAAATGCCATACACTGACCTGGAAGAGACCACAGGGCCCAGGCACAGTCTGAACCCTTCCCTCAACCCGGCGGTTTTGCTAGCAGGAGTTCAACCCCAACGAACACAGACCGGAGACCGCTGGGGCAAAAACGGCTTCAGACGATCAATAGGTGCTTGCTGTGGAACACCTATCCCAAGTGGGGGTAGCCAGCTCAACAAAATGCCACACACCCAGGTGTAAGAAACAACATTGCCCAGGCATGGTCTAAGCCCCTCACCTCGTCCCTGTGTTTTGGGGAGCCGGAGGGACAGCCGAGGCCCACGGCCCTGAGACCCCTTTGCAAAAAGCCGGCTTCCCACGGAAACAGTTTTCCTGAGGTGCACACCCTATCCCAAGTGGTTGTGGCAAGGTAAAGCAAATGCCCTCCACTTCTCTGGAAGAATCCACAGCCCAGCCATGTTCTAAGCCCTCCCATCCTCCTTGGGCTTCTGGCAGCAGGAGTGAAAAGAGAGGAACAGAGCACTGGGACCCGTTTGACAAAAACTGGCTTCCCACGGGAAAGTCTTTCTCCACGTGCAGACATGCTCCCAGGTGCCTGGGGCAAGGGGAAGGAAATGCCATACACTGACCTTGAAGAGACCACAGCGCCCAGGCACAGTCTGAACCCTTCCCTCAACCCGGCGGTTTTACTAGCAGGAGTTCAACCCCAACGAACACAGCCCGGAGACCCCTGGGGCAAAAACGGCTTCCGACGAACAATAGGTGCTTGCTGTGGAACACCTATCCCAAGTGGGGGTAGCCAGCTCAACACAATGCCACACACCCAGGTTAAGAAACAACATTGCCCAGGCATGGTCTAAGCCCCTCACCTCGTCCCTGTGCTTTGGGAAACCGGAGGGACAGCCGAGGCCCACGGCCCTGAGACCCCTTTGCAAAAAGCCGGCTTCCCACGGAGACAGTTTTCCTGAGGTGCAGACCCTATCCCAAGTGGTTGTGGCAAGGTAAAGCAAATGCCCTCCACTTCTCTGGAAGAAACCACAGTGCCCAACCATGTTCTAAGCCCTCCCATCCTCCCTGGGCTTCTGGCAGCAGGAGTGAAAAGAGAGGAGCAGAGCACTGGGACCCGTTTGACAAAACCCGGCTTCCCACGGGAAAGTCTTTCTCCACGTGCAGACATGCTCCCAGGTGCCTGGGGCAAGGGGAAGGAAATGCCATACACTGACCTGGAAGAGACCACAGGGCCCAGGCACAGTCTGAACCCTTCCCTCAACCCGGCGGTTTTACTAGCAGGAGTTCAACCCCAACGAACATAGCACGGAGACCCCTGGGGCAAAAACGGCTTCCAACGATCAATAGGTGCTTGCTGTGGAACACCTATCCCAAGTTGGGGAAGCCAGCTCCACAAAATGCCACACACCCAGGTGTAAGAAACAACATTGCCCAGGCTTGGTCTAAGCCCCTCACCTCGTCCTTGTGCTTTGGGGAGCCGGAGGGACAGCCGAGTCCCACGACCCTGAGACCCCTTTGCAAAAAGCCGGCTTCCCACGGTGACAGTTTTCCTGAGGTGCAGACCCTATCCCAAGTGGTTGTGGCAAGGTAAAGCAAATGCCCTCCACTTCTCTGGAAGAAACCACAGTGCCCAACCATGTTCTAAGCCCTCCCATCCTCCCTGGGCTTCTGGCAGCAGGAGTGAAAAGAGAGGAGCAGAGCACTGGGACCCGTTTGACAAAACCCGGCTTCCCACGGGAAAGTCTTTCTCCACGAGCAGATATGCTCCCAGGTGCCTGTGGCAAGGGGAAGGAAATGCCATACACTGACCTGGAAGAGACCACAGGGCCCAGGCACAGTCTGAACCCTTCCCTCAACGAGGAGGTTTTGCTAGCAGGAGTTCAACCCCAACGAACACAGCCCGGAGACCCCTGGGGCAAAAACGGCTTCCGACGAACAATAGGCGCTTGCTGTGGAAAACCAATCCTAACTGGTGGTAGCCAGCTCAACACAATGCCACACACCCAGGTGTAAGAAACAACATTGCCCAGCCATGGTCTAAGCCCCTCACCTCGTCCCTGTACTTTGGGGAGCCGGAGGGACACCCGAGGCCCACGGCCCTGAGACCCCTTTGCAAAAAGCCGGCTTCCCACGGAAACAGTTTTCCTGAGGTGCAGACCCTATCCCAAGTGGTTGTGGCAAGGTAAAGCAAATGCCCTGCACTTCTCTGGAAGAAACCACAGTGCCCAGCCATGTTCTAAGCCCTCCCATCCTCCCGGGGATTCTGGCAGCAGGAGTGAAAAGAGAGGAGCAAAGCACTGGGACCCGTTTGACAAAACCCGGCTTCCCACGGGAAAGTCTTTCTCCACGTGCAGACATGCTCCCAGGTGCCTGGGGCAAGGGGAAGGAAATGCCATACACTGACCTGGAAGAGACCACAGGGCCCAGGCACAGTCTGAACCCTTCCCTCAACCCGGCGGTTTTACTAGCAGGAGTTCAACCCCAACGAACACAGCCCGGAGACCCCTGGGGCAAAAACGGCTTCCGACGAACAATAGGTGCTTGCTGTGGAACACCTATCCCAAGTGGGGGTAGCCAGCTCAACAAAATGCCACACACTCAGGTGTAAGAAACAACATTGCCCAGGCATGGTCTAAGCCCCTCACCTCGTCCCTGTGCTTTGGGGAGCCGGAGGGACAGCCGAGGCACATGGCCCTGAGACCCCTTTGCAAAAAGCCGGCTTCCCACGGAGACAGTTTTCCTGAGGTGCACACCCTATCCCAAGTGGTTGTGGCAAGGTAAAGCAAATGCCCTCCACTTCTCTGGAAGAAACCACAGTGCCCAGCCATGTTCTAAGCCCTCCCATCCTCCCTGGGCTTCTGGCAGCAGGAGTGAAAAGAGAGGAGCAGAGCACTGGGACCCGTTTGACAAAACCCGGCTTCCCACGGGAAAGTCTTTCTCCACGTGCAGACATGCTCCCAGGTGCCTGGGGCAAGGGGAAGGAAAAGCCATACACTGACCTGGAAGAGACCACAGGGCCCAGGCACAGTCTGAACCCTTCCCTCAACCCGGCGGTTTTACTAGCAGGAGTTCAACCCCAACGAACATGGCCCGGAGACCCCTGGGGCAAAAACGGCTTCCGACGAACAATAGGTGCTTGCTGTGGAACACCTATCCCAAGTGGGGGTAGCCAGCTCAACAAAATGCCACACACCCAGGTGTAAGAAACAACATTGCCCAGGCATGGTCTAAGCCCCTCACCTCGTCCCTGTGTTTTGGGGAGCCGGAGGGACAGCCGAGGCCGACGGCCCTGAGACCCCTTTGCAAAAAGCCGGCTTCCCACCGAAACAGTTTTCCTGAGGTGCACACCCTATCCCAAGTGGTTGTGGCAAGGTAAAGCAAATGCCCTCCACTTCTCTGGAAGAAACCACAGTGCCCAGCCATGTTCTAAGCCCTCCCATACTCCCTGGGCTTCTGGCAGCAGGAGTGAAAAGAGAGGAGCAGAGCACTGGGACCCGTTTGACAAGACCCGGCTTCCCACGAGAAAGTCTTTCTCCACGTGCAGACATGCTCCCAGGTGCCTGGGGCAAGGGGAAGGAAATGCCATACACTGACCTGGAAGAGACCACAGGGCCCAGGCACAGTCTGAACCCTTCCCTCAACCCGGCGGTTTTGCTAGCAGGAGTTCAACCCCAACGAACACAGCCCGGAGACCCCTGGGGCAAAAACGGCTTCTGACGAACAATAGGCGCGCGCTGTGGAAAACCAATCCTAAGTGGGGGTAGCCAGCTCAACACAATGCCACACACCCAGGTTAAGAAACAACATTGCCCAGGCATGGTCTAAGCCCCTCACCTCGTCCCTGTGCTTTGGGGAGCCGGAGGGACAGCCGAGGCACATGGCCCTGAGACCCCTTTGCAAAAAGCCGGCTTCCCACGGAGACAGTTTTCCTGAGGTGCACACCCTATCCCAAGTGGTTGTGGCAAGGTAAAGCAAATGCCCTCCACTTCTCTGGAAGAAACCACAGTGCCCAGCCATGTTCTAAGCCCTCCCATCCTCCCTGGGCTTCTGGCAGCAGGAGTGAAAAGAGAGGAGCAGAGCACTGGGACCCGTTTGACAAAACCCGGCTTCCCACGGGAAAGTCTTTCTCCACGTGCAGACATGCTCCCAGGTGCCTGGGGCAAGGGGAAGGAAATGCCATACACTGACCTGGAAGAGACCACAGGGCCCAGGCACAGTCTGAACCCTTCCCTCAACCCGGCGGTTTTGCTAGCAGGAGTTCAACCCCAACGAACACAGCCCGGAGACCCCTGGGGCAAAAACGGCTTCCGACGATCAATAGGTGCTTGCTGTGGAACACCTATCCCAAGTGGGGGAAGCCAGCTCAACAAAATGCCACACACCCAGGTGTAAGAAACAACATTGCCCAGGCATGGCCTAAGCCCCTCACCTCGTCCCTGTGCTTTGGGGAGCCGGAGGGACAGCCGAGGCACACGGCCTTGAGACCCCTTTGCAAAAAGCCGGCTTCCCACGGAGACAGTTTTCCTGAGGTGCACACCCTATCCCAAGTGGTTGTGGCAAGGTAAAGCAAATGCCCTCCACTTCTCTGGAAGAAACCACAGTGCCTAGCCATGTTCTAAGCCCTCACATCCTCCCTGGGCTTCTGGCAGCAGGAGTGAAAAGAGAGGAGCAGAGCACTGGGACCCTTTTGACAAAAACTGGCTTCCCACGGGAAAGTCTTTCTCCACGTGCAGACATGCTCCCAGGTGCCTGGGGCAAGGGGAAGGAAATGCCATACACTGACCTGGAAGAGACCACAGGGCCCAGGCACAGTCTGAACCCTTCCCTCAACCCGGCGGTTTTACTAGCAGGAGTTCAACCCCAACGAACACAGCCCGGAGACCCCTGAGGCAAAAACGGCTTCCGACGAACAATAGGTGCTTGCTGTGGAACACCTATCCGAAGTGGGGGTAGCCAGCTCAACAAAATGCCACACACCCAGTGTAAGAAACAACATTGCCCAGGCATGGTCTAAGCCCCTCACCTCGTCCCTGTGTTTTGGGGAGCCGGAGGGACAGCCGAGGCCCACGGCCCTGAGACCCCTTTGCAAAAAGCCGGCTTCCCTCGGAAACAGTTTTCCTGAGGTGCACACCCTATCCCAAGTGGTTGTGGCAAGGTAAAGCAAAAGCCCTCCACTTCTCTGGAAGAAACCACAGTGCCCAGCCATGTTCTAGCCCTCCCATCCTCCCTGGGCTTCTGGCAGCAGGAGTGAAAAGAGAGGAACAGAGCACTGGGACCCGTTTGACAAAAACTGGCTTCCCACGGGAAAGTCTTTCTCCACGTGCAGACATGCTCCCAGGTGCCTGGGGCAAGGGGAAGGAAATGCCATACACTGACCTTGAAGAGACCACAGGGCCCAGGCACAGTCTGAACCCTTCCCTCAACCCGGCGGTTTTACTAGCAGGAGTTCAACCCCAACGAACACAGCCCGGAGACCCCTGGGGCAAAAACGGCTTCCGACGAACAATAGGTGCTTGCTGTGGAACACCTATCCCAAGTGGGGGTAGCCAGCTCAACACAATGCCACACACCCAGGTTAAGAAACAACATTGCCCAGGCATGGTCTAAGCCCCTCACCTCGTCCCTGTGCTTTAGGGAACCGGAGGGACAGCCGAGGCACACGGCCCTGAGACCCCTTTGCAAAAAGCCGGCTTCCCACGGAGACAGTTTTCCTGAAGTGCAGACCCTATCCCAAGTGGTTGTGGCAAGGTAAAGCAAATGCCCTCCACTTCTCTGGAAGAAACCACAGTGCCCAACCATGTTCTAAGCCCTCCCATCCTCCCTGGGCTTCTGGCAGCAGGAGTGAAAAGAGAGGAGAAGAGCACTGGGACCCGTTTGACAAAACCCGGCTTCCCACGGGAAAGTCTTTCTCCACATGCAGACATGCTCCCAGGTGCCTGGGGCAAGGGGAAGGAAAAGCCATACACTGACCTGGAAGGGACCACAGGGCCCAGGCACAGTCTGAACCCTTCCCTCAACCCGGCGGTTTTACTAGCAGGAGTTCAACCCCAACGAACATAGCACGGAGACCCCTGGGGCAAAAACGGCTTCCGACGATCAATAGGTGCTTGCTGTGGAACACCTATCCCAAGTTGGGGAAGCCAGCTCCACAAAATGCCACACACCCAGGTGTAAGAAACAACATTGCCCAGGCTTGGTCTAAGCCCCTCACCTCGTCCTTGTGCTTTGGGGAGCCGGAGGGACAGCCGAGTCCCACGACCCTGAGACCCCTTTGCAAAAAGCCGGCTTCCCACGGTGACAGTTTTCCTGAGGTGCAGACCCTATCCCAAGTGGTTGTGGCAAGGTAAAGCAAATGCCCTCCACTATCTGGAAGAAACCACAGTGCCCAACCATGTTCTAAGCCCTCCCATCCTCCCTGGGCTTCTGGCAGCAGGAGTGAAAAGAGAGGAGCAGAGCACTGGGACCCGTTTGACAAGACCCGGCTTCCCACGGGAAAGTCTTTCTCCACGTGCAGACATGCTCCCAGGTGCCTGGGGCAAGGGGAAGGAAATGCCATACACTGACCTGGAAGAGACCACAGGGCCCAGGCACAGTCTGAACCCTTCCCTCAACCCGGCGGTTTTGCTAGCAGGAGTTCAACCCCAACGATCACAGCCCGGAGACCCCTGGGGCAAAAACGGCTTCTGACGAACAATAGGCGCGCGCTGTGGAAAACCAATCCTAAGTGGGGGTAGAAAGCTCAACACAATGCCACACACACAGGTTAAGAAACAACATTGCCCAGGCATGGTCTAAGCCCCTCACCTCGTCCCTGTGCTTTTGGGAACCGGAGGGACAGCCGAGGCACACGGCCCTGAGACCCCTTTGCAAAAAGCCGGCTTCCCACGGAGACAGTTTTCCTGAGGTGCAGACCCTATCCCAAGTGGTTGTGGCAAGGTAAAGCAAATGCTCTCCACTTCTCTGGAAGAAACCACAGTGCCCAACCATGTTCTAAGCCCTCCCATCCTCCCTGGGCTTCTGGCAGCAGGAGTGAAAAGAGAGGAGCAGAGCACTGGGACCCGTTTGACAAGACCCGGCTTCCCACGGGAAAGTCTTTCTCCACGAGCAGACATGCTCCCAGGTGCCTGGGGCAAGGGGAAGGAAATGCCATACACTGACCTGGAAGAGACCACAGGGCCCAGGCACAGTCTGAACCCTTCCCTCAACCCGGCGGTTTTGCTAGCAGGAGTTCAACCCCAACGAACACAGCCCGGAGACCCCTGGGGCAAAAACGGCTTCCGACGATCAATAGGTGCTTGCTGTGGAACAACTATCCCAAGTGGGGGAAGCGAGCTCAACAAAATGCCACACACCCAGGTGTAAGAAACAACATTGCCCAGGCATGGTCTAAGCCCCTCACCTCGTCCCTGTGCTTTGGGGAGCCGGAGGGACAGCCGAGGCACACGGCCCTGAGACCCCTTTGCAAAAAGCCGGCTTCCCACGGAGACAGTTTTCCTGAGGTGCACACCCTATCCCAAGTGGTTGTGGCAAGGTAAAGCAAATGCCCTCCACTTCTCTGGAAGAAACCACAGTGCCTAGCCATGTTCTAAGCCCTCCCATCCTCCCTGGGCTTCTGGCAGCAGGAGTGAAAAGAGAGGAGCAGAGCACTGGGACCCTTTTGACAAAAACTGGCTTCCCACGGGAAAGTCTTTCTCCACGTGCAGACATGCTCCCAGGTGCCTGGGGCAAGGGGAAGGAAATGCCATACACTGACCTGGAAGAGACCACAGGGCCCAGGCACAGTCTGAACCCTTCCCTCAACCCGGCGGTTTTACTAGCAGGAGTTCAACCCCAACGAACACAGCCCGGAGACCCCTGGGGCAAAAACGGCTTCCGACGAACAATAGGTGCTTGCTGTGGAACACCTATCCCAAGTGGGGGTAGCCAGCTCAACAAAATGCCACACACCCAGTGTAAGAAACAACATTGCCCAGGCATGGTCTAAGCCCCTCACCTCGTCCCTGTGTTTTGGGGAGCCGGAGGGACAGCCGAGGCCCACGGCCCTGAGACCCCTTTGCAAAAAGCCGGCTTCCCACGGAAAAAGTTTTCCTGAGGTGCACACCCTATCCCAAGTGGTTGTGGGAAGGTAAAGCAAAAGCCCTCCACTTCTCTGGAAGAAACCACAGTGCCCAGCCATGTTCTAAGCCCTCCCATCCTCCCTGGGCTTCTGGCAGCAGGAGTGAAAAGAGAGGAACAGAGCACTGGGACCCGTTTGACAAAAACTGGCTTCCCACGGGAAAGTCTTTCTCCACGTGCAGACATGCTCCCTGGTGCCTGGGGCAAGGGGAAGGAAATGCCATACCCTGACATTGAAGAGACCACAGCGCCCAGGCACAGTCTGAACCCTTCCCTCAACCCGGCGGTTTTGCTAGCAGGAGTTCAACCCCAACGAACACAGCCCGGAGACCCCTGGGGCAAAAACTGCTTCCGACGATCAATAGGTGCTTGCTGTGGAACACCTATCCCAAGTTGGGGAAGCCAGCTCAACAAAATGCCACACACCCAGGTGTAAGAAACAACATTGCCCAGGCTTGGTCTAAGCCCCTCACCTCGTCCTTGTGCTTTGGGGAAGCGGAGGGACAGCCGAGGCCCACGACCCTGAGACCCCTTTGCAAAAAGCCGGCTTCCCACGGAGACAGTTTTCCTGAGGTGCAGACCCTATCCCAAGTGGTTGTGGCAAGGTAAAGCAAATGCCCTCCACTTCTCTGGAAGAAACCACAGTGCCCAACCATGTTCTAAGCCCTCCCATCCTCCCTGGGCTTCTGGCAGCAGGAGTGAAAAGAGAGGAGCAGAGCACTGGGACCCGTTTGACAAGACCCGGCTTCCCACGGGAAAGTCTTTCTCCACGTGCAGACATGCTCCCAGGTGCCTGGGGCAAGGGGAAGGAAATGCCATACACTGACCTGGAAGAGACCACAGGGCCCAGGCACAGTCTGAACCCTTCCCTCAACCCGGCGGTTTTGCTAGCAGGAGTTCAACCCCAACGAACACAGCCCGGAGACCCCTGGGGCAAAAACGGCTTCTGACGAACAATAGGCGCGCGCTGTGGAAAACCAATCCTAAGTGGGGGTAGAAAGCTCAACACAATGCCACACACACAGGTTAAGAAACAACATTGCCCAGGCATGGTCTAAGCCCCTCACCTCGTCCCTGTGCTTTGGGGAACCGGAGGGACAGCCGAGGCACACGGCCCTGAGACCCCTTTGCAAAAAGCCGGCTTCCCAAGGAGACAGTTTTCCTGAGGTGCAGACCCTATCCCAAGTGGTTGTGGCAAGGTAAAGCAAATGCTCTCCACTTCTCTGGAAGAAACCACAGTGCCCAACCATGTTCTAAGCCCTCCCATCCTCCCTGGGCTTCTGGCAGCAGGAGTGAAAAGAGAGGAGCAGAGCACTCGGACCCGTTTGACAAAACCCGGCTTCCCACGGGAAAGTCTTTCTCCACGTGCAGACATGCTCCCAGGTGCCTGTGGCAAGGGGAAGGAAATGCCATACACTGACCTGGAAGAGACCACAGGGCCCAGGCACAGTCTGAACACTTCCCTCAACCCGGCGGTTTTGCTAGCAGGAGTTCAACCCCAGCGAACACAGCCCGGAGACCCCTGGGGCAAAAAAGGCTTCCGACGAACAATAGGCGCTTGCTGTGGAACACCTATCCCAAGTGGGGGAAGCCAGCTCAACAAAATGCCACACACCCAGGTGTAAGAAACAACATTGCCCAGGCATGGTCTAAGCCCCTCACCTCGTCCCTGTGCTTTGGGGAGCCGGAGGGACACCCGAGGCACACGTCCCTGAGACCCCTTTGCAAAAAGCCGGCTTCCCACGGAGACAGTTTTCCTGAGGTGCAGACCCTATCCCAAGTGGTTGTGGCAAGGTAAAGCAAATGCCCTCCACTTCTCTGGAAGAAACCACAGTGCCCAGCCATGTTCTAAGCCCTCCCATCCTCCCTGGGCTTCTAGCAGCAGGAGTGAAAAGAGAGGAGCAGAGCACTGGGACCCTTTTGACAAAAACTGGCTTCCCACGGGAAAGTCTTTCTCCACGTGCAGACATGCTCCCAGGTGCCTGGGGCAAGGGGAAGGAAAAGCCATACACTGACCTGGAAGAGACCACAGGGCCCAGGCACAGTCTGAACCCTTCCCTCAACCCGGCGGTTTTACTAGCAGGAGTTCAACCCCAACGAACATAGCCCGGAGACCCCTGGGGCAAAAACAGCTTCCGACGAACAATAGGTGCTTGCTGTGGAACACCTATCCCAAGTGGGGGTAGCCAGCTCAACAAAATGCCACACACCCAGGTGTAAGAAACAACATTGCCCAGGCATGGTCTAAGCCCCTCACCTCGTCCCTGTGTTTTGGGGAGCCGGAGGGACAGCCGAGGCCCACGGCCCTGAGACCCCTTTGCAAAAAGCCAGCTTCCCACGGAAACAGTTTTCCTGAGGTGCACACCCTATCCCAAGTGGTTGTGGCAAGGTAAAGCAAATGCCCTCCACTTCTCTGGAAGAATCCACAGTGCCCAGCCATGTTCTAAGCCCTCCCATCCTCCCTGGGCTTCTGGCAGCAGGAGTGAAAAGAGAGGAACAGAGCACTGGGACCCGTTTGACAAGACCCGGCTTCCCACGGGAAAGTCTTTCTCCACGTGCAGACATGCTCCCAGGTGCCTGGGGCAAGGGGAAGGAAATGCCATACACTGACCTTGAAGAGACCACAGCGCCCAGGCACAGTCTGAACCCTTCCCTCAACCCGGCGGTTTTACTAGCAGGAGTTCAACCCCAACGAACACAGCCCGGAGACCCCTGGGGCAAAAACGGCTTCCGACCAACAATAGGTGCTTGCTGTGGAACACCTATCCCAAGTGGGGGTAGCCAGCTCAACACAATGCCACACACCCAGGTTAAGAAACAACATTGCCCAGGCATGGTCTAAGCCCCTCACCTCGTCCCTGTGCTTTGGGGAACCGGAGGGACAGCTGAGGCACACGGCCCTGAGACCCCTTTGCAAAAAGCCGGCTTCCCACGGAGACAGTTTTCCTGAGGTGCAGACCCTATCCCAAGTGGTTGTGGCAAGGTAAAGCAAATGCCCTCCACTTCTCTGGAAGAAACCACAGTGCCCAACCATGTTCTAAGCCCTCCCATCCTCCCTGGGCTTCTGGCAGCAGGAGTGAAAAGAGAGGAGCAGAGCACTGGGACCCGTTTGACAAGACCCGGCTTCCCACGGGAAAGTCTTTCTCCACGTGCAGACATGCTCCCAGGTGCCTGGGGCAAGGGGAAGGAAATGCCATACACTGACCTGGAAGAGACCACAGGGCCCAGGCACAGTCTGAACCCTTCCCTCAACCCGGCGGTTTTGCTAGCAGGAGTTCAACCCCAACGAACACAGCCCGGAGACCCCTGGGGCAAAAACGGCTTCTGACGAACAATAGGCGCGCGCTGTGGAAAACCAATCCTAAGTGGGGGTAGAAAGCTCAACACAATGCCACACACACAGGTTAAGAAACAACATTGCCCAGGCATGGTCTAAGCCCCTCACCTCGTCCCTGTGCTTTGGGGAACCGGAGGGACAGCCGAGGCACACGGCCCTGAGACCCCTTTGCAAAAAGCCGGCTTCCCAAGGAGACAGTTTTCCTGAGGTGCAGACCCTATCCCAAGTGGTTGTGGCAAGGTAAAGCAAATGCTCTCCACTTCTCTGGAAGAAACCACAGTGCCCAACCATGTTCTAAGCCCTCCCATCCTCCCTGGGCTTCTGGCAGCAGGAGTGAAAAGAGAGGAGCAGAGCACTGGGACCCGTTTGACAAAACCCGGCTTCCCACGGGAAAGTCTTTCTCCACGTGCAGACATGCTCCCAGGTGCCTGTGGCAAGGGGAAGGAAATGCCATACACTGACCTGGAAGAGACCACAGGGCCCAGGCACAGTCTGAACACTTCCCTCAACCCGGCGGTTTTGCTAGCAGGAGTTCAACCCCAGCGAACACAGCCCGGAGACCCCTGGGGCAAAAAAGGCTTCCGACGAACAATAGGCGCTTGCTGTGGAACACCTATCCCAAGTGGGGGAAGCCAGCTCAACAAAATGCCACACACCCAGGTGTAAGAAACAACATTGCCCAGGCATGGTCTAAGCCCCTCACCTCGTCCCTGTGCTTTGGGGAGCCGGAGGGACACCCGAGGCACACGGCCCTGAGACCCCTTTGCAAAAAGCCGGCTTCCCACGGAGACAGTTTTCCTGAGGTGCAGACCCTATCCCAAGTGGTTGTGGCAAGGTAAAGCAAATGCCCTCCACTTCTCTGGAAGAAACCACAGTGCCCAGCCATGTTCTAAGCCCTCCCATCCTCCCTGGGCTTCTAGCTGCAGGAGTGAAAAGAGAGGAGCAGAGCACTGGGACCCTTTTGACAAAAACTGGCTTCCCACGGGAAAGTCTTTCTCCACGTGCAGACATGCTCCCAGGTGCCTGGGGCAAGGGGAAGGAAAAGCCATACACTGACCTGGAAGAGACCACAGGGCCCAGGCACAGTCTGAACCCTTCCCTCAACCCGGCGGTTTTACTAGCAGGAGTTCAACCCCAACGAACATAGCCCGGAGACCCCTGGGGCAAAAACAGCTTCCGACGAACAATAGGTGCTTGCTGTGGAACACCTATCCCAAGTGGGGGTAGCCAGCTCAACAAAATGCCACACACCCAGGTGTAAGAAACAACATTGCCCAGGCATGGTCTAAGCCCCTCACCTCGTCCCTGTGTTTTGGGGAGCCGGAGGGACAGCCGAGGCCCACGGCCCTGAGACCCCTTTGCAAAAAGCCGGCTTCCCACGGAAACAGTTTTCCTGAGGTGCACACCCTATCCCAAGTGGTTGTGGCAAGGTAAAGCAAATGCCCTCCACTTCTCTGGAAGAATCCACAGTGCCCAGCCATGTTCTAAGCCCTCCCATCCTCCCTGGGCTTCTGGCAGCAGGAGTGAAAAGAGAGGAACAGAGCACTGGGACCGTTTGACAAAAACTGGCTTCCCACGGGAAAGTCTTTCTCCACGTGCAGACATGCTCCCAGGTGCCTGGGGCAAGGGGAAGGAAATGCCATACACTGACCTTGAAGAGACCACAGCGCCCAGGCACAGTCTGAACCCTTCCCTCAACCCGGCGGTTTTACTAGCAGGAGTTCAACCCCAACGAACACAGCCCGGAGACCCCTGGGGCAAAAACGGCTTCCGACGAACAATAGGTGCTTGCTGTGGAACACCTATCCCAAGTGGGGGTAGCCAGCTCAACACAATGCCACACACCCAGGTGTAAGAAACAACATTGCCCAGGCATGGTCTAAGCCCCTCACCTCGTCCCTGTGCTTTGGGGAACCGGAGGGACAGCCGAGGCACACGGCCCTGAGACCCCTTTGTAAAAAGCCGGCTTCCCACGGAGATAGTTTTCCTGAGGTGCAGACCCTATCCCAAGTGGTTGTGGCAAGGTAAAGCAAATGCTCTCCACTTCTCTGGAAGAAACCACAGTGCCCAACCATGTTCTAAGCCCTCCCATCCTCCCTGGGCTTCTGGCAGCAGGAGTGAAAAGAGAGGAGCAGAGCACTGGGACCCGTTTGACAAAACCCGGCTTCCCACGGGAAAGTCTTTCTCCACGTGCAGACATGCTCCCAGATGCCTGTGGCAAGGGGAAGGAAATGCCATACACTGACCTGGAAGAGACCACAGGGCCCAGGCACAGTCTGAACCCTTCCCTCAACCCGGCGGTTTTGCTAGCAGGAGTTCAACCCCAGCGAACACAGCCCGGAGACCCCTGGGGCAAAAACGGCTTCCGACGAACAATAGGCGCTTGCTGTGGAAAACGAATCCTAAGTGGGGGTAGCCAGCTCAACACAATGCCTCACACCCAGGTGTAAGAAACAACATTGCCCAGGCATGGTCTAAGCCCCTCACCTCGTCCCTGTACTTTGGGGAGCCGGAGGGACACCCGAGGCCCACGGCCCTGAGACCCCTTTGCAAAAAGCCGGCTTCCCACGGAAACAGTTTTCCTGAGGTGCAGACCCTATCCCAAGTGGTTGTGGCAAGGTAAAGCAAATGCCCTGCACTTCTCTGGAAGAAACCACAGTGCCCAGCCATGTTCTAAGCCCTCCCATCCTCCCGGGGATTCTGGCAGCAGGAGTGAAAAGAGAGGAGCAGAGCACTGGGACCCATTTGACAAAACCCGGCTTCCCACGGGAAAGTCTTTCTCCACGTGCAGACATGCTCCCAGGTGCCTGGGGCAAGGGGAAGGAAATGCCATACACTGACCTGGAAGAGACCACAGGGCCCAGGCACAGTCTGAACCCTTCCCTCAACCCGGCGGTTTTACTAGCAGGAGTTCAACCCCAACGAACACAGCCCGGAGACCCCTGGGGCAAAAACGGCTTCCGACGAACAATAGGTGCTTGCTGTGGAACACCTATCCCAAGTGGGGGTAGCCAGCTCAACAAAATGCCACACACTCAGGTGTAAGAAACAACATTGCCCAGGCATGGTCTAAGCCCCTCACCTCGTCCCTGTGCTTTGGGGAGCCGGAGGGACAGCCGAGGCACATGGCCCTGAGACCCCTTTGCAAAAAGCCGGCTTCCCACGGAGACAGTTTTCCTGAGGTGCACACCCTATCCCAAGTGGTTGTGGCAAGGTAAAGCAAATGCCCTCCACTTCTCTGGAAGAAACCACAGTGCCCAGCCATGTTCTAAGCCCTCCCATCCTCCCTGGGCTTCTGGCAGCAGGAGTGAAAAGAGAGGAGCAGAGCACTGGGACCCTTTTGACAAAAACTGGCTTCCCACGGGAAAGTCTTTCTCCACGTGCAGACATGCTCCCAGGTGCCTGGGGCAAGGGGAAGGAAATGCCATACACTGACCTGGAAGAGACCACAGCGCCCAGGCACAGTCTGAACCCTTCCCTCAACCCGGCGGTTTTACTAGCAGGAGTTCAACCCCAAGGAACACAGCCCGGAGACCCCTGGGGCAAAAACGGCTTCCGACGAACAATAGGTGCTTGCTGTGGAACACCTATCCCAAGTGGGGGTAGCCAGCTCAACAAAATGCAACACACCCAGGTGTAAGAAACAGCATTGCCCAGGCATGGTCTAAGCCCCTCACCTCGTCCCTGTATTTTGGGGAGCCGGAGGGACAGCCGAGGCCCACGGCCCTGAGACCCCTTTGCAAAAAGCCGGCTTCCCACGCAAACAGTTTTCCTGAGGTGCACACCCTATCCCAAGTGGTTGTGGCAAGGTAAAGCAAATGCCCTCCACTTCTTTGGAAGAAACCACAGTGCCCAGCCATGTTCTAAGCCCTCCCATCCTCCCTGGGCTTCTGGCAGCAGGAGTGAAAAGAGAGGAACAGAGCACTGGGACCCGTTTGACAAAAACTGGCTTCCCACGGGAAAGTCTTTCTCCACGTGCAGACATGCTCCCAGGTGCCTGGGGCAAGGGGAAGGAAATGCCATACACTGACCTTGAAGAGACCACAGGGCCCAGGCACAGTCTGAACACTTCCCTCAACCCGGCGGTTTTACTAGCAGGAGTTCAACCCCAACAAACCCAGCCCGGAGACCCCTGGGGCAAAAACGGCTTCCGACGAACAATAGGTGCTTGCTGTGGAACACCTATCCCAAGTGGGGGTAGCCAGCTCAACACAATGCCACACACCCAGGTTAAGAAACAACATTGCCCAGGCATGGTCTAAGCCCCTCACCTCGTCCCTGTGCTTTGGGGAACCGGAGGGACAGCCGAGGCACACGGCCCTGAGACCCCTTTGCAAAAAGCCGGCTTCCCACGGAGACAGTTTTCCTGAGGTGCACACCCTATCCCAAGTGGTTGTGGCAAGGTAAAGCAAATGCCCTCCACTTCTCTGGAAGAAACCACAGTGCCCAACCATGTTCTAAGCCCTCCCATCCTCCCTGGGCTTCTGGCAGCAGGAGTGAAAAGAGAGGAGCAGAGCACTGGGACCCGTTTGACAAAACCCGGCTTCCCACGGGAAAGTCTTTCTCCACGTGCAGACATGCTCCCAGGTGCCTGGGGCAAGGGGAAGGAAAAGCCATACACTGACCTGGAAGAGACCACAGGGCCCAGGCACAGTCTGAACCCTTCCCTCAACCCGGCGGTTTTACTAGCAGGAGTTCAACCCCAACGAACATGGCCCGGAGACCCCTGGGGCAAAAACGGCTTCCGACGAACAATAGGTGCTTGCTGTGGAACACCTATCCCAAGTGGGGGTAGCCAGCTCAACAAAATGCCACACACCCAGGTGTAAGAAACAACATTGCCCAGGCATGGTCTAAGCCCCTCACCTCGTCCCTGTGTTTTGGGGAGCCGGAGGGACAGCCGAGGCCCACGGCCCTGAGACCCCTTTGCAAAAAGCCGGCTTCCCACCGAAACAGTTTTCCTGAGGTGCACACCCTATCCCAAGTGGTTGTGGCAAGGTAAAGCAAATGCCCTCCACTTCTCTGGAAGAATCCACAGTGCCCAGCCATGTTCTAAGCCCTCCCATCCTCCCTGGGCTTCTGGCAGCAGGAGTGAAAAGAGAGGAGCAGAGCACTGGGACCCGTTTGACAAGACCCGGCTTCCCACGAGAAAGTCTTTCTCCACGTGCAGACATGCTCCCAGGTGCCTGGGGCAAGGGGAAGGAAATGCCATACACTGACCTGGAAGAGACCACAGGGCCCAGGCACAGTCTGAACCCTTCCCTCAACCCGGCGGTTTTGCTAGCAGGAGTTCAACCCCAACGAACACAGCCCGGAGACCCCTGGGGCAAAAACGGCTTCTGACGAACAATAGGCGCGCGCTGTGGAAAACCAATCCTAAGTGGGGGTAGCCAGCTCAACACAATGCCACACACCCAGGTTAAGAAACAACATTGCCCAGGCATGGTCTAAGCCCCTCACCTCGTCCCTGTGCTTTGGGGAGCCGGAGGGACAGCCGAGGCACATGGCCCTGAGACCCCTTTGCAAAAAGCCGGCTTCCCACGGAGACAGTTTTCCTGAGGTGCACACCCTATCCCAAGTGGTTGTGGCAAGGTAAAGCAAATGCCCTCCACTTCTCTGGAAGAAACCACAGTGCCCAGCCATGTTCTAAGCCCTCCCATCCTCCCTGGGCTTCTGGCAGCAGGAGTGAAAAGAGAGGAGCAGAGCACTGGGACCCGTTTGACAAAACCCGGCTTCCCACGGGAAAGTCTTTCTCCACGTGCAGACATGCTCCCAGGTGCCTGGGGCAAGGGGAAGGAAATGCCATACACTGACCTGGAAGAGACCACAGGGCCCAGGCACAGTCTGAACCCTTCCCTCAACCCGGCGGTTTTGCTAGCAGGAGTTCAACCCCAACGAACACAGCCCGGAGACCCCTGGGGCAAAAACGGCTTCCGATGATCAATAGGTGCTTGCTGTGGAACACCTATCCCAAGTGGGGGAAGCCAGCTCAACAAAATGCCACACACCCAGGTGTAAGAAACAACATTGCCCAGGCATGGCCTAAGCCCCTCACCTCGTCCCTGTGCTTTGGGGAGCCGGAGGGACAGCCGAGGCACACGGCCTTGAGACCCCTTTGCAAAAAGCCGGCTTCCCACGGAGACAGTTTTCCTGAGGTGCACACCCTATCCCAAGTGGTTGTGGCAAGGTAAAGCAAATGCCCTCCACTTCTCTGGAAGAAACCACAGTGCCTAGCCATGTTCTAAGCCCTCACATCCTCCCTGGGCTTCTGGCAGCAGGAGTGAAAAGAGAGGAGCAGAGCACTGGGACCCTTTTGACAAAAACTGGCTTCCCACGGGAAAGTCTTTCTCCAAGTGCAGACATGCTCCCAGGTGCCTGGGGCAAGGGGAAGGAAATGCCATACACTGACCTGGAAGAGACCACAGGGCCCAGGCACAGTCTGAACCCTTCCCTCAACCCGGCGGTTTTACTAGCAGGAGTTCAACCCCAACGAACACAGCCCGGAGACCCCTGAGGCAAAAACGGCTTCCGACGAACAATAGGTGCTTGCTGTGGAACACCTATCCGAAGTGGGGGTAGCCAGCTCAACAAAATGCCACACACCCAGTGTAAGAAACAACATTGCCCAGGCATGGTCTAAGCCCCTCACCTCGTCCCTGTGTTTAGGGGAGCCGGAGGGACAGCCGAGGCCCACGGCCCTGAGACCCCTTTGCAAAAAGCCGGCTTCCCACGGAAACAGTTTTCCTGAGGTGCACACCCTATCCCAAGTGGTTGTGGCAAGGTAAAGCAAAAGCCCTCCACTTCTCTGGAAGAAACCACAGTGCCCAGCCATGTTCTAGCCCTCCCATCCTCCCTGGGCTTCTGGCAGCAGGAGTGAAAAGAGAGGAACAGAGCACTGGGACCCGTTTGACAAAAACTGGCTTCCCACGGGAAAGTCTTTCTCCACGTGCAGACATGCTCCCAGGTGCCTGGGGCAAGGGGAAGGAAATGCCATACACTGACCTTGAAGAGACCACAGGGCCCAGGCACAGTCTGAACCCTTCCCTCAACCCGGCGGTTTTACTAGCAGGAGTTCAACCCCAACGAACACAGCCCGGAGACCCCTGGGGCAAAAACGGCTTCCGACGAACAATAGGTGCTTGCTGTGGAACACTTATCCCAAGTGGGGGTAGCCAGCTCAACACAATGCCACACACCCAGGTTAAGAAACAACATTGCCCAGGCATGGTCTAAGCCCCTCACCTCGTCCCTGTGCTTTGGGGAACCGGAGGGACAGCCGAGGCACACGGCCCTGAGACCCCTTTGCAAAAAGCCGGCTTCCCACGGAGACAGTTTTCCTGAGGTGCAGACCCTATCCCAAGTGGTTGTGGCAAGGTAAAGCAAATGCCCTCCACTTCTCTGGAAGAAACCACAGTGCCCAACCATGTTCTAAGCCCTCCCATCCTCCCTGGGCTTCTGGCAGCAGGAGTGAAAAGAGAGGAGCAGAGCACTGGGACCCGTTTGACAAAACCCGGCTTCCCACGGGAAAGTCTTTCTCCACATGCAGACATGCTCCCAGGTGCCTGGGGCAAGGGGAAGGAAAAGCCATACACTGACCTGGAAGGGACCACAGGGCCCAGGCACAGTCTGAACCCTTCCCTCAACCCGGCGGCTTTACTAGCAGGAGTTCAACCCCAACGAACATAGCCCGGAGACCCCTGGGGCAAAAACGGCTTCCGACGAACAATAGGTGCTTGCTGTGGAACACCTATCCCAAGTGGGGGTAGCCAGCTCAACAAAATGCCACACACCCAGGTGTAAGAAACAACATTGCCCAGGCATGGTCTAAGCCCCTCACCTCGTCCCTGTGTTTTGGGGAGCCGGAGGGACAGCCGAGGCCCACGGCCCTGAGACCACTTTGCAAAAAGCCGGCTTCCCACGGAAACAGTTTTCCTGAGGTGCACACCCTATCCCAAGTGGTTGTGGCAAGGTAAAGCAAATGCCCTCCACTTCTCTGGAAGAAACCACAGTGCCCAACCATGTTCTAAGCCCTCCCATCCTCCCTGGGCTTCTGGCAGCAGGAGTGAAAAGAGAGGAGCAGAGCACTGGGACCCGTTTGACAAAACCCGGCTTCCCACGGGAAAGTCTTTCTCCACGTGCAGACATGCTCCCAGGTGCCTGGGACAAGGCGAAGGAAATGCCATACACTGACCTGGAAGAGACCACAGGGCCCAGGCACAGTCTGAACCCTTCCCTCAACCCGGCGGTTTTACTAGCAGGAGTTCAACCCCAACGAACATAGCACGGAGACCCCTGGGGCAAAAACGGCTTCCGACGATCAATAGGTGCTTGCTGTGGAACACCTATCCCAAGTTGGGGAAGCCAGCTCCACAAAATGCCACACACCCAGGTGTAAGAAACAACATTGCCCAGGCTTGGTCTAAGCCCCTCACCTCGTCCTTGTGCTTTGGGGAGCCGGAGGGACAGCCGAGTCCCACGACCCTGAGACCCCTTTGCAAAAAGCCGGCTTCCCACGGTGACAGTTTTCCTGAGGTGCAGACCCTATCCCAAGTGGTTGTGGCAAGGTAAAGCAAATGCCCTCCACTTCTCTGGAAGAAACCACAGTGCCCAACCATGTTCTAAGCCCTCCCATCCTCCCTGGGCTTCTGGCAGCAGGAGTGAAAAGAGAGGAGCAGAGCACTGGGACCCGTTTGACAAGACCCGGCTTCCCACGGGAAAGTCTTTCTCCACGTGCAGACATGCTCCCAGGTGCCTGGGGCAAGGGGAAGGAAATGCCATACACTGACCTGGAAGAGACCACAGGGCCCAGGCACAGTCTGAACCCTTCCCTCAACCCGGCGGTTTTGCTAGCAGGAGTTCAACCCCAACGAACACAGCCCGGAGACCCCTGGGGCAAAAACGGCTTCTGACGAACAATAGGCGCGCGCTGTGGAAAACCAATCCTAAGTGGGGGTAGAAAGCTCAACACAATGCCACACACACAGGTTAAGAAACAACATTGCCCAGGCATGGTCTAAGCCCCTCACCTCGTCCCTGTGCTTTGGGGAACCGGAGGGACAGCCGAGGCCCACGGCCCTGAGACCCCTTTGCAAAAAGCCGGCTTCCCACGGAGACAGTTTTCCTGAGGTGCAGACCCTATCCCAAGTGGTTGTGGCAAGGTAAAGCAAATGCTCTCCACTTCTCTGGAAGAAACCACAGTGCCCAACCATGTTCTAAGCCCTCCCATCCTCCCTGGGCTTCTGGCAGCAGGAGTGAAAAGAGAGGAGCAGAGCACTGGGACCCGTTTGACAAGACCCGGCTTCCCACGGGAAAGTCTTTCTCCACGAGCAGACATGCTCCCAGGTGCCTGGGGCAAGGGGAAGGAAATGCCATACACTGACCTGGAAGAGACCACAGGGCCCAGGCACAGTCTGAACCCTTCCCTCAACCCGGCGGTTTTGCTAGCAGGAGTTCAACCCCAACGAACACAGCCCGGAGACCCCTGGGGCAAAAACGGCTTCCGACGATCAATAGGTGCTTGCTGTGGAACACCTATCCCAAGTGGGGGAAGCGAGCTCAACAAAATGCCACACACCCAGGTGTAAGAAACAACATTGCCCAGGCATGGTCTAAGCCCCTCACCTCGTCCCTGTACTTTGGGGAGCCGGAGGGACAGCCGAGGCACACGGCCCTGAGACCCCTTTGCAAAAAGCCGGCTTCCCACGGTGACAGTTTTCCTGAGGTGCACACCCTATCCCAAGTGGTTGTGGCAAGGTAAAGCAAATGCCCTCCACTTCTCTGGAAGAAACCACAGTGCCCAACCATGTTCTAAGCCCTCCCATCCTCCCTGGGCTTCTGGCAGCAGGAGTGAAAAGAGAGGAGCAGAGCACTGGGACCCGTTTGACAAGACCCGGCTTCCCACGGGAAAGTCTTTCTCCACGTGCAGACATGCTCCCAGGTGCCTGGGGCAAGGGGAAGGAAATGCCATACACTGACCTGGAAGAGACCACAGGGCCCAGGCACAGTCTGAACCCTTCCCTCAACCCGGCGGTTTTGCTAGCAGGAGTTCAACCCCAACGAACACAGCCCGGAGACCCCTGGGGCAAAAACGGCTTCTGACGAACAATAGGCGCGCGCTGTGGAAAACCAATCCTAAGTGGGGGTAGAAAGCTCAACACAATGCCACACACACAGGTTAAGAAACAACATTGCCCAGGCATGGTCTAAGCCCCTCACCTCGTCCCTGTGCTTTGGGGAACCGGAGGGACAGCCGAGGCACACGGCCCTGAGACCCCTTTGCAAAAAGCCGGCTTCCCACGGAGACAGTTTTCCTGAGGTGCAGACCCTATCCCAAGTGGTTGTGGCAAGGTAAAGCAAATGCTCTCCACTTCTCTGGAAGAAACCACAGTGCCCAACCATGTTCTAAGCCCTCCCATCCTCCCTGGGCTTCTGGCAGCAGGAGTGAAAAGAGAGGAGCAGAGCACTGGGACCCGTTTGACAAAACCCGGCTTCCCACGGGAAAGTCTTTCTCCACGTGCAGACATGCTCCCAGGTGCCTGTGGCAAGGGGAAGGAAATGCCATACACTGACCTGGAAGAGACCACAGGGCCCAGGCACAGTCTGAACACTTCCCTCAACCCGGCGGTTTTGCTAGCAGGAGTTCAACCCCAGCGAACACAGCCCGGAGACCCCTGGGGCAAAAAAGGCTTCCGACGAACAATAGGCGCTTGCTGTGGAACACCTATCCCAAGTGGGGGAAGCCAGCTCAACAAAATGCCACACACCCAGGTGTAAGAAACAACATTGCCCAGGCATGGTCTAAGCCCCTCACCTCGTCCCTGTGCTTTGGGGAGCCGGAGGGACACCCGAGGCACACGGCCCTGAGACCCCTTTGCAAAAAGCCGGCTTCCCACGGAGACAGTTTTCCTGAGGTGCAGACCCTATCCCAAGTGGTTGTGGCAAGGTAAAGCAAATGCCCTCCACTTCTCTGGAAGAAACCACAGTGCCCAGCCATGTTCTAAGCCCTCCCATCCTCCCTGGGCTTCTAGCTGCAGGAGTGAAAAGAGAGGAGCAGAGCACTGGGACCCTTTTGACAAAAACTGGCTTCCCACGGGAAAGTCTTTCTCCACGTGCAGACATGCTCCCAGGTGCCTGGGGCAAGGGGAAGGAAAAGCCATACACTGACCTGGAAGAGACCACAGGGCCCAGGCACAGTCTGAACCCTTCCCTCAACCCGGCGGTTTTACTAGCAGGAGTTCAACCCCAACGAACAT
This sequence comes from Ursus arctos, assembly GCF_023065955.2. Classification (NCBI taxonomy): domain Eukaryota; kingdom Metazoa; phylum Chordata; class Mammalia; order Carnivora; family Ursidae; genus Ursus; species Ursus arctos. The sequence continues at coordinate 1,506,578 of NW_026623078.1, read as the reverse complement.
AGCCCGGAGACCCCTGGGGCAAAAACAGCTTCCGACGAACAATAGGTGCTTGCTGTGGAACACCTATCCCAAGTGGGGGTAGCCAGCTCAACAAAATGCCACACACCCAGGTGTAAGAAACAACATTGCCCAGGCATGGTCTAAGCCCCTCACCTCGTCCCTGTGTTTTGGGGAGCCGGAGGGACAGCCGAGGCCCACGGCCCTGAGACCCCTTTGCAAAAAGCCGGCTTCCCACGGAAACAGTTTTCCTGAGGTGCACACCCTATCCCAAGTGGTTGTGGCAAGGTAAAGCAAATGCCCTCCACTTCTCTGGAAGAATCCACAGTGCCCAGCCATGTTCTAAGCCCTCCCATCCTCCCTGGGCTTCTGGCAGCAGGAGTGAAAAGAGAGGAACAGAGCACTGGGACCCGTTTGACAAAAACTGGCTTCCCACGGGAAAGTCTTTCTCCACGTGCAGACATGCTCCCAGGTGCCTGGGGCAAGGGGAAGGAAATGCCATACACTGACCTTGAAGAGACCACAGCGCCCAGGCACAGTCTGAACCCTTCCCTCAACCCGGCGGTTTTACTAGCAGGAGTTCAACCCCAACGAACACAGCCCGGAGACCCCTGGGGCAAAAACGGCTTCCGACGAACAATAGGTGCTTGCTGTGGAACACCTATCCCAAGTGGGGGTAGCCAGCTCAACACAATGCCACACACCCAGGTGTAAGAAACAACATTGCCCAGGCATGGTCTAAGCCCCTCACCTCGTCCCTGTGCTTTGGGGAACCGGAGGGACAGCCGAGGCACACGGCCCTGAGACCCCTTTGTAAAAAGCCGGCTTCCCACGGAGATAGTTTTCCTGAGGTGCAGACCCTATCCCAAGTGGTTGTGGCAAGGTAAAGCAAATGCTCTCCACTTCTCTGGAAGAAACCACAGTGCCCAACCATGTTCTAAGCCCTCCCATCCTCCCTGGGCTTCTGGCAGCAGGAGTGAAAAGAGAGGAGCAGAGCACTGGGACCCGTTTGACAAAACCCGGCTTCCCACGGGAAAGTCTTTCTCCACGTGCAGACATGCTCCCAGATGCCTGTGGCAAGGGGAAGGAAATGCCATACACTGACCTGGAAGAGACCACAGGGCCCAGGCACAGTCTGAACCCTTCCCTCAACCCGGCGGTTTTGCTAGCAGGAGTTCAACCCCAGCGAACACAGCCCGGAGACCCCTGGGGCAAAAACGGCTTCCGACGAACAATAGGCGCTTGCTGTGGAAAACCAATCCTAAGTGGGGGTAGCCAGCTCAACACAATGCCTCACACCCAGGTGTAAGAAACAACATTGCCCAGGCATGGTCTAAGCCCCTCACCTCGTCCCTGTACTTTGGGGAGCCGGAGGGACACCCGAGGCCCACGGCCCTGAGACCCCTTTGCAAAAAGCCGGCTTCCCACGGAAACAGTTTTCCTGAGGTGCAGACCCTATCCCAAGTGGTTGTGGCAAGGTAAAGCAAATGCCCTGCACTTCTCTGGAAGAAACCACAGTGCCCAGCCATGTTCTAAGCCCTCCCATCCTCCCGGGGATTCTGGCAGCAGGAGTGAAAAGAGAGGAGCAGAGCACTGGGACCCATTTGACAAAACCCGGCTTCCCACGGGAAAGTCTTTCTCCACGTGCAGACATGCTCCCAGGTGCCTGGGGCAAGGGGAAGGAAATGCCATACACTGACCTGGAAGAGACCACAGGGCCCAGGCACAGTCTGAACCCTTCCCTCAACCCGGCGGTTTTACTAGCAGGAGTTCAACCCCAACGAACACAGCCCGGAGACCCCTGGGGCAAAAACGGCTTCCGACGAACAATAGGTGCTTGCTGTGGAACACCTATCCCAAGTGGGGGTAGCCAGCTCAACAAAATGCCACACACTCAGGTGTAAGAAACAACATTGCCCAGGCATGGTCTAAGCCCCTCACCTCGTCCCTGTGCTTTGGGGAGCCGGAGGGACAGCCGAGGCACATGGCCCTGAGACCCCTTTGCAAAAAGCCGGCTTCCCACGGAGACAGTTTTCCTGAGGTGCACACCCTATCCCAAGTGGTTGTGGCAAGGTAAAGCAAATGCCCTCCACTTCTCTGGAAGAAACCACAGTGCCCAGCCATGTTCTAAGCCCTCCCATCCTCCCTGGGCTTCTGGCAGCAGGAGTGAAAAGAGAGGAGCAGAGCACTGGGACCCTTTTGACAAAAACTGGCTTCCCACGGGAAAGTCTTTCTCCACGTGCAGACATGCTCCCAGGTGCCTGGGGCAAGGGGAAGGAAATGCCATACACTGACCTGGAAGAGACCACAGCGCCCAGGCACATTCTGAACCCTTCCCTCAACCCGGCGGTTTTACTAGCAGGAGTTCAACCCCAAGGAACACAGCCCGGAGACCCCTGGGGCAAAAACGGCTTCCGACGAACAATAGGTGCTTGCTGTGGAACACCTATCCCAAGTGGGGGTAGCCAGCTCAACAAAATGCAACACACCCAGGTGTAAGAAACAGCATTGCCCAGGCATGGTCTAAGCCCCTCACCTCGTCCCTGTATTTTGGGGAGCCGGAGGGACAGCCGAGGCCCACGGCCCTGAGACCCCTTTGCAAAAAGCCGGCTTCCCACGCAAACAGTTTTCCTGAGGTGCACACCCTATCCCAAGTGGTTGTGGCAAGGTAAAGCAAATGCCCTCCACTTCTTTGGAAGAAACCACAGTGCCCAGCCATGTTCTAAGCCCTCCCATCCTCCCTGGGCTTCTGGCAGCAGGAGTGAAAAGAGAGTTACAGAGCACTGGGACCCGTTTGACAAAAACTGGCTTCCCACGGGAAAGTCTTTCTCCACGTGCAGACATGCTCCCAGGTGCCTGGGGCAAGGGGAAGGAAATGCCATACACTGACCTTGAAGAGACCACAGGGCCCAGGCACAGTCTGAACACTTCCCTCAACCCGGCGGTTTTACTAGCAGGAGTTCAACCCCAACAAACCCAGCCCGGAGACCCCTGGGGCAAAAACGGCTTCCGACGAACAATAGGTGCTTGCTGTGGAACACCTATCCCAAGTGGGGGTAGCCAGCTCAACACAATGCCACACACCCAGGTTAAGAAACAACATTGCCCAGGCATGGTCTAAGCCCCTCACCTCGTCCCTGTGCTTTGGGGAACCGGAGGGACAGCCGAGGCACACGGCCCTGAGACCCCTTTGCAAAAAGCCGGCTTCCCACGGAGACAGTTTTCCTGAGGTGCACACCCTATCCCAAGTGGTTGTGGCAAGGTAAAGCAAATGCCCTCCACTTCTCTGGAAGAAACCACAGTGCCCAACCATGTTCTAAGCCCTCCCATCCTCCCTGGGCTTCTGGCAGCAGGAGTGAAAAGAGAGGAGCAGAGCACTGGGACCCGTTTGACAAAACCCGGCTTCCCACGGGAAAGTCTTTCTCCACGTGCAGACATGCTCCCAGGTGCCTGGGGCAAGGGGAAGGAAAAGCCATACACTGACCTGGAAGAGACCACAGGGCCCAGGCACAGTCTGAACCCTTCCCTCAACCCGGCGGTTTTACTAGCAGGAGTTCAACCCCAACGAACATGGCCCGGAGACCCCTGGGGCAAAAACGGCTTCCGACGAACAATAGGTGCTTGCTGTGGAACACCTATCCCAAGTGGGGGTAGCCAGCTCAACAAAATGCCACACACCCAGGTGTAAGAAACAACATTGCCCAGGCATGGTCTAAGCCCCTCACCTCGTCCCTGTGTTTTGGGGAGCCGGAGGGACAGCCGAGGCCCACGGCCCTGAGACCCCTTTGCAAAAAGCCGGCTTCCCACCGAAACAGTTTTCCTGAGGTGCACACCCTATCCCAAGTGGTTGTGGCAAGGTAAAGCAAATGCCCTCCACTTCTCTGGAAGAATCCACAGTGCCCAGCCATGTTCTAAGCCCTCCCATCCTCCCTGGGCTTCTGGCAGCAGGAGTGAAAAGAGAGGAGCAGAGCACTGGGACCCGTTTGACAAGACCCGGCTTCCCACGAGAAAGTCTTTCTCCACGTGCAGACATGCTCCCAGGTGCCTGGGGCAAGGGGAAGGAAATGCCATACACTGACCTGGAAGAGACCACAGGGCCCAGGCACAGTCTGAACCCTTCCCTCAACCCGGCGGTTTTGCTAGCAGGAGTTCAACCCCAACGAACACAGCCCGGAGACCCCTGGGGCAAAAACGGCTTCTGACGAACAATAGGCGCGCGCTGTGGAAAACCAATCCTAAGTGGGGGTAGCCAGCTCAACACAATGCCACACACCCAGGTTAAGAAACAACATTGCCCAGGCATGGTCTAAGCCCCTCACCTCGTCCCTGTGCTTTGGGGAGCCGGAGGGACAGCCGAGGCACATGGCCCTGAGACCCCTTTGCAAAAAGCCGGCTTCCCACGGAGACAGTTTTCCTGAGGTGCACACCCTATCCCAAGTGGTTGTGGCAAGGTAAAGCAAATGCCCTCCACTTCTCTGGAAGAAACCACAGTGCCCAGCCATGTTCTAAGCCCTCCCATCCTCCCTGGGCTTCTGGCAGCAGGAGTGAAAAGAGAGGAGCAGAGCACTGGGACCCGTTTGACAAAACCCGGCTTCCCACGGGAAAGTCTTTCTCCACGTGCAGACATGCTCCCAGGTGCCTGGGGCAAGGGGAAGGAAATGCCATACACTGACCTGGAAGAGACCACAGGGCCCAGGCACAGTCTGAACCCTTCCCTCAACCCGGCGGTTTTGCTAGCAGGAGTTCAACCCCAACGAACACAGCCCGGAGACCCCTGGGGCAAAAACGGCTTCCGACGATCAATAGGTGCTTGCTGTGGAACACCTATCCCAAGTGGGGGAAGCCAGCTCAACAAAATGCCACACACCCAGGTGTAAGAAACAACATTGCCCAGGCATGGCCTAAGCCCCTCACCTCGTCCCTGTGCTTTGGGGAGCCGGAGGGACAGCCGAGGCACACGGCCTTGAGACCCCTTTGCAAAAAGCCGGCTTCCCACGGAGACAGTTTTCCTGAGGTGCACACCCTATCCCAAGTGGTTGTGGCAAGGTAAAGCAAATGCCCTCCACTTCTCTGGAAGAAACCACAGTGCCTAGCCATGTTCTAAGCCCTCACATCCTCCCTGGGCTTCTGGCAGCAGGAGTGAAAAGAGAGGAGCAGAGCACTGGGACCCTTTTGACAAAAACTGGCTTCCCACGGGAAAGTCTTTCTCCAAGTGCAGACATGCTCCCAGGTGCCTGGGGCAAGGGGAAGGAAATGCCATACACTGACCTGGAAGAGACCACAGGGCCCAGGCACAGTCTGAACCCTTCCCTCAACCCGGCGGTTTTACTAGCAGGAGTTCAACCCCAACGAACACAGCCCGGAGACCCCTGAGGCAAAAACGGCTTCCGACGAACAATAGGTGCTTGCTGTGGAACACCTATCCGAAGTGGGGGTAGCCAGCTCAACAAAATGCCACACACCCAGTGTAAGAAACAACATTGCCCAGGCATGGTCTAAGCCCCTCACCTCGTCCCTGTGTTTTGGGAAGCCGGAGGGACAGCCGAGGCCCACGGCCCTGAGACCCCTTTGCAAAAAGCCGGCTTCCCACGGAAACAGTTTTCCTGAGGTGCACACCCTATCCCAAGTGGTTGTGGCAAGGTAAAGCAAAAGCCCTCCACTTCTCTGGAAGAAACCACAGTGCCCAGCCATGTTCTAGCCCTCCCATCCTCCCTGGGCTTCTGGCAGCAGGAGTGAAAAGAGAGGAACAGAGCACTGGGACCCGTTTGACAAAAACTGGCTTCCCACGGGAAAGTCTTTCTCCACGTGCAGACATGCTCCCAGGTGCCTGGGGCAAGGGGAAGGAAATGCCATACACTGACCTTGAAGAGACCACAGGGCCCAGGCACAGTCTGAACCCTTCCCTCAACCCGGCGGTTTTACTAGCAGGAGTTCAACCCCAACGAACACAGCCCGGAGACCCCTGGGGCAAAAACGGCTTCCGACGATCAATAGGTGCTTGCTGTGGAACACCTATCCCAAGTGGGGGAAGCGAGCTCAACAAAATGCCACACACCCAGGTGTAAGAAACAACATTGCCCAGGCATGGTCTAAGCCCCTCACCTCGTCCCTGTACTTTGGGGAGCCGGAGGGACAGCCGAGGCACACGGCCCTGAGACCCCTTTGCAAAAAGCCGGCTTCCCACGGAGACAGTTTTCCTGAGGTGCACACCCTATCCCAAGTGGTTGTGGCAAGGTAAAGCAAATGCCCTCCACTTCTCTGGAAGAAACCACAGTGCCCAACCATGTTCTAAGCCCTCCCATCCTCCCTGGGCTTCTGGCAGCAGGAGTGAAAAGAGAGGAGCAGAGCACTGGGACCCGTTTGACAAGACCCGGCTTCCCACGGGAAAGTCTTTCTCCACGTGCAGACATGCTCCCAGGTGCCTGGGGCAAGGGGAAGGAAATGCCATACACTGACCTGGAAGAGACCACAGGGCCCAGGCACAGTCTGAACCCTTCCCTCAACCCGGCGGTTTTGCTAGCAGGAGTTCAACCCCAACGAACACAGCCCGGAGACCCCTGGGGCAAAAACGGCTTCTGACGAACAATAGGCGCGCGCTGTGGAAAACCAATCCTAAGTGGGGGTAGAAAGCTCAACACAATGCCACACACACAGGTTAAGAAACAACATTGCCCAGGCATGGTCTAAGCCCCTCACCTCGTCCCTGTGCTTTGGGGAACCGGAGGGACAGCCGAGGCACACGGCCCTGAGACCCCTTTGCAAAAAGCCGGCTTCCCACGGAGACAGTTTTCCTGAGGTGCAGACCCTATCCCAAGTGGTTGTGGCAAGGTAAAGCAAATGCTCTCCACTTCTCTGGAAGAAACCACAGTGCCCAACCATGTTCTAAGCCCTCCCATCCTCCCTGGGCTTCTGGCAGCAGGAGTGAAAAGAGAGGAGCAGAGCACTGGGACCCGTTTGACAAAACCCGGCTTCCCACGGGAAAGTCTTTCTCCACGTGCAGACATGCTCCCAGGTGCCTGTGGCAAGGGGAAGGAAATGCCATACACTGACCTGGAAGAGACCACAGGGCCCAGGCACAGTCTGAACACTTCCCTCAACCCGGCGGTTTTGCTAGCAGGAGTTCAACCCCAGCGAACACAGCCCGGAGACCCCTGGGGCAAAAAAGGCTTCCGACGAACAATAGGCGCTTGCTGTGGAACACCTATCCCAAGTGGGGGAAGCCAGCTCAACAAAATGCCACACACCCAGGTGTAAGAAACAACATTGCCCAGGCATGGTCTAAGCCCCTCACCTCGTCCCTGTGCTTTGGGGAGCCGGAGGGACACCCGAGGCACACGGCCCTGAGACCCCTTTGCAAAAAGCCGGCTTCCCACGGAGACAGTTTTCCTGAGGTGCAGACCCTATCCCAAGTGGTTGTGGCAAGGTAAAGCAAATGCCCTCCACTTCTCTGGAAGAAACCACAGTGCCCAGCCATGTTCTAAGCCCTCCCATCCTCCCTGGGCTTCTAGCTGCAGGAGTGAAAAGAGAGGAGCAGAGCACTGGGACCCTTTTGACAAAAACTGGCTTCCCACGGGAAAGTCTTTCTCCACGTGCAGACATGCTCCCAGGTGCCTGGGGCAAGGGGAAGGAAAAGCCATACACTGACCTGGAAGAGACCACAGGGCCCAGGCACAGTCTGAACCCTTCCCTCAACCCGGCGGTTTTACTAGCAGGAGTTCAACCCCAACGAACATAGCCCGGAGACCCCTGGGGCAAAAACAGCTTCCGACGAACAATAGGTGCTTGCTGTGGAACACCTATCCCAAGTGGGGGTAGCCAGCTCAACAAAATGCCACACACCCAGGTGTAAGAAACAACATTGCCCAGGCATGGTCTAAGCCCCTCACCTCGTCCCTGTGTTTTGGGGAGCCGGAGGGACAGCCGAGGCCCACGGCCCTGAGACCCCTTTGCAAAAAGCCGGCTTCCCACGGAAACAGTTTTCCTGAGGTGCACACCCTATCCCAAGTGGTTGTGGCAAGGTAAAGCAAATGCCCTCCACTTCTCTGGAAGAATCCACAGTGCCCAGCCATGTTCTAAGCCCTCCCATCCTCCCTGGGCTTCTGGCAGCAGGAGTGAAAAGAGAGGAACAGAGCACTGGGACCCGTTTGACAAAAACTGGCTTCCCACGGGAAAGTCTTTCTCCACGTGCAGACATGCTCCCAGGTGCCTGGGGCAAGGGGAAGGAAATGCCATACACTGACCTTGAAGAGACCACAGCGCCCAGGCACAGTCTGAACCCTTCCCTCAACCCGGCGGTTTTACTAGCAGGAGTTCAACCCCAACGAACACAGCCCGGACACCCCTGGGGCAAAAACGGCTTCCGACGAACAATAGGTGCTTGCTGTGGAACACCTATCCCAAGTGGGGGTAGCCAGCTCAACACAATGCCACACACCCAGGTGTAAGAAACAACATTGCCCAGGCATGGTCTAAGCCCCTCACCTCGTCCCTGTGCTTTGGGGAACCGGAGGGACAGCCGAGGCACACGGCCCTGAGACCCCTTTGTAAAAAGCCGGCTTCCCACGGAGATAGTTTTCCTGAGGTGCAGACCCTATCCCAAGTGGTTGTGGCAAGGTAAAGCAAATGCTCTCCACTTCTCTGGAAGAAACCACAGTGCCCAACCATGTTCTAAGCCCTCCCATCCTCCCTGGGCTTCTGGCAGCAGGAGTGAAAAGAGAGGAGCAGAGCACTGGGACCCGTTTGACAAAACCCGGCTTCCCACGGGAAAGTCTTTCTCCACGTGCAGACATGCTCCCAGATGCCTGTGGCAAGGGGAAGGAAATGCCATACACTGACCTGGAAGAGACCACAGGGCCCAGGCACAGTCTGAACCCTTCCCTCAACCCGGCGGTTTTGCTAGCAGGAGTTCAACCCCAGCGAACACAGCCCGGAGACCCCTGGGGCAAAAACGGCTTCCGACGAACAATAGGCGCTTGCTGTGGAAAACCAATCCTAAGTGGGGGTAGCCAGCTCAACACAATGCCTCACACCCAGGTGTAAGAAACAACATTGCCCAGGCATGGTCTAAGCCCCTCACCTCGTCCCTGTGCTTTGGGGAGCCGGAGGGACACCCGAGGCCCACGGCCCTGAGACCCCTTTGCAAAAAGCCGGCTTCCCACGGAAACAGTTTTCCTAAGGTGCAGACCCTATCCCAAGTGGTTGTGGCAAGGTAAAGCAAATGCCCTCCACTTCTCTGGAAGAAACCACAATGCCCAGCCATGTTCTAAGCCCTCCCATCCTCCCTGGGCTTCTGGCAGCAGGCGTGAAAAGAGAGGAGCAGAGCACTGGGACCCGTTTGACAAAACCCGGCTTCCCACGGGAAAGTCTTTCTCCACGTGCAGACATGCTCCCAGGTGCCTGGGGCAAGGGGAAGGAAATGACATACACTGACCTGGAAGAGACCACAGGGCCCAGGCACAGTCTGAACCCTTCCCTCAACCCGGCGGTTTTACTAGCAGGAGTTCAACCCCAACGAACACAGCCCGGAGACCCCTGGGGCAAAAACGGCTTCCGACGAACAATAGGTGCTTGCTGTGGAACACCTATCCCAAGTGGGGGAAGCCAGCTCAACAAAATGCCACACACCCAGGTGTAAGAAACAACATTGCCCAGGCATGGTCTAAGCCCCTCACCTCGTCCCTGTGCTTTGGGGAGCCGGAGGGACACCCGAGGCACACGGCCCTGAGACCCCTTTGCAAAAAGCCGGCTTCCCACGGAGACAGTTTTCCTGAGGTGCAGACCCTATCCCAAGTGGTTGTGGCAAGGTAAAGCAAATGCCCTCCACTTCTCTGGAAGAAACCACAGTGCCCAACCATGTTCTAAGCCCTCCCATCCTCCCTGGGCTTCTGGCAGCAGGAGTGAAAAGAGAGGAGCAGAGCACTGGGACCCTTTTGACAAAAACTGGCTTCCCACGGGAAAGTCTTTCTCCACGTGCAGACATGCTCCCAGGTGCCTGGGGCAAGGGGAAGGAAAAGCCATACACTGACCTGGAAGAGACCACAGGGCCCAGGCACAGTCTGAACCCTTCCCTCAACCCGGCGGTTTTACTAGCAGGAGTTCAACCCCAACGAACATAGCCCGGAGACCCCTGGGGCAAAAACGGCTTCCGACGAACAATAGGTGCTTGCTGTGGAACACCTATCCCAAGTGGGGGTAGCCAGCTCAACAAAATGCCACACACCCAGGTGTAAGAAACAACATTGCCCAGGCATGGTCTAAGCCCCTCACCTCGTCCCTGTGTTTTCAGGAGCCGGAGGGACAGCCGAGGCCCACGGCCCTGAGACCCCTTTGCAAAAAGCCGGCTTCCCACGGAAACAGTTTTCCTGAGGTGCACACCCTATCCCAAGTGGTTGTGGCAAGGTAAAGCAAATGCCCTCCACTTCTCTGGAAGAATCCACAGTGCCCAGCCATGTTCTAAGCCCTCCCATCCTCCCTGGGCTTCTGGCAGCAGGAGTGAAAAGAGAGGAACAGAGCACTGGGACCCGTTTGAAAAAACTGGCTTCCCACGGGAAAGTCTTTCTCCACGTGCAGACATGCTCCCAGGTGCCTGGGGCAAGGGGAAGGAAATGCCATACACTGACCTTGAAGAGACCACAGCGCCCAGGCACAGTCTGAACCCTTCCCTCAACCCGGCGGTTTTACTAGCAGGAGTTCAACCCCAACGAACACAGCCCGGAGACCCCTGGGGCAAAAACGGCTTCCGACGAACAATAGGTGCTTGCTGTGGAACACCTATCCCAAGTGGGGGTAGCCAGCTCAACACAATGCCACACACCCAGGTTAAGAAACAACATTGCCCAGGCATGGTCTAAGCCCCTCACCTCGTCCCTGTGCTTTGGGAAACGGGAGGGACAGCCGAGGCACACGGCCCTGAGACCCCTTTGCAAAAAGCCGGCTTCCCACGGAGACAGTATTCCTGAGGTGCAGACCCTATCCCAAGTGGTTGTGGCAAGGTAAAGCAAATGCCCTCCACTTCTCTGGAAAAAACCACAGTGCCCAACCATCTTCTAAGCCCTCCCATCCTCCCTGGGCTTCTGGCAGCAGGAGTGAAAAGAGAGGAGCAGAGCACTGGGACCCGTTTGACAAAACCCGGCTTCTCACGGGAAAGTCTTTCTCCACGTGCAGATATGCTCCCAGGTGCCTGTGGCAAGGGGAAGGAAATGCCATACACTGACCTGGAAGAGACCACAGGGCCCAGGCACAGTCTGAACCCTTCCCTCAACCCGGCGGTTTTGCTAGCAGGAGTTCAACCCCAACGAACACAGCCCGGAGACCCCTGGGGCAAAAACGGCTTCCGACGAACAATAGGCGCTTGCTGTGGAAAACCAATCCTAAGTTGGGGTAGCCAGCTCAACACAATGCCACACACCCAGGTGTAAGAAACAACATTGCCCAGCCATGGTCTAAGCCCCTCACCTCGTCCCTGTGCTTTGGCGAGCCGGAGGGACACCCGAGGCCCACGGCCCTGAGACCCCTTTGCAAAAAGCCGGCTTCCCACGCAAACAGTTTTCCTGAGGTGCAGACCCTATCCCAAGTGGTTGTGGCAAGGTAAAGCAAATGCCCTCCACTTCTCTGGAAGAAACCACAGTGCCCAGCCATGTTCTAAACCCTCCCATCCTCCCTGGGCTTCTGGCAGCAGGAGTGAAAAGAGAGGAGCAGAGCACTGGGACCCGTTTGACAAAACCCGGCTTCCCACGGGAAAGTCTTTCTCCACGTGCAGACATGCTCCCAGGTGCCTGGGGCAAGGGGAAGGAAATGACATACACTGACCTGGAAGAGACCACAGGGCCCAGGCACAGTCTGAACCCTTCCCTCAACCCGGCGGTTTTACTAGCAGGAGTTCAACCCGAACGAACACAGCCCGGAGACCCCTGGGGCAAAAACGGCTTCCGACGAACAATAGGTGCTTGCTGTGGAACACCTATCCCAAGTGGGGGTAGCCAGCTCAACACAATGCCACACACCCAGGTTAAGAAACAACATTGCCCAGGCATGGTCTAAGCCCCTCACCTCGTCCCTGTGCTTTGGGAAACCGGAGGGACAGCCGAGGCTCACGGCCCTGAGACCCCTTTGCAAAAAGCCGGCTTCCCACGGAGACAGTTTTCCTGAGGTGCAGACCCTATCCCAAGTGGTTGTGGCAAGGTAAAGCAAATGCCCTCCACTTCTCTGGAAGAAACCACAGTGCCCAACCATGTTCTAAGCCCTCCCATCCTCCCTGGGCTTCTGGCAGCAGGAGTGAAAAGAGAGGAGCAGAGCACTGGGACCCGTTTGACAAAACCCGGCTTCCCACGGGAAAGTCTTTCTCCACGTGCAGACATGCTCCCAGGTGCTGGGGGAAGGGGAAGGAAATGCCATACACTGACCTGGAAGAGACCACAGGGCCCAGGCACAGTCTGAACCCTTCCCTCAACCCGGCGGTTTTACTAGAGGAGTTCAACCCCAACGAACATAGCACGGAGACCCCTGGGGCAAAAACGGCTTCCGACGATCAATAGGTGCTTGCTGTGGAACACCTATCCCAAGTTGGGGAAGCCAGCTCCACAAAATGCCACACACCCAGGTGTAAGAAACAACATTGCCCAGGCTTGGTCTAAGCCCCTCACCTCGTCCTTGTGCTTGGGGAGCCGGAGGGACAGCCGAGTCCCACGACCCTGAGACTCCTTTGCAAAAAGCCGGCTTCCCACGGTGACAGTTTTCCTGAGGTGCAGACCCTATCCCAAGTGGTTGTGGCAAGGTAAAGCAAATGCCCTCCACTTCTCTGGAAGAAACCACAGTGCCCAACCATGTTCTAAGCCCTCCCATCCTCCCTGGGCTTCTGGCAGCAGGAGTGAAAAGAGAGGAGCAGAGCACTTGGACCCGTTTGACAAGACCCGGCTTCCCACGGGAAAGTCTTTCTCCACGTGCAGACATGCTCCCAGGTGCCTGGGGCAAGGGGAAGGAAATGCCATACACTGACCTGGAAGAGACCACAGGGCCCAGGCACAGTCTGAACCCTGCCCTCAACCCGGCGGTTTTGCTAGCAGGAGTTCAACCCCAACGAACACAGCCCGGAGACCCCTGGGGCAAAAACGGCTTCTGACGAACAATAGGCGCGCGCTGTGGAAAACCAATCCTAAGTGGGGGTAGCCAGCTCAACACAATGCCACACACCCAGGTTAAGAAACAACATTGCCCAGGCATGGTCTAAGCCCCTCACCTCGTCCCTGTGCTTTGGGGAGCCGGAGGGATAGCCGAGGCACACGGCCCTGAGACCCCTTTGCAAAAAGCCGGCTTCCCACGGAGACAGTTTCCCTGAGGTGCAGACCCTATCCCAAGTGGTTGTGGCAAGGTAAAGCAAATGCCCTCCACTTCTCTGGAAGAAACCACAGTGCCCAACCATGTTCTACGCCCTCCCATCCTCCCTGGGCTTCTGGCAGCAGGAGTGAAAAGAGAGGAGCAGAGCACTGGGACCCGTTTGACAAAAGCCGGCTTCCCACGGGAAAGTCTTTCTCCACGTGCAGACATGCTCCCAGGTGCCTGGGGCAAGGGGAAGGAAATGCCATACACTGACCTGGAAGAGACCACAGGGCCCAGGCACAGTCTGAACCCTTCCCTCAACCCGGCGGTTTTACTAGCAGGAGTTCAACCCCAGCGAACATAGCACGGAGACCCCTGGGGCAAAAACGGCTTCCGACGATCAATAGGTGCTTGCTGTGGAACACCTATCCCAAGTTTGGGAAGCCAGCTCCACAAAATGCCACACACCCAGGTGTAAGAAACAACATTGCCCAGGCTTGGTCTAAGCCCCTCACCTCGTCCTTGTGCTTTGGGGAGCCGGAGGGACAGCCGAGTCCCACGACCCTGAGACCCCTTTGCAAAAAGCCGGCTTCCCACGGTGACAGTTTTCCTGAGGTGCAGACCCTATCCCAAGTGGTTGTGGCAAGGTAAAGCAAATGCCCTCCACTTCTCTGGAAGAAACCACAGTGCCCAGCCATGTTCTAAGCCCTCCCATCCTCCCTGGGCTTCTGGCAGCAGGAGTGAAAAGAGAGGAGCAGAGCACTGGGACCCGTTTGACAAGACCCGGCTTCCCACGGGAAAGTCTTTCTCCACGTGCAGACATGCTCCCAGGTGCCTGGGGCAAGGGGAAGGAAATGCCATACACTGACCTGGAAGAGACCACAGGGCCCAGGCACAGTCTGAACCCTTCCCTCAACCCGGCGGTTTTGCTAGCAGGAGTTCAACCCCAACGAACACAGCCCGGAGACCCCTGGGGCAAAAACGGCTTCTGACGAACAATAGGCGCGCGCTGTGGAAAACCAATCCTAAGGGGGGGTAGCCAGCTCAACACAATGCCACACACCGAGGTTAAGAAACAACATTGCCCAGGCATGGTCTAAGCCCCTCACCTCGTCCCTGTGCTTTGGGGAGCCGGAGGGACAGCCGAGACACATGGCCCTGAGACCCCTTTGCAAAAAGCCGGCTTCCCACGGAGACAGTTTTCCTGAGGTGCAGACCCTATCCCAAGTGGTTGTGGCAAGGTAAAGCAAATGCCCTCCACTTCTCTGGAAGAAACCACAGTGCCCAGCCATGTTCTAAGCCCTCCCATCCTCCCTGGGCTTCTGGCAGCAGGAGTGAAAAGAGAGGAGCAGAGCACTGGGACCCTTTTGACAAAAACTGGCTTCCCACGGGAAAGTCTTTCTCCACGTGCAGACATGCTCCCAGGTGCCTGGGGCAAGGGGAAGGAAATGCCATACACTGACCTGGAAGAGACCACAGGGCCCAGGCACAGTCTGAACCCTTCCCTCAACCCGGCGGTTTTACTAGCAGGAGTTCAACCCCAACGAACATAGCCCGGAGACCCCTGGGGCAAAAACGGCTTCCGACGAACAATAGGTGCTTGCTGTGGAACACCTATCCCAAGTGGGGGTAGCCAGCTCAACAAAATGCCACACACCCAGGTGTAAGAAACAACATTGCCCAGGCATGGTCTAAGCCCCTCACCTCGTCCCTGTGCTTTGGGAAACCGGAGGGACAGCCGAGGCCCACGGCCCTGAGACCCCTTTGCAAAAAGCCGGCTTCCCACGGAAACAGTTTTCCTGAGGTGCAGACCCTATCCCAAGTGGTTGTGGCAAGGTAAAGCAAATGCCCTCCACTTCTCTGGAAGAAACCACGGTGCCCAGCCATGTTCTAAGCCCTCCCATCCTCCCTGGGCTTCTGGCAGCAGGAGTGAAAAGAGAGGAGCAGAGCACTGGGACCCGTTTGACAAGACCCGGCTTCCCACGGGAAAGTCTTTCTCCACGTGCAGACATGCTCCCAGGTGCCTGGGGCAAGGGGAAGGAAATGCCATACACTGACCTGGAAGAGACCACAGGGCCCAGGCACAGTCTGAACCCTTCCCTCAACCCGGCGGTTTTGCTAGCAGGAGTTCAACCCCAACGAACACAGCCCGGAGACCCCTGGGGCAAAAACGGCTTCTGACGAACAATAGGCGCGCGCTGTGGAAAACCAATCCTAAGTGGGGGTAGCCAGCTCAACACAATGCCACACACCCAGGTTAAGAAACAACATTGCCCAGGCATGGTGTAAGCCCCTCACCTCGTCCCTGTGCTTTGGGGAGCCGGAGGGACAGCCGAGGCACATGGCCCTGAGACCCCTTTGCAAAAAGCTGGCTTCCCACGGAGACAGTTTTCCTGAGGTGCAGACCTTATCCCAAGTGGTTGTGGCAAGGTAAAGCAAATGCCCTCCACTTCTCTGGAAGAAACCACAGTGCCCAGCCATGTTCTAAGCCCTCCCATCCTCCCTGGGCTTCTGGCAGCAGGAGTGAAAAGAGAGGAGCAGAGCACTGGGACCCGTTTGACAAGACCCGGCTTCCCACGGGAAAGTCTTTCTCCACGTGCAGACATGCTCCCAGGTGCCTGGGGCAAGGGGAAGGAAATGCCATACACTGACCTGGAAGAGACCACAGGGCCCAGGCACAGTCTGAACCCTTCCCTCAACCCGGCGGTTTTGCTAGCAGGAGTTCAACCCCAACGAACACAGCCCGGAGACCCCTGGGGCAAAAACGGCTTCTGACGAACAATAGGCGCGCGCTGTGGAAAACCAATCCTAAGGGGGGGTAGCCAGCTCAACACAATGCCACACACCCAGGTGTAAGAAACAACATTGCCCTGCTATGGTCTAAGCCCCTCACCTCGTCCCTGTGCTTTGGGGACCCGGAGGGACACCCGAGGCCCACGGCCCTGAGACCCCTTTGCAAAAAGCCGGCTTCCCACGGAAACAGTTTTCCTGAGGTGCAGACCCTATCCCAAGTGGTTGTGGCAAGGTAAAGCAAATGCCCTCCACTTCTCTGGAAGAAACCACAGTGCCCAGCCATGTTCTAAGCCCTCCCATCCTCCCTGGGCTTCTGGCAGCAGGAGTGAAAAGAGAGGAGCAGAGCACTGGGACCCGTTTGACAAAACCCGGCTTCCCACGGGAAAGTCTTTCTCCACGTGCAGACATGCTCCCAGGTGCCTGGGGCAAGGGGAAGGAAATGCCATACACTGACCTGGAAGAGACCACAGGGCCCAGGCACAGTCTGAACCCTTCCCTCAACCCGGCGGTTTTACTAGCAGGAGTTCAACCCCAACGAACACAGCCCGGAGACCCCTGGGGCAAAAACGGCTTCCGACGATCAATAGGTGCTTGCTGTGGAACACCTATCCCAAGTTGGGGAAGCCAGCTCAACAAAATGCCACACACCCAGGTGTAAGAAACAACATTGCCCAGGCTTGGTCTAAGCCCCTCACCTCGTCCTTGTGCTTTGGGGAGCCGGAGGGACAGCCGAGGCCCACGATCCTGAGACCCCTTTGCAAAAAGCCGGCTTCCCACGGAGACAGTTTTCCTGAGGTGCAGACCCTCTCCCAAGTGGTTGTGGCAAGGTAAAGCAAATGCCCTCCACTTCTCTGGAAGAAACCACAGTGCCCAACCATGTTCTAAGCCCTCCCATCCTCCCTGGGCTTCTGGCAGCAGGAGTGAAAAGAGAGGAGCAGAGCACTGGGACCCGTTTGACAAGACCCGGCTTCCCACGGGAAAGTCTTTCTCCACGTGCAGACATGCTCCCAGGTGCCTGGGGCAAGGGGAAGGAAATGCCATACACTGACCTGGAAGAGACCACAGGGCCCAGGCACAGTCTGAACCCTTCCCTCAACCCGGCGGTTTTGCTAGCAGGAGTTCAACCCCAACGAACACAGCCCGGAGACCCCTGGGGCAAAAACGGCTTCTGACGAACAATAGGCGCGCGCTGTGGAAAACCAATCCTAAGTGGGGGTAGCCAGCTCAACACAATGCCACACACCCAGGTTAAAAAACAACATTGCCCAGGCATGGTCTAAGCCCCTCACCTCGTCCCTGTGCTTTGGGGAGCCGGAGGGACAGCCGAGGCACATGGCCCTGAGACCCCTTTGCAAAAAGCTGGCTTCCCACGGAGACAGTTTTCCTGAGGTGCAGACCCTATCCCAAGTGGTTGTGGCAAGATAAAGCAAATGCCCTCCACTTCTCTGGAAGAAACCACAGTGCCCAGCCATGTTCTAAGCCCTCCCATCCTCCCTGGGCTTCTGGCAGCAGGAGTGAAAAGAGAGGAGCAGAGCACTGGGACCCGTTTGACAATACCCGGCTTCCCACGGGAAAGTCTTTCTCCACGTGCAGACATGCTCCCAGGTGCCTGGGGCAAGGGGAAGGAAATGCCATACACTGACCTGGAAGAGACCACAGGGCCCAGGCACAGTCTGAACCCTTCCCTCAACCCGGCGGTTTTACTAGCAGGAGTTCAACCCCAACGAACATAGCCCGGAGACCCCTGGGGCAAAAACGGCTTCCGACGAACAATAGGTGCTTGCTGTGGAACACCTATCCCAAGTGGGGGTAGCCAGCTCAACAAAATGCCACACACCCAGGTGTAAGAAACAACATTGCCCAGGCATGGTCTAAGCCCCTCACCTCGTCCCTGTGTTTTGGGGAGCCGGAGGGACAGCCGAGGCCCACGGCCCTGAGACCCCTTTGCAAAAAGCCGGCTTCCCACGGAAACAGTTTTCCTGAGGTGCACACCCTATCCCAAGTGGTTGTGGCAAGGTAAAGCAAATGCCCTCCACTTCTCTGGAAGAATCCACAGTGCCCAGCCATGTTCTAAGCCCTCCCATCCTCCCTGGGCTTCTGGCAGCAGGAGTGAAAAGAGAGGAACAGAGCACTGGGACCCGTTTGACAAAAACTGGCTTCCCACGGGAAAGTCTGTCTCCACGTGCAGACATGCTCCCAGGTGCCTGGGGCAAGGGGAAGGAAATGCCATATACTGACCTTGAAGAGACCACAGCGCCCAGGCACAGTCTGAACCCTTCCCTCAACCCGGCGGTTTTACTAGCAGGAGTTCAACCCCAACGAACACAGCCCGGAGACCCCTGGGGCAAAAACGGCTTCCGACGAACAATAGGTGCTTGCTGTGGAACACCTATCCCAAGTGGGGGTAGCCAGCTCAACACAATGCCACACACCCAGGTTAAGAAACAACATTGCCCAGGCATGGTCTAAGCCCCTCACCTCGTCCCTGTGCTTTGGGAAACCGGAGGGACAGCCGAGGCCCACGGCCCTGAGACCCCTTTGCAAAAAGCCGGCTTCCCACGGAGACAGTTTTCCTGAGGTGCAGAACCTATCCCAAGTGGTTGTGGCAAGGTAAAGCAAATGCCCTCCACTTCTCTGGAAGAAACCACAGTGCCCAACCATGTTCTAAGCCCTCCCATCCTCCCTGGGCTTCTGGCAGCAGGAGTGAAAAGAGAGGAGCAGAGCACTGGGACCCGTTTGACAAAACCCGGCTTCCCACGGGAAAGTCTTTCTCCACGTGCAGACATGCTGCCAGGTGCCTGGGGCAAGGGGAAGGAAATGCCATACACTGACCTGGAAGAGACCACAGGGCCCAGGCACAGTCTGAACCCTTCCCTCAACCCGGCGGTTTTACTAGCAGGAGTTCAACCCCGACGAACACAGCCCGGAGACCCCTGGGGCAAAAACGGCTTCTGACGATCAATAGGTGCTTGCTGTGGAACACCTATCCCAAGTTGGGGAAGCCAGCTCCACAAAATGCCACACACCCAGGTGTAAGAAACAACATTGCCCAGGCTTGGTCTAAGCCCCTCACCTCGTCCTTGTGCTTTGGGGAGCCGGAGGGACAGCCGAGTCCCACGACCCTGAAACCCCTTTGCAAAAAGCCGGCTTCCCACGGTGACAGTTTTCCTGAGGTGCAGACCCTATCCCAAGTGGTTGTGGCAAGGTAAAGCAAATGCCCTCCACTTCTCTGGAAGAAACCACAGTGCCCAACCATGTTCTAAGCCCTCCCATCCTCCCTGGGCTTCTGGCAGCAGGAGTGAAAAGAGAGGAACAGAGCACTGGGACCCGTTTGACAAAAACTGGCTTCCCACGGGAAAGTCTTTCTCCACGTGCAGACATGCTCCCAGGTGCCTGGGGCAAGGGGAAGGAAATGCCATACACTGACCTTGAAGAGACCACAGCGCCCAGGCACAGTCTGAACCCTTCCCTCAACCCGGCGGTTTTACTAGCAGGAGTTCAACCCCAACGAACACAGCCCGGAGACCCCTGGGGCAAAAACGGCTTCCGACGATCAATAGGTGCTTGCTGTGGAACACCTATCCCAAGTGGGGGTAGCCAGCTCAACACAATGCCACACACCCAGGTTAAGAAACAACATTGCCCAGGCATGGTCTAAGCCCCTCACCTCGTCCCTGTGCTTTGGGAAACCGGAGGGACAGCCGAGGCCCACGGCCCTGAGACCCCTTTGCAAAAAGCCGGCTTCCCACGGAGACAGTATTCCTGAGGTGCAGACCCTATCCCAAGTGGTTGTGGCAAGGTAAAGCAAATGCCCTCCACTTCTCTGGAAGAAACCACAGTGCCCAACCATGTTCTAAGCCCTCCCATCCTCCCTGGGCTTCTGGTAGCAGGAGTGAAAAGAGAGGAGCAGAGCACTGGGACCCGTTTGACAAAACCCGGCTTCCCACGGGAAAGTCTTTCTCCACGTGCAGATATGCTCCCAGGTGCCTGGGGCAAGGGGAAGGAAATGCCATACACTGACCTGGAAGAGACCACAGGGCCCAGGCACAGTCTGAACCCTTCCCTCATCCCGGCAGGTTTGCTAGCAGGA
The DNA here is from genome assembly GCF_023065955.2 of Ursus arctos. Taxonomy (NCBI): domain Eukaryota; kingdom Metazoa; phylum Chordata; class Mammalia; order Carnivora; family Ursidae; genus Ursus; species Ursus arctos. Next base: position 1,486,384 of record NW_026623078.1, on the reverse strand, counting down.
GTTCAACCCCAACGAACACAGCCCGGAGACCCCTGGGGCAAAAACGGCTTCCGACGAACAATAGGCGCTTGCTGTGGAAAACCAATCCTAAGTGGGGGTAGCCAGCTCAACACAATGCCACACACCCAGGTGTAAGAAACAACATTGCCCTGCCATGGTCTAAGCCCCTCACCTCGTCCCTGTGCTTTGGGGAGCCGGAGGGACAGCCGAGGCCCACGGCCCTGAGACCCCTTTGCAAAAAGCCGGCATCCCACGGAAACAGTTTTCCTGAGGTGCAGACCCTATCCCAAGTGGTTGTGGCAAGGTAAAGCAAATGCCTTCCACTTCTCTGGAAGAAACCACAGTGCCCAGCCATGTTCTAAGCCCTCCCATCCTCCCTGGGCTTCTGGCAGCAGGAGTGAAAAGAGAGGAGCAGAGCACTGGGACCCGTTTGACAAAACCCGGCTTCCCACGGGAAAGTCTTTCTCCACGTGCAGACATGCTCCCAGGTGCCTGGGGCAAGGGGAAGGAAATGCCATACACTGACCTGGAAGAGACCACAGGGCCCAGGCACAATCTGAACCCTTCCCTCAACCCGGCGGTTTTACTAGCAGTAGTTCAACCCCAACGAACACAGCCCGGAGACCCCTGGGGCAAAAACGGCTTCCGACGATCAATAGGTGCTTGCTGTGGAACACCTATCCCAAGTTGGGGAAGCCAGCTCCACAAAATGCCACACACCCAGGTGTAAGAAACAACATTGCCCAGGCTTGGTCTAAGCCCCTCACTTCGTCCCTGTGCTTTGGGGAGCCGGAGGGACAGCCGAGGCCCACGGCCCTGAGACCCCTTGGCAAAAAGCCGGCTTCCCACGGAGACAGTTTTCCTGAGGTGCAGACCCTATCCCAAGTGGTTGTGGCAAGGTAAAGCAAATGCCCTCCACTTCTCTGGAAGAAACCACAGTGCCCAACCATGTTCTAAGCCCTCCCATCCTCCCTGGGCTTCTGGCAGCAGGAGTGAAAAGAGAGGAGCAGAGCACTGGGACCCGTTTGACAAAAACCGGCTTCCCACGGGAAAGTCTTTCTCCACGTGCAGACATGCTCCCAGGTGCCTGGGGCAAGGGGAAGGAAATGCCATACACTGACCTGGAAGAGACCACAGGGCCCAGGCACAGTCTGAACCCTTCCCTCAACCCGGCGGTTTTGCTAGCAGGAGTTCAACCCCAACGAACACAGCCCGGAGACCCCTGGGGCAAAAACGGCTTCTGACGAACAATAGGCGCGCGCTGTGGAAAACCAATCCTAAGTGGGGGTAGCCAGCTCAACACAATGCCACACACCCAGGTTAAGAAACAACATTGCCCAGGCATGGTCTAAGCCCCTCACCTCGTCCCTGTGCTTTGGGGAGCCGGAGGGACAGCCGAGGCACATGGCCCTGAGACCCCTTTGCAAAAAGCTGGCTTCCCACGGAGACAGTTTTCCTGAGGTGCAGACCCTATCCCAAGTGGTTGTGGCAAGATAAAGCAAATGCCCTCCACTTCTCTGGAAGAAACCACAGTGCCCAGCCATGTTCTAAGCCCTCCCATCCTCCCTGGGCTTCTGGCAGCAGGAGTGAAAAGAGAGGAGCAGAGCACTGGGACCCGTTTGACAATACCCGGCTTCCCACGGGAAAGTCTTTCTCCACGTGCAGACATGCTCCCAGGTGCCTGGGGCAAGGGGAAGGAAATGCCATACACTGACCTGGAAGAGACCACAGGGCCCAGGCACAGTCTGAACCCTTCCCTCAACCCGGCGGTTTTACTAGCAGGAGTTCAACCCCAACGAACATAGCCCGGAGACCCCTGGGGCAAAAACGGCTTCCGACGAACAATAGGTGCTTGCTGTGGAACACCTATCCCAAGTGGGGGTAGCCAGCTCAACAAAATGCCACACACCCAGGTGTAAGAAACAACATTGCCCAGGCATGGTCTAAGCCCCTCACCTCGTCCCTGTGTTTTGGGGAGCCGGAGGGACAGCCGAGGCCCACGGCCCTGAGACCCCTTTGCAAAAAGCCGGCTTCCCACGGAAACAGTTTTCCTGAGGTGCACACCCTATCCCAAGTGGTTGTGGCAAGGTAAAGCAAATGCCCTCCACTTCTCTGGAAGAATCCACAGTGCCCAGCCATGTTCTAAGCCCTCCCATCCTCCCTGGGCTTCTGGCAGCAGGAGTGAAAAGAGAGGAACAGAGCACTGGGACCCGTTTGACAAAAACTGGCTTCCCACGGGAAAGTCTGTCTCCACGTGCAGACATGCTCCCAGGTGCCTGGGGCAAGGGGAAGGAAATGCCATACACTGACCTTGAAGAGACCACAGCGCCCAGGCACAGTCTGAACCCTTCCCTCAACCCGGCGGTTTTACTAGCAGGAGTTCAACCCCAATGAACACAGCCCGGAGACCCCTGGGGCAAAAACGGCTTCCGACGAACAATAGGTGCTTGCTGTGGAACACCTATCCCAAGTGGGGGTAGCCAGCTCAACACAATGCCACACACCCAGGTTAAGAAACAACATTGCCCAGGCATGGTCTAAGCCCCTCACCTCGTCCCTGTGCTTTGGGAAACCGGAGGGACAGCCGAGGCCCACGGCCCTGAGACCCCTTTGCAAAAAGCCGGCTTCCCACGGAGACAGTTTTCCTGAGGTGCAGAACCTATCCCAAGTGGTTGTGGCAAGGTAAAGCAAATGCCCTCCACTTCTCTGGAAGAAACCACAGTGCCCAACCATGTTCTAAGCCCTCCCATCCTCCCTGGGCTTCTGGCAGCAGGAGTGAAAAGAGAGGAGCAGAGCACTGGGACCCGTTTGACAAAACCCGGCTTCCCACGGGAAAGTCTTTCTCCACGTGCAGACATGCTGCCAGGTGCCTGGGGCAAGGGGAAGGAAATGCCATACACTGACCTGGAAGAGACCACAGGGCCCAGGCACAGTCTGAACCCTTCCCTCAACCCGGCGGTTTTACTAGCAGGAGTTCAACCCCGACGAACACAGCCCGGAGACCCCTGGGGCAAAAACGGCTTCCGACGATCAATAGGTGCTTGCTGTGGAACACCTATCCCAAGTTGGGGAAGCCAGCTCCACAAAATGCCACACACCCAGGTGTAAGAAACAACATTGCCCAGGCTTGGTCTAAGCCCCTCACCTCGTCCTTGTGCTTTGGGGAGCCGGAGGGACAGCCGAGTCCCACGACCCTGAAACCCCTTTGCAAAAAGCCGACTTCCCACGGTGACAGTTTTCCTGAGGTGCAGACCCTATCCCAAGTGGTTGTGGCAAGGTAAAGCAAATGCCCTCCACTTCTCTGGAAGAAACCACAGTGCCCAACCATGTTCTAAGCCCTCCCATCCTCCCTGGGCTTCTGGCAGCAGGAGTGAAAAGAGAGGAACAGAGCACTGGGACCCGTTTGACAAAAACTGGCTTCCCACGGGAAAGTCTTTCTCCACGTGCAGACATGCTCCCAGGTGCCTGGGGCAAGGGGAAGGAAATGCCATACACTGACCTTGAAGAGACCACAGCGCCCAGGCACAGTCTGAACCCTTCCCTCAACCCGGCGGTTTTACTAGCAGGAGTTCAACCCCAACGAACACAGCCCGGAGACCCCTGGGGCAAAAACGGCTTCCGACGATCAATAGGTGCTTGCTGTGGAACACCTATCCCAAGTGGGGGTAGCCAGCTCAACACAATGCCACACACCCAGGTTAAGAAACAACATTGCCCAGGCATGGTCTAAGCCCCTCACCTCGTCCCTGTGCTTTGGGAAACCGGAGGGACAGCCGAGGCCCACGGCCCTGAGACCCCTTTGCAAAAAGCCGGCTTCCCACGGAGACAGTATTCCTGAGGTGCAGACCCTATCCCAAGTGGTTGTGGCAAGGTAAAGCAAATGCCCTCCACTTCTCTGGAAGAAACCACAGTGCCCAACCATGTTCTAAGCCCTCCCATCCTCCCTGGGCTTCTGGTAGCAGGAGTGAAAAGAGAGGAGCAGAGCACTGGGACCCGTTTGACAAAACCCGGCTTCCCACGGGAAAGTCTTTCTCCACGTGCAGATATGCTCCCAGGTGCCTGTGGCAAGGGGAAGGAAATGCCATACACTGACCTGGAAGAGACCACAGGGCCCAGGCACAGTCTGAACCCTTCCCTCATCCCGGCAGGTTTGCTAGCAGGAGTTCAACCCCAACGAACACAGCCCGGAGACCCCTGGGGCAAAAACGGCTTCCGACGAACAATAGGCGCTTGCTGTGGAAAACCAATCCTAAGTGGGGGTAGCCAGCTCAACACAATGCCACACACCCAGGTGTAAGAAACAACATTGCCCTGCCATGGTCTAAGCCCCTCACCTCGTCCCTGTGCTTTGGGGAGCCGGAGGGACAGCCGAGGCCCACGGCCCTGAGACCCCTTTGCAAAAAGCCGGCATCCCACGGAAACAGTTTTCCTGAGGTGCAGACCCTATCCCAAGTGGTTGTGGCAAGGTAAAGCAAATGCCTTCCACTTCTCTGGAAGAAACCACAGTGCCCAACCATGTTCTAAGCCCTCCCATCCTCCCTGGGCTTCTGGCAGCAGGAGTGAAAAGAGAGGAGCAGAGCACTGGGACCCGTTTGACAAAACCCGGCTTCCCACGGGAAAGTCTTTCTCCACGTGCAGACATGCTCCCAGGTGCCTGGGGCAAGGGGAAGGAAATGCCATACACTGACCTGGAAGAGACCACAGGGCCCAGGCACAATCTGAACCCTTCCCTCAACCCGGCGGTTTTACTAGCAGGAGTTCAACCCCAACGAACACAGCCCGGAGACCCCTGGGGCAAAAACGGCTTCCGACGATCAATAGGTGCTTGCTGTGGAACACCTATCCCAAGTTGGGGAAGCCAGCTCCACAAAATGCCACACACCCAGGTGTAAGAAACAACATTGCCCAGGCTTGGTCTAAGCCCCTCACTTCGTCCCTGTGCTTTGGGGAGCCGGAGGGACAGCCGAGGCCCACGGCCCTGAGACCCCTTGGCAAAAAGCCGGCTTCCCACGGAGACAGTTTTCCTGAGGTGCAGACCCTATCCCAAGTGGTTGTGGCAAGGTAAAGCAAATGCCCTCCACTTCTCTGGAAGAAACCACAGTGCCCAACCATGTTCTAAGCCCTCCCATCCTCCCTGGGCTTCTGGCAGCAGGAGTGAAAAGAGAGGAGCAGAGCACTGGGACCCGTTTGACAAAAACCGGCTTCCCACGGGAAAGTCTTTCTCCACGTGCAGACATGCTCCCAGGTGCCTGGGGCAAGGGGAAGGAAATGCCATACACTGACCTGGAAGAGACCACAGGGCCCTGGCACAGTCTGAACCCTTCCCTCAACCCGGCGGTTTTGCTAGCAGGAGTTCAACCCCAACGAACACAGCCCGGAGACCCCTGGGGCAAAAACGGCTTCCGACGAACAATAGGCGCTTGCTGTGGAAAACCAATCCTAAGTGGGGGTAGCCAGCTCAACACAATGCCTCACACCCAGGTGTAAGAAACAACATTGCCCAGGCATGGTCTAAGCCCCTCACCTCGTCCCTGTGCTTTGGGGAGCCGGAGGGACACCCGAGGCCCACGGCCCTGAGACCCCTTTGCAAAAAGCCGGCTTCCCACGGACACAGTTTTCCTGAGGTGCAGACCCTATCCCAAGTGGTTGTGGCAAGGTAAAGCAAATGCCCTCCACTTCTCTGGAAGAAACCACAGTGCCCAGCCATGTTCTAAGCCCTCCCATCCTCCCTGGGCTTCTGGCAGCAGGAGTGAAAAGAGAGGAGCAGAGCACTGGGACCCGTTTGACAAAACCCGGCTTCCCACGGGAAAGTCTTTCTCCACGTGCAGACATGCTCCCAGGTGCCTGGGGCAAGGGGAAGGAAATGCCATACACTGACCTGGAAGAGACCACAGGGCCCAGGCACAGTCTGAACCCTTCCCTCAACCCGGCGGTTTTACTAGCAGGAGTTCAACCCCAACGAACACAGCCCGGAGACCCCTGGGGCAAAAACGGCTTCCGACGAACAATAGGTGCTTGCTGTGGAACACCTATCCCAAGTGGGGGTAGCCAGCTCAACAAAATGCCACACACCCAGGTGTAAGAAACAACATTGCCCAGGCATGGTCTAAGCCCCTCACCTCGTCCCTGTGCTTTGGGGAGCCGGAGGGACAGCCGAGGCACACGGCCCTGAGACCCCTTTGCAAAAAGCCGGCTTCCCACGGAGACAGTTTCCCTGAGGTGCAGACCCTATCCCAAGTGGTTGTGGCAAGGTAAAGCAAATGCCCTCCACTTCTCTGGAAGAAACCACAGTGCCCAGCCATGTTCTAAGCCCTGCCATCCTCCCTGGGCTTCTGGCAGCAGGAGTGAAAAGAGAGGAACAGAGCACTGGGACCCGTTTGACAAAACCCGGCTTCCCACGGGAAAGTCTTTCTCCACGTGCAGACATGCTCCCAGGTGCCTGGGGCAAGGGGAAGGAAATGCCATACACTGACCTTGAAGAGACCACAGCGCCCAGGCACAGTCTGAACCCTTCCCTCAACCCGGCGGTTTTACTAGCAGGAGTTCAACCCCAACGAACACAGCCCGGAGACCCCTGGGGCAAAAACGGCTTCCGACGAACAATAGGTGCTTGCTGCGGAACACCTATCCCAAGTGGGGGTAGCCAGCTCAACACAATGCCACACACCCAGGTTAAGAAACAACATTGCCCAGGCATGGTCTAAGCCCCTCACCTCGTCCCTGTGCTTTGTGAAACCGGAGGGACAGCCGAGGCCCACGGCCCTGAGACCCCTTTGCAAAAAGCCGGCTTCCCACGGAGACAGTTTTCCTGAGGTGCAGACCCTATCCCAAGTGGTTGTGGCAAGGTAAAGCAAATGCCCTCCACTTCTCTGGAAGAAACCACAGTGCCCAACCATGTTCTAAGCCCTCCCATCCTCCCTGGGCTTCTGGCAGCAGGAGTGAAAAGAGAGGAGCAGAGCACTGGGACCGTTTGACAAAACCCGGCTTCCCACGGGAAAGTCTTTCTCCACGTGCAGACATGCTCCCAGGTGCCTGGGGCAAGGGGAAGGAAATGCCATACACTGACCTGGAAGAGACCACAGGGCCCAGGCACAGTCTGAACCCTTCCCTCAACCCGGCGGTTTTACTAGCAGGAGTTCAACCCCAACGAACACAGCCCGGAGACCCCTGGGGCAAAAACGGCTTCCGACGATCAATAGGTGCTTGCTGTGGAACACCTATCCCAAGTTGGGGAAGCCAGCTCCACAAAATGCCACACACCCAGGTTTAAGAAACAACATTGCCAGGCTTGGTCTAAGCCTCTCACCTCGTCCTTGTGCTTTGGGGAGCCGGAGGGACAGCCGAGTCCCACGACCCTGAGACCCCTTTGCAAAAAGCCGGCTTCCCACGGTGACAGTTTTCCTGAGGTGCAGACCCTATCCCAAGTGGTTGTGGCAAGGTAAAGCAAATGCCCTCCACTTCTCTGGAAGAAACCACAGTGCCCAACCATGTTCTAAGCCCTCCCATCCTCCCTGGGCTTCTGGCAGCAGGAGTGAAAAGAGAGGAGCAGAGCACTGGGACCCGTTTGACAAGACCCGGCTTCCCACGGGAAAGTCTTTCTCCACGTGCAGACATGCTCCCAGGTGCCTGGGGCAAGGGGAAGGAAATGCCATACACTGACCTGGAAGAGACTACAGGGCCCAGGCACAGTCTGAACCCTGCCCTCAACCCGGCGGTTTTGATGGCAGGAGTTCAACCCCAACGAACACAGCCCGGAGACCCCTGGGGCAAAAACGGCTTCTGACGAACAATAGGCGCGCGCTGTGGAAAACCAATCCTAAGTGGGGGTAGCCAGCTCAACACAATGCCACACACCCAGGTTAAGAAACAACATTGCCCAGGCATGGTCTAAGCCCCTCACCTCGTCCCTGTGCTTTGGGGAGCCGGAGGGACAGCCGAGGCACATGGCCCTGAGACCCCTTTGCAAAAAGCCGGCTTCCCACGGAGACAGTTTTCCTGAGGTGCACACCCTATCCCAAGTGGTTGTGGCAAGGTAAAGCAAATGCCCTCCACTTCTCTGGAAGAAACCACAGTGCCCAGCCATGTTCTAAGCCCTCCCATCCTCCCTGGGCTTCTGGCAGCAGGAGTGAAAAGAGAGGAGCAGAGCACTGGGACCCGTTTGACAAAACCCGGCTTCCCACGGGAAAGTCTTTCTCCACGTGCAGACATGCTCCCAGGTGCCTGGGGCAAGGGGAAGGAAATGCCATACACTGACCTGGAAGAGACCACAGGGCCCAGGCACAGTCTGAACCCTTCCCTCAACCCGGCGGTTTTGCTAGCAGGAGTTCAACCCCAACGAACACAGCCCGGAGACCCCTGGGGCAAAAACGGCTTCCGACGATCAATAGGTGCTTGCTGTGGAACACCTATCCCAAGTGGGGGAAGCCAGCTCAACAAAATGCCACACACCCAGGTGTAAGAAACAACATTGCCCAGGCATGGTCTAAGCCCCTCACCTCGTCCCTGTGCTTTGGGGAGCCGGAGGGACAGCCGAGGCACACGGCCCTGAGACCCCTTGGCAAAAAGCCGGCTTCCCAAGGAAACAGTTTTCCTGAGGTGCACACCCTATCCCAAGTGGTTGTGGCAAGGTAAAGCAAATGCCCTCCACTTCTCTGGAAGAAACCACAGTGCCCAACCATGTTCTAAGCCCTCCCATCCTCCCTGGGCTTCTGGCAGCAGGAGTGAAAAGAGAGGAGCAGAGCACTGGGACCCGTTTGACAAGACCCGGCTTCCCACGGGAAAGTCTTTCTCCACGTGCAGACATGCTCCCAGGTGCCTGTGGCAAGGGGAAGGAAATGCCATACACTGACCTGGAAGAGACCACAGGGCCCAGGCACAGTCTGAACCCTGCCCTCAACCCGGCGGTTTTGCTGGCAGGAGTTCAACCCCAACGAACACAGCCCGGAGACCCCTGGGGCAAAAACGGCTTCTGACGAACAATAGGCGCTTGCTGTGGAAAACCAATCCTAAGTGGGGGTAGCCAGCTCAACACAATGCCTCCCACCCAGGTGTAAGAAACAACATTGCCCAGGCATGGTCTAAGCCCCTCACCTCGTCCCTGTGCTTTGGGGAGCCGGAGGGACACCCGAGGCCCACGGCCCTGAGACCCCTTTGCAAAAAGCCGGCTTCCCACGGAAACAGTTTTCCTGAGGTGCAGACCCTATCCCAAGTGGTTGTGGCAAGGTAAAGCAAATGCCCTCCACTTCTCTGGAAGAAACCACAGTGCCCAGCCATGTTCTAAGCCCTCCCATCCTCCCTGGGCTTCTGGCAGCAGGAGTGAAAAGAGAGGAGCAGAGCACTGGGACCCGTTTGACAAAACCCGGCTTCCCACGGGAAAGTCTTTCTCCACGTGCAGACATGCTCCCAGGTGCCTGGGGCAAGGGGAAGGAAATGTCATACACTGACCTGGAAGAGACCACAGGGCCCAGGCACAGTCTGAACCCTTCCCTCAACCCGGCGGTTTTACTAGCAGGAGTTCAACCCCAACGAACACAGCCCGGAGACCCCTGGGGCAAAAACGGCTTCCGACGAACAATAGGTGCTTGCTGTGGAACACCTATCCCAAGTGGGGGAAGCCAGCTCAACAAAATGCCACACACCCAGGTGTAAGAAACAACATTGCCCAGGCATGGTCTAAGCCCCTCACCTCGTCCCTGTGCTTTGGGGAGCCGGAGGGACACCCGAGGCCCACGGCCCTGAGACCCCTTTGCAAAAAGCCGGCTTCCCACGGAGACAGTTTTCCTGAGGTGCAGACCCTATCCCAAGTGGTTGTGGCAAGGTAAAGCAAATGCCCTCCACTTCTCTGGAAGAAACCACAGTGCCCAGCCATGTTCTAAGCCCTCCCATCCTCCCTGGGCTTCTGGCAGCAGGAGTGAAAAGAGAGGAGCAGAGCACTGGGACCCGTTTGACAAAACCCGGCTTCCCACGGGAAAGTCTTTCTCCACGTGCAGACATGCTCCCAGGTGCCTGGGGAAGGGGAAGGAAATGAAATACACTGACCTGGAAGAGACCACAGGGCCCAGGCACAGTCTGAACCCTTCCCTCAACCCGGCGGTTTTACTAGCAGGAGTTCAACCCCAACGAACACAGCCCGGAGACCCCTGGGGCAAAAACGGCTTCCGACGAACAATAGGTGCTTGCTGTGGAACACCTATCCCAAGTGGGGGTAGCCAGCTCAACAAAATGCCACACACCCAGGTGTAAGAAACAACATTGCCCAGGCATGGTCTAAGCCCCTCACCTCGTCCCTGTGCTTTGGGGAGCCGGAGGGACAGCCGAGGCACACGGCCCTGAGACCCCTTTGCAAAAAGCCGGCTTCCCACGGAGACAGTTTCCCTGAGGTGCAGACCCTATCCCAAGTGGTTGTGGCAAGGTAAAGCAAATGCCCTCCACTTCTCTGGAAGAAACCACAGTGCCCAGCCATGTTCTAAGCCCTGCCATCCTCCCTGGGCTTCTGGCAGCAGGAGTGAAAAGAGAGGAACAGAGCACTGGGACCCGTTTGACAAAACCCGGCTTCCCACGGGAAAGTCTTTCTCCACGTGCAGACATGCTCCCAGGTGCCTGGGGCAAGGGGAAGGAAATGCCATACACTGACCTTGAAGAGACCACAGCGCCCAGGCACAGTCTGAACCCTTCCCTCAACCCGGCGGTTTTACTAGCAGGAGTTCAACCCCAACGAACACAGCCCGGAGACCCCTGGGGCAAAAACGGCTTCCGACGAACAATAGGTGCTTGCTGCGGAACACCTATCCCAAGTGGGGGTAGCCAGCTCAACACAATGCCACACACCCAGGTTAAGAAACAACATTGCCCAGGCATGGTCTAAGCCCCTCACCTCGTCCCTGTGCTTTGTGAAACCGGAGGGACAGCCGAGGCCCACGGCCCTGAGACCCCTTTGCAAAAAGCCGGCTTCCCACGGAGACAGTTTTCCTGAGGTGCAGACCCTATCCCAAGTGGTTGTGGCAAGGTAAAGCAAATGCCCTCCACTTCTCTGGAAGAAACCACAGTGCCCAACCATGTTCTAAGCCCTCCCATCCTCCCTGGGCTTCTGGCAGCAGGAGTGAAAAGAGAGGAGCAGAGCACTGGGACCGTTTGACAAAACCCGGCTTCCCACGGGAAAGTCTTTCTCCACGTGCAGACATGCTCCCAGGTGCCTGGGGCAAGGGGAAGGAAATGCCATACACTGACCTGGAAGAGACCACAGGGCCCAGGCACAGTCTGAACCCTTCCCTCAACCCGGCGGTTTTACTAGCAGGAGTTCAACCCCAACGAACATAGCACGGAGACCCCTGGGGCAAAAACGGCTTCCGACGATCAATAGGTGCTTGCTGTGGAACACCTATCCCAAGTTGGGGAAGCCAGCTCCACAAAATGCCACACACCCAGGTTTAAGAAACAACATTGCCAGGCTTGGTCTAAGCCTCTCACCTCGTCCTTGTGCTTTGGGGAGCCGGAGGGACAGCCGAGTCCCACGACCCTGAGACCCCTTTGCAAAAAGCCGGCTTCCCACGGTGACAGTTTTCCTGAGGTGCAGACCCTATCCCAAGTGGTTGTGGCAAGGTAAAGCAAATGCCCTCCACTTCTCTGGAAGAAACCACAGTGCCCAACCATGTTCTAAGCCCTCCCATCCTCCCTGGGCTTCTGGCAGCAGGAGTGAAAAGAGAGGAGCAGAGCACTGGGACCCGTTTGACAAGACCCGGCTTCCCACGGGAAAGTCTTTCTCCACGTGCAGACATGCTCCCAGGTGCCTGGGGCAAGGGGAAGGAAATGCCATACACTGACCTGGAAGAGACTACAGGGCCCAGGCACAGTCTGAACCCTGCCCTCAACCCGGCGGTTTTGATGGCAGGAGTTCAACCCCAACGAACACAGCCCGGAGACCCCTGGGGCAAAAACGGCTTCTGACGAACAATAGGCGCGCGCTGTGGAAAACCAATCCTAAGTGGGGGTAGCCAGCTCAACACAATGCCACACACCCAGGTTAAGAAACAACATTGCCCAGGCATGGTCTAAGCCCCTCACCTCGTCCCTGTGCTTTGGGGAGCCGGAGGGACAGCCGAGGCACATGGCCCTGAGACCCCTTTGCAAAAAGCCGGCTTCCCACGGAGACAGTTTTCCTGAGGTGCACACCCTATCCCAAGTGGTTGTGGCAAGGTAAAGCAAATGCCCTCCACTTCTCTGGAAGAAACCACAGTGCCCAGCCATGTTCTAAGCCCTCCCATCCTCCCTGGGCTTCTGGCAGCAGGAGTGAAAAGAGAGGAGCAGAGCACTGGGACCCGTTTGACAAAACCCGGCTTCCCACGGGAAAGTCTTTCTCCACGTGCAGACATGCTCCCAGGTGCCTGGGGCAAGGGGAAGGAAATGCCATACACTGACCTGGAAGAGACCACAGGGCCCAGGCACAGTCTGAACCCTTCCCTCAACCCGGCGGTTTTGCTAGCAGGAGTTCAACCCCAACGAACACAGCCCGGAGACCCCTGGGGCAAAAACGGCTTCCGACGATCAATAGGTGCTTGCTGTGGAACACCTATCCCAAGTGGGGGAAGCCAGCTCAACAAAATGCCACACACCCAGGTGTAAGAAACAACATTGCCCAGGCATGGTCTAAGCCCCTCACCTCGTCCCTGTGCTTTGGGGAGCCGGAGGGACAGCCGAGGCACACGGCCCTGAGACCCCTTGGCAAAAAGCCGGCTTCCCAAGGAAACAGTTTTCCTGAGGTGCACACCCTATCCCAAGTGGTTGTGGCAAGGTAAAGCAAATGCCCTCCACTTCTCTGGAAGAAACCACAGTGCCCAACCATGTTCTAAGCCCTCCCATCCTCCCTGGGCTTCTGGCAGCAGGAGTGAAAAGAGAGGAGCAGAGCACTGGGACCCGTTTGACAAGACCCGGCTTCCCACGGGAAAGTCTTTCTCCACGTGCAGACATGCTCCCAGGTGCCTGTGGCAAGGGGAAGGAAATGCCATACACTGACCTGGAAGAGACCACAGGGCCCAGGCACAGTCTGAACCCTGCCCTCAACCCGGCGGTTTTGCTGGCAGGAGTTCAACCCCAACGAACACAGCCCGGAGACCCCTGGGGCAAAAACGGCTTCTGACGAACAATAGGCGCTTGCTGTGGAAAACCAATCCTAAGTGGGGGTAGCCAGCTCAACACAATGCCTCCCACCCAGGTGTAAGAAACAACATTGCCCAGGCATGGTCTAAGCCCCTCACCTCGTCCCTGTGCTTTGGGGAGCCGGAGGGACACCCGAGGCCCACGGCCCTGAGACCCCTTTGCAAAAAGCCGGCTTCCCACGGAAACAGTTTTCCTGAGGTGCAGACCCTATCCCAAGTGGTTGTGGCAAGGTAAAGCAAATGCCCTCCACTTCTCTGGAAGAAACCACAGTGCCCAGCCATGTTCTAAGCCCTCCCATCCTCCCTGGGCTTCTGGCAGCAGGAGTGAAAAGAGAGGAGCAGAGCACTGGGACCCGTTTGACAAAACCCGGCTTCCCACGGGAAAGTCTTTCTCCACGTGCAGACATGCTCCCAGGTGCCTGGGGCAAGGGGAAGGAAATGTCATACACTGACCTGGAAGAGACCACAGGGCCCAGGCACAGTCTGAACCCTTCCCTCAACCCGGCGGTTTTACTAGCAGGAGTTCAACCCCAACGAACACAGCCCGGAGACCCCTGGGGCAAAAACGGCTTCCGACGAACAATAGGTGCTTGCTGTGGAACACCTATCCCAAGTGGGGGAAGCCAGCTCAACAAAATGCCACACACCCAGGTGTAAGAAACAACATTGCCCAGGCATGGTCTAAGCCCCTCACCTCGTCCCTGTGCTTTGGGGAGCCGGAGGGACACCCGAGGCACACGGCCCTGAGACCCCTTTGCAAAAAGCCGGCTTCCCACGGAGACAGTTTTCCTGAGGTGCAGACCCTATCCCAAGTGGTTGTGGCAAGGTAAAGCAAATGCCCTCCACTTCTCTGGAAGAAACCACAGTGCCCAGCCATGTTCTAAGCCCTCCCATCCTCCCTGGGCTTCTAGCAGCAGGAGTGAAAAGAGAGGAGCAGAGCACTGGGACCCTTTTGACAAAAACTGGCTTCCCACGGGAAAGTCTTTCTCCACGTGCAGACATGCTCCCAGGTGCCTGGGGCAAGGGGAAGGAAAAGCCATACACTGACCTGGAAGAGACCACAGGGCCCAGGCACAGTCTGAACCCTTCCCTCAACCCGGCGGTTTTACTAGCAGGAGTTCAACCCCAACGAACATAGCCCGGAGACCCCTGGGGCAAAAACAGCTTCCGACGAACAATAGGTGCTTGCTGTGGAACACCTATCCCAAGTGGGGGTAGCCAGCTCAACAAAATGCCACACACCCAGGTGTAAGAAACAACATTGCCCAGGCATGGTCTAAGCCCCTCACCTCGTCCCTGTGTTTTGGGGAGCCGGAGGGACAGCCGAGGCCCACGGCCCTGAGACCCCTTTGCAAAAAGCCGGCTTCCCACGGAAACAGTTTTCCTGAGGTGCACACCCTATCCCAAGTGGTTGTGGCAAGGTAAAGCAAATGCCCTCCACTTCTCTGGAAGAATCCACAGTGCCCAGCCATGTTCTAAGCCCTCCCATCCTCCCTGGGCTTCTGGCAGCAGGAGTGAAAAGAGAGGAACAGAGCACTGGGACCCGTTTGACAAAAACTGGCTTCCCACGGGAAAGTCTTTCTCCACGTGCAGACATGCTCCCAGGTGCCTGGGGCAAGGGGAAGGAAATGCCATACACTGACCTTGAAGAGACCACAGCGCCCAGGCACAGTCTGAACCCTTCCCTCAACCCGGCGGTTTTACTAGCAGGAGTTCAACCCCAAGGAACACAGCCCGGAGACCCCTGGGGCAAAAACGGCTTCCGACGAACAATAGGTGCTTGCTGTGGAACACCTATCCCAAGTGGGGGTAGCCAGCTCAACACAATGCCACACACCCAGGTGTAAGAAACAACATTGCCCAGGCATGGTCTAAGCCCCTCACCTCGTCCCTGTGCTTTGGGGAACCGGAGGGACAGCCGAGGCACACGGCCCTGAGACCCCTTTGTAAAAAGCCGGCTTCCCACGGAGATAGTTTTCCTGAGGTGCAGACCCTATCCCAAGTGGTTGTGGCAAGGTAAAGCAAATGCTCTCCACTTCTCTGGAAGAAACCACAGTGCCCAACCATGTTCTAAGCCCTCCCATCCTCCCTGGGCTTCTGGCAGCAGGAGTGAAAAGAGAGGAGCAGAGCACTGGGACCCGTTTGACAAAACCCGGCTTCCCACGGGAAAGTCTTTCTCCACGTGCAGACATGCTCCCAGATGCCTGTGGCAAGGGGAAGGAAATGCCATACACTGACCTGGAAGAGACCACAGGGCCCAGGCACAGTCTGAACCCTTCCCTCAACCCGGCGGTTTTGCTAGCAGGAGTTGAACCCCAGCGAACACAGCCCGGAGACCCCTGGGGCAAAAACGGCTTCCGACGAACAATAGGCGCTTGCTGTGGAAAACCAATCCTAAGTGGGGGTAGCCAGCTCAACACAATGCCTCACACCCAGGTGTAAGAAACAACATTGCCCAGGCATGGTCTAAGCCCCTCACCTCGTCCCTGTGCTTTGGGGAGCCGGAGGGACACCCGAGGCCCACGGCCCTGAGACCCCTTTGCAAAAAGCCGGCTTCCCACGGAAACAGTTTTCCTAAGGTGCAGACCCTATCCCAAGTGGTTGTGGCAAGGTAAAGCAAATGCCCTCCACTTCTCTGGAAGAAACCACAATGCCCAGCCATGTTCTAAGCCCTCCCATCCTCCCTGGGCTTCTGGCAGCAGGCGTGAAAAGAGAGGAGCAGAGCACTGGGACCCGTTTGACAAAACCCGGCTTCCCACGGGAAAGTCTTTCTCCACGTGCAGACATGCTCCCAGGTGCCTGGGGCAAGGGGAAGGAAATGACATACACTGACCTGGAAGAGACCACAGGGCCCAGGCACAGTCTGAACCCTTCCCTCAACCCGGCGGTTTTACTAGCAGGAGTTCAACCCCAACGAACACAGCCCGGAGACCCCTGGGGCAAAAACGGCTTCCGACGAACAATAGGTGCTTGCTGTGGAACACCTATCCCAAGTGGGGGAAGCCAGCTCAACAAAATGCCACACACCCAGGTGTAAGAAACAACATTGCCCAGGCATGGTCTAAGCCCCTCACCTCGTCCCTGTGCTTTGGGGAGCCGGAGGGACACCCGAGGCACACGGCCCTGAGACCCCTTTGCAAAAAGCCGGCTTCCCACGGAGACAGTTTTCCTGAGGTGCAGACCCTATCCCAAGTGGTTGTGGCAAGGTAAAGCAAATGCCCTCCACTTCTCTGGAAGAAACCACAGTGCCCAGCCATGTTCTAAGCCCTCCCATCCTCCCTGGGCTTCTGGCAGCAGGAGTGAAAAGAGAGGAGCAGAGCACTGGGACCCTTTTGACAAAAACTGGCTTCCCACGGGAAAGTCTTTCTCCACGTGCAGACATGCTCCCAGGTGCCTGGGGCAAGGGGAAGGAAAAGCCATACACTGACCTGGAAGAGACCACAGGGCCCAGGCACAGTCTGAACCCTTCCCTCAACACGGCGGTTTTACTAACAGGAGTTCAACCCCAACGAACATAGCCCAGAGACCCCTGGGGCAAAAACGGCTTCCGAGGAACAATAGGTGCTTGCTGTGGAACACCTATCCCAAGTGGGGGTAGCCAGCTCAACAAAATGCCACACACCCAGGTGTAAGAAACAACATTGCCCAGGCATGGTCTAAGCCCCTCACCTCGTCCCTGTGTTTTCAGGAGCCGGAGGGACAGCCGAGGCCCACGGCCCTGAGACCCCTTTGCAAAAAGCCGGCTTCCCACGGAAACAGTTTTCCTGAGGTGCACACCCTATCCCAAGTGGTTGTGGCAAGGTAAAGCAAATGCCCTCCACTTCTCTGGAAGAATCCACAGTGCCCAGCCATGTTCTAAGCCCTCCCATCCTCCCTGGGCTTCTGGCAGCAGGAGTGAAAAGAGAGGAACAGAGCACTGGGACCCGTTTGAAAAAACTGGCTTCCCACGGGAAAGTCTTTCTCCACGTGCAGACATGCTCCCAGGTGCCTGGGGCAAGGGGAAGGAAATGCCATACACTGACCTTGAAGAGACCACAGCGCCCAGGCACAGTCTGAACCCTTCCCTCAACCCGGCGGTTTTACTAGCAGGAGTTCAACCCCAACGAACACAGCCCGGAGACCCCTGGGGCAAAAACGGCTTCCGACGAACAATAGGTGCTTGCTGTGGAACACCTATCCCAAGTGGGGGTAGCCAGCTCAACACAATGCCACACACCCAGGTTAAGAAACAACATTGCCCAGGCATGGTCTAAGCCCCTCACCTCGTCCCTGTGCTTTGGGAAACGGGAGGGACAGCCGAGGCACACGGCCCTGAGACCCCTTTGCAAAAAGCCGGCTTCCCACGGAGACAGTATTCCTGAGGTGCAGACCCTATCCCAAGTGGTTGTGGCAAGGTAAAGCAAATGCCCTCCACTTCTCTGGAAGAAACCACAGTGCCCAACCATGTTCTAAGCCCTCCCATCCTCCCTGGGCTTCTGGCAGCAGGAGTGAAAAGAGAGGAGCAGAGCACTGGGACCCGTTTGACAAAACCCGGCTTCCCACGGGAAAGTCTTTCTCCACGTGCAGATATGCTCCCAGGTGCCTGTGGCAAGGGGAAGGAAATGCCATACACTGACCTGGAAGAGACCACAGGGCCCAGGCACAGTCTGAACCCTTCCCTCAACCCGGCGGTTTTGCTAGCAGGAGTTCAACCCCAACGAACACAGCCCGGAGACCCCTGGGGCAAAAACGGCTTCCGACGAACAATAGGCGCTTGCTGTGGAAAACCAATCCTAAGTGGGGGTAGCCAGCTCAACACAATGCCACACACCCAGGTGTAAGAAACAACATTGCCCAGCCATGGTCTAAGCCCCTCACCTCGTCCCTGTGCTTTGGGGAGCCGGAGGGACACCCAAGGCCCACGGCCCTGAGACCCCTTTGCAAAAAGCCGGCTTCCCACGGAAACAGTTTTCCTGAGGTGCAGACCCTATCCCAAGTGGTTGTGGCAAGGTAAAGCAAATGCCCTCCACTTCTCTGGAAGAAACCACAGTGCCCAGCCATGTTCTAAGCCCTCCCATCCTCCCTGGGCTTCTGGCAGCAGGAGTGAAAAGAGAGGAGCAGAGCACTGGGACCCGTTTGACAAAACCCGGCTTCCCACGGGAAAGTCTTTCTCCACGTGCAGACATGCTCCCAGGTGCCTGGGGCAAGGGGAAGGAAATGACATACACTGACCTGGAAGAGACCACAGGGCCCAGGCACAGTCTGAACCCTTCCCTCAACCCGGCGGTTTTACTAGCAGGAGTTCAACCCGAACGAACACAGCCCGGAGACCCCTGGGGCAAAAACGGCTTCCGACGAACAATAGGTGCTTGCTGTGGAACACCTATCCCAAGTGGGGGTAGCCAGCTCAACACAATGCCACACACCCAGGTTAAGAAACAACATTGCCCAGGCATGGTCTAAGCCCCTCACCTCGTCCCTGTGCTTTGGGAAACCGGAGGGACAGCCGAGGCCCACGGCCCTGAGACCCCTTTGCAAAAAGCCGGCTTCCCACGGAGACAGTTTTCCTGAGGTGCAGACCCTATCCCAAGTGGTTGTGGCAAGGTAAAGCAAATGCCCTCCACTTCTCTGGAAGAAACCACAGTGCCCAACCATGTTCTAAGCCCTCCCATCCTCCCTGGGCTTCTGGCAGCAGGAGTGAAAAGAGAGGAGCAGAGCACTGGGACCCGTTTGACAAAACCCGGCTTCCCACGGGAAAGTCTTTCTCCACGTGCAGACATGCTCCCAGGTGCCTGGGGGAAGGGGAAGGAAATGCCATACACTGACCTGGAAGAGACCACAGGGCCCAGGCACAGTCTGAACCCTTCCCTCAACCCGGCGGTTTTACTAGCAGGAGTTCAACCCCAACGAACATAGCACGGAGACCCCTGGGGCAAAAACGACTTCCGACGATCAATAGGTGCTTGCTGTGGAACACCTATCCCAAGTTGGGGAAGCCAGCTCCACAAAATGCCACACACCCAGGTGTAAGAAACAACATTGCCCAGGCTTGGTCTAAGCCCCTCACCTCGTCCTTGTGCTTGGGGAGCCGGAGGGACAGCCGAGTCCCACGACCCTGAGACCCCTTTGCAAAAAGCCGGCTTCCCACGGTGACAGTTTTCCTGAGGTGCAGACCCTATCCCAAGTGGTTGTGGCAAGGTAAAGCAAATGCCCTCCACTTCTCTGGAAGAAACCACAGTGCCCAACCATGTTCTAAGCCCTCCCATCCTCCCTGGGCTTCTGGCAGCAGGAGTGAAAAGAGAGGAGCAGAGCACTGGGACCCGTTTGACAAGACCCGGCTTCCCACGGGAAAGTCTTTCTCCACGTGCAGACATGCTCCCAGGTGCCTGGGGCAAGGGGAAGGAAATGCCATACACTGACCTGGAAGAGACCACAGGGCCCAGGCACAGTCTGAACCCTGCCCTCAACCCGGCGGTTTTGCTAGCAGGAGTTCAACCCCAACGAACACAGCCCGGAGACCCCTGGGGCAAAAACGGCTTCTGACGAACAATAGGCGCGCGCTGTGGAAAACCAATCCTAAGTGGGGGTAGAAAGCTCAACACAATGCCACACACACAGGTTAAGAAACAACATTGCCCAGGCATGGTCTAAGCCCCTCACCTCGTCCCTGTGCTTTGGGGAGCCGGAGGGACAGCCGAGGCCCACGGCCCTGAGACCCCTTTGCAAAAAGCCGGCTTCCCACGGAGACAGTTTTCCTGAGGTGCAGACCCTATCCCAAGTGGTTGTGGCAAGGTAAAGCAAATGCCCTCCACTTCTCTGGAAGAAACCACAGTGCCCAACCATGTTCTACGCCCTCCCATCCTCCCTGGGCTTCTGGCAGCAGGAGTGAAAAGAGAGGAGCAGAGCACTGGGACCCGTTTGACAAAAGCCGGCTTCCCACGGGAAAGTCTTTCTCCACGTGCAGACATGCTCCCAGGTGCCTGGGGCAAGGGGAAGGAAATGCCATACACTGACCTGGAAGAGACCACAGGGCCCAGGCACAGTCTGAACCCTTCCCTCAACCCGGCGGTTTTACTAGCAGGAGTTCAACCCCAGCGAACATAGCACGGAGACCCCTGGGGCAAAAACGGCTTCCGACGATCAATAGGTGCTTGCTGTGGAACACCTATCCCAAGTTTGGGAAGCCAGCTCCACAAAATGCCACACACCCAGGTGTAAAAAACAACATTGCCCAGGCTTGGTCTAAGCCCCTCACCTCGTCCTTGTGCTTTGGGGAGCCGGAGGGACAGCCGAGTCCCACGACCCTGAGACCCCTTTGCAAAAAGCCGGCTTCCCACGGTGACAGTTTTCCTGAGGTGCAGACCCTATCCCAAGTGGTTGTGGCAAGGTAAAGCAAATACCCTCCACTTCTCTGGAAGAAACCACAGTGCCCAACCATGTTCTAAGCCCTCCCATCCTCCCTGGGCTTCTGGCAGCAGGAGTGAAAAGAGAGGAGCAGAGCACTGGGACCCGTTTGACAAGACCCGGCTTCCCACGGGAAAGTCTTTCTCCACGTGCAGACATGCTCCCAGGTGCCTGGGGCAAGGGGAAGGAAATGCCATACACTGACCTGGAAGAGACCACAGGGCCCAGGCACAGTCTGAACCCTTCCCTCAACCCGGCGGTTTTGCTAGCAGGAGTTCAACCCCAACGAACACAGCCCGGAGACCCCTGGGGCAAAAACGGCTTCTGACGAACAATAGGCGCGCGCTGTGGAAAACCAATCCAAGGGGGGGTAGCCAGCTCAACACAATGCCACACACCCAGGTTAAGAAACAACATTGCCCAGGCATGGTCTAAGCCCCTCACCTCGTCCCTGTGCTTTGGGGAGCCGGAGGGACAGCCGAGACACATGGCCCTGAGACCCCTTTGCAAAAAGCCGGCTTCCCACGGAGACAGTTTTCCTGAGGTGCAGACCCTATCCCAAGTGGTTGTGGCAAGGTAAAGCAAATGCCCTCCACTTCTCTGGAAGAAACCACAGTGCCCAGCCATGTTCTAAGCCCTCCCATCCTCCCTGGGCTTCTGGCAGCAGGAGTGAAAAGAGAGGAGCAGAGCACTGGGACCCTTTTGACAAAAACTGGCTTCCCACGGGAAAGTCTTTCTCCACGTGCAGACATGCTCCCAGGTGCCTGGGGCAAGGGGAAGGAAATGCCATACACTGACCTGGAAGAGACCACAGGGCCCAGGCACAGTCTGAACCCTTCCCTCAACCCGGCGGTTTTGCGAGCAGGAGTTCAACCCCAACGAACACAGCCCGGAGACCCCTGGGGCAAAAACGGCTTCCGACGAACAATAGGTGCTTGCTGTGGAACACCTATCCCAAGTGGGGGTAGCCAGCTCAACAAAATGCCACACACCCAGGGGTAAGAAACAACATTGCCCAGGCATGGTCTAAGCCCCTCACCTCGTCCCTGTGCTTTGGGGAGCCGGAGGGACAGCCGAGGCACACGGCCCTGAGACCCCTTTGCAAAAAGCCGGCTTCCCACGGAGACAGTTTCCCTGAGGTGCAGACCCTATCCCAAGTGGTTGTGGCAAGGTAAAGCAAATGCCCTCCACTTCTCTGGAAGAAACCACAGTGCCCAGCCATGTTCTAAGCCCTGCCATCCTCCCTGGGCTTCTGGCAGCAGGAGTGAAAAGAGAGGAACAGAGCACTGGGACCCGTTTGACAAAACCCGGCTTCCCACGGGAAAGTCTTTCTCCACGTGCAGACATGCTGCCAGGTGCCTGGGGCAAGGGGAAGGAAATGCCATACACTGACCTTGAAGAGACCACAGCGCCCAGGCACAGTCTGAACCCTTCCCTCAACCCGGCGGTTTTACTAGCAGGAGTTCAACCCCAACGAACACAGCCCGGAGACCCCTGGGGCAAAAACGGCTTCCGACGAACAATAGGTGCTTGCTGCGGAACACCTATCCCAAGTGGGGGTAGCCAGCTCAACACAATGCCACACACCCAGGTTAAGAAACAACATTGCCCAGGCATGGTCTAAGCCCCTCACCTCGTCCCTGTGCTTTGTGAAACCGGAGGGACAGCCGAGGCCCACGGCCCTGAGACCCCTTTGCAAAAAGCCGGCTTCCCACGGAGACAGTTTTCCTGAGCTGCAGACCCTATCCCAAGTGGTTGTGGCAAGGTAAAGCAAATGCCCTCCACTTCTCTGGAAGAAACCACAGTGCCCAACCATGTTCTAAGCCCTCCCATCCTCCCTGGGCTTCTGGCAGCAGGAGTGAAAAGAGAGGAGCAGAGCACTGGGACCGTTTGACAAAACCCGGCTTCCCACGGGAAAGTCTTTCTCCACGTGCAGACATGCTCCCAGGTGCCTGGGGCAAGGGGAAGGAAATGCCATACACTGACCTGGAAGAGACCACAGGGCCCAGGCACAGTCTGAACCCTTCCCTCAACCCGGCGGTTTTACTAGCAGGAGTTCAACCCCAACGAACATAGCACGGAGACCCCTGGGGCAAAAACGGCTTCCGACGATCAATAGGTGCTTGCTGTGGAACACCTATCCCAAGTTGGGGAAGCCAGCTCCACAAAATGCCACACACCCAGGTGTAAGAAACAACATTGCCAGGCTTGGTCTAAGCCTCTCACCTCGTCCTTGTGCTTTGGGGAGCCGGAGGGACAGCCGAGTCCCACGACCCTGAGACCCCTTTGCAAAAAGCCGGCTTCCCACGGTGACAGTTTTCCTGAGGTGCAGACCCTATCCCAAGTGGTTGTGGCAAGGTAAAGCAAATGCCCTCCACTTCTCTGGAAGAAACCACAGTGCCCAACCATGTTCTAAGCCCTCCCATCCTCCCTGGGCTTCTGGCAGCAGGAGTGAAAAGAGAGGAGCAGAGCACTGGGACCGTTTGACAAGACCCGGCTTCCCACGGGAAAGTCTTTCTCCACGTGCAGACATGCTCCCAGGTGCCTGGGGCAAGGGGAAGGAAATGCCATACACTGACCTGGAAGAGACTACAGGGCCCAGGCACAGTCTGAACCCTGCCCTCAACCCGGCGGTTTTGATGGCAGGAGTTCAACCCCAACGAACACAGCCCGGAGACCCCTGGGGCAAAAACGGCTTCTGACGAACAATAGGCGCGCGCTGTGGAAAACCAATCCTAAGTGGGGGTAGCCAGCTCAACACAATGCCACACACCCAGGTTAAGAAACAACATTGCCCAGGCATGGTCTAAGCCCCTCACCTCGTCCCTGTGCTTTGGGGAGCCGGAGGGACAGCCGAGGCACATGGCCCTGAGACCCCTTTGCAAAAAGCCGGCTTCCCACGGAGACAGTTTTCCTGAGGTGCACACCCTATCCCAAGTGGTTGTGGCAAGGTAAAGCAAATGCCCTCCACTTCTCTGGAAGAAACCACAGTGCCCAGCCATGTTCTAAGCCCTCCCATCCTCCCTGGGCTTCTGGCAGCAGGAGTGAAAAGAGAGGAGCAGAGCACTGGGACCCGTTTGACAAAACCCGGCTTCCCACGGGAAAGTCTTTCTCCACGTGCAGACATGCTCCCAGGTGCCTGGGGCAAGGGGAAGGAAATGCCATACACTGACCTGGAAGAGACCACAGGGCCCAGGCACAGTCTGAACCCTTCCCTCAACCCGGCGGTTTTGCTAGCAGGAGTTCAACCCCAACGAACACAGCCCGGAGACCCCTGGGGCAAAAACGGCTTCCAACGATCAATAGGTGCTTGCTGTGGAACACCTATCCCAAGTGGGGGAAGCCAGCTCAACAAAATGCCACACACCCAGGTGTAAGAAACAACATTGCCCAGGCATGGTCTAAGCCCCTCACCTCGTCCCTGTGCTTTGGGGAGCCGGAGGGACAGCCGAGGCACACGGCCCTGAGACCCCTTTGCAAAAAGCCGGCTTCCCACGGAGAGAGTTTCCCTGAGGTGCAGACCCTATCCCAAGTGGTTGTGGCAAGGTAAAGCAAATGCCCTCCACTTCTCTGGAAGAAACCACAGTGCCCAGCCATGTTCTAAGCCCTCCCATCCTCCCTGGGCTTCTGGCAGCAGGAGTGAAAAGAGAGGAGCAGAGCACTGGGACCCTTTTGACAAAAACTGGCTTCCCACGGGAAAGTCTTTCTCCACGTGCAGACATGCTCCCAGGTGCTTGGGGCAAGGGGAAGGAAATGCCATACACTGACCTGGAAGAGACCACAGGGCCCAGGCACAGTCTGAACCCTTCCCTCAACCCGGCGGTTTTACTAGCAGGAGTTCAACCCCAACGAACATAGCCCGGAGACCCCTGGGGCAAAAACGGCTTCCGACGAACAATAGGTGCTTGCTGTGGAACACCTATCCCAAGTGGGGGTAGCCAGCTCAACAAAATGCCACACACCCAGGTGTAAGAAACAACATTGCCCAGGCATGGTCTAAGCCCCTCACCTCGTCCCTGTGTTTTGGGGAGCCGGAGGGACTGCCGAGGCCCACGGCCCTGAGACCCCTTTGCAAAAAGCCGGCTTCCCACGGAAACAGTTTTCCTGAGGTGCACACCCTATCCCAAGTGGTTGTGGCAAGGTAAAGCAAATGCCCTCCACTTCTCTGGAAGAATCCACAGTGCCCAGCCATGTTCTAAGCCCTCCCATCCTCCCTGGGCTTCTGGCAGCAGGAGTGAAAAGAGAGGAACAGAGCACTGGGACCCGTTTGACAAAAACTGGCTTCCCACGGGAAAGTCTTTCTCCACGTGCAGACATGCTCCCAGGTGCCTGGGGCAAGGGGAAGGAAATGCCATACACTGACCTTGAAGAGACCACAGCGCCCAGGCACAGTCTGAACCCTTCCCTCCACCCGGCGGTTTTACTAGCAGGAGTTCAACCCCAACGAACACAGCCCGGAGACCCCTGGGGCAAAAACGGCTTCCAACGAACAATAGGTGCTTGCTGTGGAACACCTATCCCAAGTGGGGGTAGCCAGCTCAACACAATGCCACACACCCAGGTTAAGAAAAAACATTGCCCAGGCATGGTCTAAGCCCCTCACCTCGTCCCTGTGCTTTGGGAAACCGGAGGGACAGCCGAGGCACACGGCCCTGAGACCCCTTTGCAAAAAGCCGGCTTCCCACGGAGACAGTTTTCCTGAGGTGCAGACCCTATCCCAAGTGGTTGTGGCAAGGTAAAGCAAATGCCCTCCACTTCTCTGGAAGAAACCACAGTGCCCAGCCATGTTCTAAGCCCTCCCATCCTCCCTGGGCTTCTGGCAGCGGGAGTGAAAAGAGAGGAGCAGAGCACTGGGACCCGTTTGACAAAACCCGGCTTCCCACGGGAAAGTCTTTCTCCACGTGCAGATATGCTCCCAGGTGCCTGTGGCAAGGGGAAGGAAATGCCATACACTGACCTGGAAGAGACCACAGGGCCCAGGCACAGTCTGAACCCTTCCCTCATCCCGGCGGTTTTGCTAGCAGGAGTTCAACCCCAACGAACAGAGCCCGGAGACCCCTGGGGCAAAAACGGCTTCCGACGAACAATAGGCGCTTGCTGTGGAAAACCAATCCTAAGTGGGGGTAGCCAGCTCAACACAATGCCACACACCCAGGTGTAAGAAACAACATTGCCCAGGCATGGTCTAAGCCCCTCACCTCGTCCCTGTGCTTTGGGGAGCCGGAGGGACAGCCGAGGCCCACGGCCCTGAGACCCCTTTGCAAAAAGCCGGCTTCCCACGGAAACAGTTTTCCTGAGGTGCAGACCCTATCCCAAGTGGTTGTGGCAAGGTAAAGCAAATGCCCTCCACTTCTCTGGAAGAAACCACAGTGCCCAGCCATGTTCTAAGCCCTTCCATCGTCCCTGGGCTTCTGGCAGCAGGAGTGAAAAGAGAGGAGCAGAGCACTGGGACCCGTTTGACAAAACCCGGCTTCCCACGGGAAAGTCTTTCTCCACGTGCAGACATGCTCCCAGGTGCCTGGGGCAAGGGGAAGGAAATGCCATACACTGACCTTGAAGAGACCACAGCGCCCAGGCACAGTCTGAACCCTTCCCTCAACCCGGCGGTTTTACTAGCAGGAGTTCAACCCCAACAAACACAACCCGGAGACCCCTGGGGCAAAAACGGCTTCCGACGAACAATAGGTGCTTGCTGTGGAACACCTATCCCAAGTGGGGGTAGCCAGCTCAACACAATGCCACACACCCAGGTTAAGAAACAACAATCCCCAGGCATGGTCTAAGCCCCTCACCTCGTCCCTGTGCTTGGGGAACCGGAGGGACAGCCGAGGCACACGGCCCTGAGACCCCTTTGCAAAAAGCCGGCTTCCCACGGATACAGTTTTCCTGAGGTGCACACCCTATCCCAAGTGGTTGTGGCAAGGTAAAGCAAATGCCCTCCACTTCTCTAGAAGAATCCACAGTGCCCAGCCATGTTCTAAGCCCTCCCATCCTCCATGGGCTTCTGGCAGCAGGAGTGAAAAGAGAGGAACAGAGCACTGGGACCCGTTTGACAAAAACTGGCTTCCCACGGGAAAGTCTTTCTCCACGTGCAGACATGCTCCCAGGTGCCTGGGGCAAGGGGAAGGAAATGCCATACACTGACCTTGAAGAGACCACAGCGCCCAGGCACAGTCTGAACCCTTCCCTCAACCCGGCGGTTTTACTAGCAGGAGTTCAACCCCAACGAACACAGCCCGGAGACCCCTGGGGCAAAAACGGCTTCCGACCAACAATAGGTGCTTGCTGCGGAACACCTATCCCAAGTGGGGGTAGCCAGCTCAACACAATGCCACACACCCAGGTTAAGAAACAACATTGCCCAGGCATGGTCTAAGCCCCTCACCTCGTCCCTGTGCTTTGTGAAACCGGAGGGACAGCCGAGGCCCACGGCCCTGAGACCCCTTTGCAAAAAGCCGGCTTCCCACGGAGACAGTTTTCCTGAGCTGCAGACCCTATCCCAAGTGGTTGTGGCAAGGTAAAGCAAATGCCCTCCACTTCTCTGGAAGAAACCACAGTGCCCAACCATGTTCTAAGCCCTCCCATCCTCCCTGGGCTTCTGGCAGCAGGAGTGAAAAGAGAGGAGCAGAGCACTGGGACCGTTTGACAAAACCCGGCTTCCCACGGGAAAGTCTTTCTCCACGTGCAGACATGCTCCCAGGTGCCTGGGGCAAGGGGAAGGAAATGCCATACACTGACCTGGAAGAGACCACAGGGCCCAGGCACAGTCTGAACCCTTCCCTCAACCCGGCGGTTTTACTAGCAGGAGTTCAACCCCAACGAACATAGCACGGAGACCCCTGGGGCAAAAACGGCTTCCGACGATCAATAGGTGCTTGCTGTGGAACACCTATCCCAAGTTGGGGAAGCCAGCTCCACAAAATGCCACACACCCAGGTGTAAGAAACAACATTGCCAGGCTTGGTCTAAGCCTCTCACCTCGTCCTTGTGCTTTGGGGAGCCGGAGGGACAGCCGAGTCCCACGACCCTGAGACCCCTTTGCAAAAAGCCGGCTTCCCACGGTGACAGTTTTCCTGAGGTGCAGACCCTATCCCAAGTGGTTGTGGCAAGGTAAAGCAAATGCCCTCCACTTCTCTGGAAGAAACCACAGTGCCCAACCATGTTCTAAGCCCTCCCATCCTCCCTGGGCTTCTGGCAGCAGGAGTGAAAAGAGAGGAGCAGAGCACTGGGACCGTTTGACAAGACCCGGCTTCCCACGGGAAAGTCTTTCTCCACGTGCAGACATGCTCCCAGGTGCCTGGGGCAAGGGGAAGGAAATGCCATACACTGACCTGGAAGAGACTACAGGGCCCAGGCACAGTCTGAACCCTGCCCTCAACCCGGCGGTTTTGATGGCAGGAGTTCAACCCCAACGAACACAGCCCGGAGACCCCTGGGGCAAAAACGGCTTCTGACGAACAATAGGCGCGCGCTGTGGAAAACCAATCCTAAGTGGGGGTAGCCAGCTCAACACAATGCCACACACCCAGGTTAAGAAACAACATTGCCCAGGCATGGTCTAAGCCCCTCACCTCGTCCCTGTGCTTTGGGGAGCCGGAGGGACAGCCGAGGCACATGGCCCTGAGACCCCTTTGCAAAAAGCCGGCTTCCCACGGAGACAGTTTTCCTGAGGTGCACACCCTATCCCAAGTGGTTGTGGCAAGGTAAAGCAAATGCCCTCCACTTCTCTGGAAGAAACCACAGTGCCCAGCCATGTTCTAAGCCCTCCCATCCTCCCTGGGCTTCTGGCAGCAGGAGTGAAAAGAGAGGAGCAGAGCACTGGGACCCGTTTGACAAAACCCGGCTTCCCACGGGAAAGTCTTTCTCCACGTGCAGACATGCTCCCAGGTGCCTGGGGCAAGGGGAAGGAAATGCCATACACTGACCTGGAAGAGACCACAGGGCCCAGGCACAGTCTGAACCCTTCCCTCAACCCGGCGGTTTTGCTAGCAGGAGTTCAACCCCAACGAACACAGCCCGGAGACCCCTGGGGCAAAAACGGCTTCCAACGATCAATAGGTGCTTGCTGTGGAACACCTATCCCAAGTGGGGGAAGCCAGCTCAACAAAATGCCACACACCCAGGTGTAAGAAACAACATTGCCCAGGCATGGTCTAAGCCCCTCACCTCGTCCCTGTGCTTTGGGGAGCCGGAGGGACAGCCGAGGCACACGGCCCTGAGACCCCTTTGCAAAAAGCCGGCTTCCCACGGAGAGAGTTTCCCTGAGGTGCAGACCCTATCCCAAGTGGTTGTGGCAAGGTAAAGCAAATGCCCTCCACTTCTCTGGAAGAAACCACAGTGCCCAGCCATGTTCTAAGCCCTCCCATCCTCCCTGGGCTTCTGGCAGCAGGAGTGAAAAGAGAGGAGCAGAGCACTGGGACCCTTTTGACAAAAACTGGCTTCCCACGGGAAAGTCTTTCTCCACGTGCAGACATGCTCCCAGGTGCTTGGGGCAAGGGGAAGGAAATGCCATACACTGACCTGGAAGAGACCACAGGGCCCAGGCACAGTCTGAACCCTTCCCTCAACCCGGCGGTTTTACTAGCAGGAGTTCAACCCCAACGAACATAGCCCGGAGACCCCTGGGGCAAAAACGGCTTCCGACGAACAATAGGTGCTTGCTGTGGAACACCTATCCCAAGTGGGGGTAGCCAGCTCAACAAAATGCCACACACCCAGGTGTAAGAAACAACATTGCCCAGGCATGGTCTAAGCCCCTCACCTCGTCCCTGTGTTTTGGGGAGCCGGAGGGACTGCCGAGGCCCACGGCCCTGAGACCCCTTTGCAAAAAGCCGGCTTCCCACGGAAACAGTTTTCCTGAGGTGCACACCCTATCCCAAGTGGTTGTGGCAAGGTAAAGCAAATGCCCTCCACTTCTCTGGAAGAATCCACAGTGCCCAGCCATGTTCTAAGCCCTCCCATCCTCCCTGGGCTTCTGGCAGCAGGAGTGAAAAGAGAGGAACAGAGCACTGGGACCCGTTTGACAAAAACTGGCTTCCCACGGGAAAGTCTTTCTCCACGTGCAGACATGCTCCCAGGTGCCTGGGGCAAGGGGAAGGAAATGCCATACACTGACCTTGAAGAGACCACAGCGCCCAGGCACAGTCTGAACCCTTCCCTCCACCCGGCGGTTTTACTAGCAGGAGTTCAACCCCAACGAACACAGCCCGGAGACCCCTGGGGCAAAAACGGCTTCCAACGAACAATAGGTGCTTGCTGTGGAACACCTATCCCAAGTGGGGGTAGCCAGCTCAACACAATGCCACACACCCAGGTTAAGAAAAAACATTGCCCAGGCATGGTCTAAGCCCCTCACCTCGTCCCTGTGCTTTGGGAAACCGGAGGGACAGCCGAGGCACACGGCCCTGAGACCCCTTTGCAAAAAGCCGGCTTCCCACGGAGACAGTTTTCCTGAGGTGCAGACCCTATCCCAAGTGGTTGTGGCAAGGTAAAGCAAATGCCCTCCACTTCTCTGGAAGAAACCACAGTGCCCAGCCATGTTCTAAGCCCTCCCATCCTCCCTGGGCTTCTGGCAGCGGGAGTGAAAAGAGAGGAGCAGAGCACTGGGACCCGTTTGACAAAACCCGGCTTCCCACGGGAAAGTCTTTCTCCACGTGCAGATATGCTCCCAGGTGCCTGTGGCAAGGGGAAGGAAATGCCATACACTGACCTGGAAGAGACCACAGGGCCCAGGCACAGTCTGAACCCTTCCCTCATCCCGGCGGTTTTGCTAGCAGGAGTTCAACCCCAACGAACAGAGCCCGGAGACCCCTGGGGCAAAAACGGCTTCCGACGAACAATAGGCGCTTGCTGTGGAAAACCAATCCTAAGTGGGGGTAGCCAGCTCAACACAATGCCACACACCCAGGTGTAAGAAACAACATTGCCCAGGCATGGTCTAAGCCCCTCACCTCGTCCCTGTGCTTTGGGGAGCCGGAGGGACAGCCGAGGCCCACGGCCCTGAGACCCCTTTGCAAAAAGCCGGCTTCCCACGGAAACAGTTTTCCTGAGGTGCAGACCCTATCCCAAGTGGTTGTGGCAAGGTAAAGCAAATGCCCTCCACTTCTCTGGAAGAAACCACAGTGCCCAGCCATGTTCTAAGCCCTTCCATCGTCCCTGGGCTTCTGGCAGCAGGAGTGAAAAGAGAGGAGCAGAGCACTGGGACCCGTTTGACAAAACCCGGCTTCCCACGGGAAAGTCTTTCTCCACGTGCAGACATGCTCCCAGGTGCCTGGGGCAAGGGGAAGGAAATGCCATACACTGACCTTGAAGAGACCACAGCGCCCAGGCACAGTCTGAACCCTTCCCTCAACCCGGCGGTTTTACTAGCAGGAGTTCAACCCCAACAAACACAACCCGGAGACCCCTGGGGCAAAAACGGCTTCCGACGAACAATAGGTGCTTGCTGTGGAACACCTATCCCAAGTGGGGGTAGCCAGCTCAACACAATGCCACACACCCAGGTTAAGAAACAACAATCCCCAGGCATGGTCTAAGCCCCTCACCTCGTCCCTGTGCTTGGGGAACCGGAGGGACAGCCGAGGCACACGGCCCTGAGACCCCTTTGCAAAAAGCCGGCTTCCCACGGATACAGTTTTCCTGAGGTGCACACCCTATCCCAAGTGGTTGTGGCAAGGTAAAGCAAATGCCCTCCACTTCTCTAGAAGAATCCACAGTGCCCAGCCATGTTCTAAGCCCTCCCATCCTCCATGGGCTTCTGGCAGCAGGAGTGAAAAGAGAGGAACAGAGCACTGGGACCCGTTTGACAAAAACTGGCTTCCCACGGGAAAGTCTTTCTCCACGTGCAGACATGCTCCCAGGTGCCTGGGGCAAGGGGAAGGAAATGCCATACACTGACCTTGAAGAGACCACAGCGCCCAGGCACAGTCTGAACCCTTCCCTCAACCCGGCGGTTTTACTAGCAGGAGTTCAACCCCAACGAACACAGCCCGGAGACCCCTGGGGCAAAAACGGCTTCCGACCAACAATAGGTGCTTGCTGTGGAACACCTATCCCTAGTGGGGGTAGCCAGCTCAACACAATGCCACACACCCAGGTTAAGAAATAACATTGCCCAGGCATGGTCTAAGCCCCTCACCTCGTCCCTGTGCTTTGGGAAACCGGAGGGACAGCCGAGGCCCACGGCCCTGAGACCCCTTTGCAAAAAGCCAGCTTCCCACGGAGACAGTTTTCCTGAGGTGCAGACCCTATCCCAAGTGGTTGTGGCAAGGTAAAGCAAATGCCCTCCACTTCTCTGGAAGAAACCACAGTGCCCAGCCATGTTCTAAGCCCTCCCATCCTCCCTGGGCTTCTGGCAGCAGGAGTGAAAAGAGAGGAGCAGAGCACTGGGACCCGTTTGACAAAACCCGGCTTCCCACGGGAAAGTCTTTCTCCACGTGCAGACATGCTCCCAGGTGCCTGGGGCAAGGGGAAGGAAATGCCATACACTGACCTGGAAGAGACCACAGGGCCCAGGCACAGTCTGAACCCTTCCCTCAACCCGGCGGTTTTACTAGCAGGAGTTCAACCCCAACGAACATAGCACGGAGACCCCTGGGGCAAAAACGGCTTCCGACGATCAATAGGTGCTTGCTGTGGAACACCTATCCCAAGTTGGGGAAGCCAGCTTCACAAAATGCCACACACCCAGGTGTAAGAAACAACATTGCCCAGGCTTTGTCTAAGCCCCTCACCTCGTCCTTGTGCTTTGGGGAGCCGGAGGGACAGCCGAGTCCCACGACCCTGAGACCCCTTTGCAAAAAGCCGGCTTCCCACGGAGACAGTTTTCCTGAGGTGCAGACCCTATCCCAAGTGGTTGTGGCAAGGTAAAGCAAATGCCCTCCACTTCTCTGGAAGAAACCACAGTGCCCAACCATGTTCTAAGCCCTCCCATCCTCCCTGGGCTTCTGGCAGCAGGAGTGAAAAGAGAGGAGCAGAGCACTGGGACCCGTTTGACAAGACCCGGCTTCCCACGGGAAAGTCTTTCTCCACGTGCAGACATGCTCCCAGGTGCCTGGGGCAAGGGGAAGGAAATGCCATACACTGACCTGGAAGAGACCACAGGGCCCAGGCACAGTCTGAACCCTTCACTCAACCCGGCGGTTTTGCTAGCAGGAGTTCAACCCCAACGAACACAGCCCGGAGACCCCTGGGGCAAAAACGGCTTCTGACGAACAATAGGCGCGCGCTGTGGAAAACCAATCCTAAGTGGGGGTAGCCAGCTCAACACAATGCCACACACCCAGGTTAAGAAACAACATTGCCCAGGCATGGTCTAAGCCCCTTAACTCGTCCCTGTGCTTTGGGGAGCCGGACGGACAGCCGAGGCACATGGCCCTGAGACCCCTTTGCAAAAAGCTGGCTTCCCACGGAGACAGTTTTCCTGAGGTGCAGACCCTATCCCAAGTGGTTGTGGCAAGATAAAGCAAATGCCCTCCACTTCTCTGGAAGAAACCACAGTGCCCAGCCATGTTCTAAGCCCTCCCATCCTCCCTGGGCTTCTGGCAGCAGGAGTGAAAAGAGAGGAGCAGAGCACTGGGACCCGTTTGACAATACCCGGCTTCCCACGGGAAAGTCTTTCTCCACGTGCAGACATGCTCCCAGGTGCCTGGGGCAAGGGGAAGGAAATGCCATACACTGACCTGGAAGAGACCACAGGGCCCAGGCACAGTCTGAACCCTTCCCTCAACCCGGCGGTTTTACTAGCAGGAGTTCAACCCCAACGAACATAGCCCGGAGACCCCTGGGGCAAAAACGGCATCCGACGAACAATAGGTGCTTGCTGTGGAACACCTATCCCAAGTGGGGGTAGCCAGCTCAACAAAATGCCACACACCCAGGTGTAAGAAACAACATTGCCCAGGCATGGTCTAAGCCCCTCACCTCGTCCCTGTGTTTTGGGGAGCCGGAGGGACAGCCGAGGCCCACGGCCCTGAGACCCCTTTGCAAAAAGCCGGCTTCCCACGGAAACAGTTTTCCTGAGGTGCACACCCTATCCCAAGTGGTTGTGGCAAGGTAAAGCAAATGCCCTCCACTTCTCTGGAAGAATCCACAGTGCCCAGCCATGTTCTAAGCCCTCCCATCCTCCCTGGGCTTCTGGCAGCAGGAGTGAAAAGAGAGGAACAGAGCACTGGGACCCGTTTGACAAAAACTGGCTTCCCACGGGAAAGTCTGTCTCCACGTGCAGACATGCTCCCAGGTGCCTGGGGCAAGGGGAAGGAAATGCCATACACTGACCTTGAAGAGACCACAGCGCCCAGGCACAGTCTGAACCCTTCCCTCAACCCGGCGGTTTTACTAGCAGGAGTTCAACCCCAACGAACACAGCCCGGAGACCCCTGGGGCAAAAACGGCTTCCGACGAACAATAGGTGCTTGCTGTGGAACACCTATCCCAAGTGGGGGTAGCCAGCTCAACACAATGCCACACACCCAGGTTAAGAAACAACATTGCCCAGGCATGGTCTAAGCCCCTCACCTCGTCCCTGTGCTTTGGGAAACCGGAGGGACAGCCGAGGCCCACGGCCCTGAGACCCCTTTGCAAAAAGCCGGCTTCCCACGGAGACAGTTTTCCTGAGGTGCAGACCCTATCCCAAGTGGTTGTGGCAAGGTAAAGCAAATGCCCTCCACTTCTCTGGAAGAAACCACAGTGCCCAACCATGTTCTAAGCCCTCCCATCCTCCCTGGGCTTCTGGCAGCAGGAGTGAAAAGAGAGGAGCAGAGCACTGGGACCCGTTTGACAAAACCCGGCTTCCCACGGGAAAGTCTTTCTCCACGTGCAGACATGCTGCCAGGTGCCTGGGGCAAGGGGAAGGAAATGCCATACACTGACCTGGAAGAGACCACAGGGCCCAGGCACAGTCTGAACCCTTCCCTCAACCCGGCGGTTTTACTAGCAGGAGTTCAACCCCAACGAACACAGCCCGGAGACCCCTGGGGCAAAAACGGCTTCCGACGATCAATAGGTGCTTGCTGTGGAACACCTATCCCAAGTTGGGGAAGCCAGCTCCACAAAATGCCACACACCCAGGTGTAAGAAACAACATTGCCCAGGCTTGGTCTAAGCCCCTCACCTCGTCCTTGTGCTTTGGGGAGCCGGAGGGACAGCCGAGTCCCACGACCCTGAGACCCCTTTGCAAAAAGCCGGCTTCCCACGGTGACAGTTTTCCTGAGGTGCAGACCCTATCCCAAGTGGTTGTGGCAAGGTAAAGCAAATGCCCTCCACTTCTCTGGAAGAAACCACAGTGCCCAACCATGTTCTAAGCCCTCCCATCCTCCCTGGGCTTCTGGCAGCAGGAGTGAAAAGAGAGGAACAGAGCACTGGGACCCGTTTGACAAAAACTGGCTTCCCACGGGAAAGTCTTTCTCCACGTGCAGACATGCTCCCAGGTGCCTGGGGCAAGGGGAAGGAAATGCCATACACTGACCTTGAAGAGACCACAGCGCCCAGGCACAGTCTGAACCCTTCCCTCAACCCGGCGGTTTTACTAGCAGGAGTTCAACCCCAACGAACATAGCCCGGAGACCCCTGGGGCAAAAACGGCTTCCGACGATCAATAGGTGCTTGCTGTGGAACACCTATCCCAAGTGGGGGTAGCCAGCTCAACACAATGCCACACACCCAGGTTAAGAAACAACATTGCCCAGGCATGGTCTAAGCCCCTCACCTCGTCCCTGTGCTTTGGGAAACCGGAGGGACAGCCGAGGCCCACGGCCCTGAGACCCCTTTGCAAAAAGCCGGCTTCCCACGGAGACAGTATTCCTGAGGTGCAGACCCTATCCCAAGTGGTTGTGGCAAGGTAAAGCAAATGCCCTCCACTTCTCTGGAAGAAACCACAGTGCCCAACCATGTTCTAAGCCCTCCCATCCTCCCTGGGCTTCTGGTAGCAGGAGTGAAAAGAGAGGAGCAGAGCACTGGGACCCGTTTGACAAAACCCGGCTTCCCACGGGAAAGTCTTTCTCCACGTGCAGATATGCTCCCAGGTGCCTGTGGCAAGGGGAAGGAAATGCCATACACTGACCTGGAAGAGACCACAGGGCCCAGGCACAATCTGAACCCTTCCCTCATCCCGGCAGGTTTGCTAGCAGGAGTTCAACCCCAACGAACACAGCCCGGAGACCCCTGGGGCAAAAACGGCTTCCGACGAACAATAGGCGCTTGCTGTGGAAAACCAATCCTAAGTGGGGGTAGCCAGCTCAACACAATGCCACACACCCAGGTGTAAGAAACAACATTGCCCTGCCATGGTCTAAGCCCCTCACCTCGTCCCTGTGCTTTGGGGAGCCGGAGGGACAGCCGAGGCCCACGGCCCTGAGACCCCTTTGCAAAAAGCCGGCTTCCCACGGAAACAGTTTTCCTGAGGTGCAGACCCTATCCCAAGTGGTTGTGGCAAGGTAAAGCAAATGCCTTCCACTTCTCTGGAAGAAACCACAGTGCCCAGCCATGTTCTAAGCCCTCCCATCCTCCCTGGGCTTCTGGCAGCAGGAGTGAAAAGAGAGGAGCAGAGCACTGGGACCCGTTTGACAAAACCCGGCTTCCCACGGGAAAGTCTTTCTCCACGTGCAGACATGCTCCCAGGTGCCTGGGGCAAGGGGAAGGAAATGCCATACACTGACCTGGAAGAGACCACAGGGCCCAGGCACAGTCTGAACCCTTCCCTCAACCCGGCGGTTTTACTAGCAGGAGTTCAACCCCAACGAACACAGCCCGGAGACCCCTGGGGCAAAAACGGCTTCCGACGATCAATAGGTGCTTGCTGTGGAACACCTATCCCAAGTTGGGGAAGCCAGCTCCACAAAATGCCACACACCCAGGTGTAAGAAACAACATTGCCC
This sequence comes from Ursus arctos, assembly GCF_023065955.2. Classification (NCBI taxonomy): domain Eukaryota; kingdom Metazoa; phylum Chordata; class Mammalia; order Carnivora; family Ursidae; genus Ursus; species Ursus arctos. Next base: position 1,449,978 of record NW_026623078.1, on the reverse strand, counting down.
AGGCTTGGTCTAAGCCCCTCACTTCGTCCCTGTGCTTTGGGGAGCCGGAGGGACAGCCGAGGCCCACGGTCCTGAGACCCCTTGGCAAAAAGCCGGCTTCCCACGGAGACAGTTTTCCTGAGGTGCAGACCCTATCCCAAGTGGTTGTGGCAAGGTAAAGCAAATGCCCTCCACTTCTCTGGAAGAAACCACAGTGCCCAACCATGTTCTAAGCCCTCCCATCCTCCCTGGGCTTCTGGCAGCAGGAGTGAAAAGAGAGGAGCAGAGCACTGGGACCCGTTTGACAAAAACCGGCTTCCCACGGGAAAGTCTTTCTCCACGTGCAGACATGCTCCCAGGTGCCTGTGGCAAGGGGAAGGAAATGCCATACACTGACCTGGAAGAGACCACAGGGCCCAGGCACAGTCTGAACCCTTCCCTCAACCCGGCGGTTTTGCTAGCAGGAGTTCATCCCCAACGAACACAGCCCGGAGACCCCTGGGGCAAAAACGGCTTCCGACGAACAATAGGCGCTTGCTGTGGAAAACCAATCCTAAGTGGGGGTAGCCAGCTCAACACAATGCCTCACACCCAGGTGTAAGAAACAACATTGCCCAGGCATGGTCTAAGCCCCTCACCTCGTCCCTGTGCTTTGGGGAGCCGGAGGGACACCCGAGGCCCACGGCCCTGAGACCCCTTTGCAAAAAGCCGGCTTCCCACGGACACAGTTTTCCTGAGGTGCAGACCCTATCCCAAGTGGTTGTGGCAAGGTAAAGCAAATGCCCTCCACTTCTCTGGAAGAAACCACAGTGCCCAGCCATGTTCTAAGCCCTCCCATCCTCCCTGGGCTTCTGGCAGCAGGAGTGAAAAGAGAGGAGCAGAGCACTGGGACCCGTTTGACAAAACCCGGCTTCCCACGGGAAAGTCTTTCTCCACGTGCAGACATGCTCCCAGGTGCATGGGGAAGGGGAAGGAAATGAAATACACTGACCTGGAAGAGACCACAGGGCCCAGGCACAGTCTGAACCCTTCCCTCAACCCGGCGGTTTTACTAGCAGGAGTTCAACCCCAACGAACACATCCCGGAGACCCCTGGGGCAAAAACGGCTTCCGACGATCAATAGGTGCTTGCTGTGGAACACCTATCCCAAGTGGGGGTAGCCAGCTCAACACAATGCCACACACCCAGGTTAAGAAACAACATTGCCCAGGCATGGTCTAAGCCCCTCACCTCGTCCCTGTGCTTTGGGAAACCGGAGGGACAGCCGAGGCCCACGGCCCTGAGACCCCTTTGCAAAAAGCCGGCTTCCCACGGAGACAGTATTCCTGAGGTGCAGACCCTATCCCAAGTGGTTGTGGCAAGGTAAAGCAAATGCCCTCCACTTCTCTGGAAGAAACCACAGTGCCCAACCATGTTCTAAGCCCTCCCATCCTCCCTGGGCTTCTGGTAGCAGGAGTGAAAAGAGAGGAGCAGAGCACTGGGACCCGTTTGACAAAACCCGGCTTCCCACGGGAAAGTCTTTCTCCACGTGCAGATATGCTCCCAGGTGCCTGTGGCAAGGGGAAGGAAATGCCATACACTGACCTGGAAGAGACCACAGGGCCCAGGCACAATCTGAACCCTTCCCTCATCCCGGCAGGTTTGCTAGCAGGAGTTCAACCCCAACGAACACAGCCCGGAGACCCCTGGGGCAAAAACGGCTTCCGACGAAAAATAGGCGCTTGCTGTGGAAAACCAATCCTAAGTGGGGGTAGCCAGCTCAACACAATGCCTCACACCCAGGTGTAAGAAACAACATTGCCCAGGCATGGTCTAAGCCCCTCACCTCGTCCCTGTGCTTTGGGGAGCCGGAGGGACACCCGAGGCCCACGGCCCTGAGACCCCTTTGCAAAAAGCCGGCTTCCCACGGAAACAGTTTTCCTGAGGTGCAGACCCTATCCCAAGTGGTTGTGGCAAGGTAAAGCAAATGCCCTCCACTTCTCTGGAAGAAACCACAGTGCCCAGCCATGTTCTAAGCCCTCCCATCCTCCCTGGGCTTCTGGCAGCAGGAGTGAAAAGAGAGGAGCAGAGCACTGGGACCCGTTTGACAAAACCCGGCTTCCCACGGGAAAGTCTTTCTCCACGTGCAGACATGCTCCCAGGTGCATGGGGAAGGGGAAGGAAATGAAATACACTGACCTGGAAGAGACCACAGGGCCCAGGCACAGTCTGAACCCTTCCCTCAACCCGGCGGTTTTACTAGCAGGAGTTCAACCCCAACGAACACATCCCGGAGACCCCTGGGGCAAAAACGGCTTCCGACGATCAATAGGTGCTTGCTGTGGAACACCTATCCCAAGTGGGGGTAGCCAGCTCAACACAATGCCACACACCCAGGTTAAGAAACAACATTGCCCAGGCATGGTCTAAGCCCCTCACCTCGTCCCTGTGCTTTGGGAAACCGGAGGGACAGCCGAGGCCCACGGCCCTGAGACCCCTTTGCAAAAAGCCGGCTTCCCACGGAGACAGTATTCCTGAGGTGCAGACCCTATCCCAAGTGGTTGTGGCAAGGTAAAGCAAATGCCCTCCACTTCTCTGGAAGAAACCACAGTGCCCAACCATGTTCTAAGCCCTCCCATCCTCCCTGGGCTTCTGGTAGCAGGAGTGAAAAGAGAGGAGCAGAGCACTGGGACCCGTTTGACAAAACCCGGCTTCCCACGGGAAAGTCTTTCTCCACGTGCAGATATGCTCCCAGGTGCCTGTGGCAAGGGGAAGGAAATGCCATACACTGACCTGGAAGAGACCACAGGGCCCAGGCACAATCTGAACCCTTCCCTCATCCCGGCAGGTTTGCTAGCAGGAGTTCAACCCCAACGAACACAGCCCGGAGACCCCTGGGGCAAAAACGGCTTCCGACGAACAATAGGCGCTTGCTGTGGAAAACCAATCCTAAGTGGGGGTAGCCAGCTCAACACAATGCCACACACCCAGGTGTAAGAAACAACATTGCCCTGCCATGGTCTAAGCCCCTCACCTCGTCCCTGTGCTTTGGGGAGCCGGAGGGACAGCCGAGTCCCACGGCCCTGAGACCCCTTTGCAAAAAGCCGGCTTCCCACGGAAACAGTTTTCCTGAGGTGCAGACCCTATCCCAAGTGGTTGTGGCAAGGTAAAGCAAATGCCTTCCACTTCTCTGGAAGAAACCACAGTGCCCAGCCATGTTCTAAGCCCTCCCATCCTCCCTGGGCTTCTGGCAGCAGGAGTGAAAAGAGAGGAGCAGAGCACTGGGACCCGTTTGACAAAACCCGGCTTCCCACGGGAAAGTCTTTCTCCACGTGCAGACATGCTCCCAGGTGCCTGGGGCAAGAGGAAGGAAATGCCATACACTGACCTGGAAGAGACCACAGGGCCCAGGCACAGTCTGAACCCTTCCCTCAACCCGGCGGTTTTACTAGCAGGAGTTCAACCCCAACGAACACAGCCCGGAGACCCCTGGGGCAAAAACGGCTTCCGACGATCAATAGGTGCTTGCTGTGGAACACCTATCCCAAGTTGGGGAAGCCAGCTCCACAAAATGCCACACACCCAGGTGTAAGAAACAACATTGCCCAGGCTTGGTCTAAGCCCCTCACTTCGTCCCTGTGCTTTGGGGAGCCGGAGGGACAGCCGAGGCCCACGGCCCTGAGACCCCTTGGCAAAAAGACGGCTTCCCACGGAGACAGTTTTCCTGAGGTGCAGACCCTATCCCAAGTGGTTGTGGCAAGGTAAAGCAAATGCCCTCCACTTCTCTGGAAGAAACCACAGTGCCCAACCATGTTCTAAGCCCTCCCATCCTCCCTGGGCTTCTGGCAGCAGGAGTGAAAAGAGAGGAGCAGAGCACTGGGACCCGTTTGACAAAAACCGGCTTCCCACGGGAAAGTCTTTCTCCACGTGCAGACATGCTCCCAGGTGCCTGTGGCAAGGGGAAGGAAATGCCATACACTGACCTGGAAGAGACCACAGGGCCCAGGCACAGTCTGAACCCTTCCCTCAACCCGGCGGTTTTGCTAGCAGGAGTTCATCCCCAACGAACACAGCCCGGAGACCCCTGGGGCAAAAACGGCTTCCGACGAACAATAGGCGCTTGCTGTGGAAAACCAATCCTAAGTGGGGGTAGCCAGCTCAACACAATGCCTCACACCCAGGTGTAAGAAACAACATTGCCCAGGCATGGTCTAAGCCCCTCACCTCGTCCCTGTGCTTTGGGGAGCCGGAGGGACACCCGAGGCCCACGGCCCTGAGACCCCTTTGCAAAAAGCCGGCTTCCCACGGACAGTTTTCCTGAGGTGCAGACCCTATCCCAAGTGGTTGTGGCAAGGTAAAGCAAATGCCCTCCACTTCTCTGGAAGAAACCACAGTGCCCAGCCATGTTCTAAGCCCTCCCATCCTCCCTGGGCTTCTGGCAGCAGGAGTGAAAAGAGAGGAGCAGAGCACTGGGACCCGTTTGACAAAACCCGGCTTCCCACGGGAAGGTCTTTCTCCACGTGCAGACATGCTCCCAGGTGCCTGGGGAAGGGGAAGGAAATGAAATACACTGACCTGGAAGAGACCACAGGGCCCAGGCACAGTCTGAACCCTTCCCTCAACCCGGCGGTTTTACTAGCAGGAGTTCAACCCCAACGAACACAGCCCGGAGACCCCTGGGGCAAAAACGGCTTCCGACGAACAATAGGTGCTTGCTGTGGAACACCTATCCCAAGTGGGGGTAGCCAGCTCAACAAAATGCCACACACCCAGGTGTAAGAAACAACATTGCCCAGGCATGGTCTAAGCCCCTCACCTCGTCCCTGTGCTTTGGGGAGCCGGAGGGACAGCCGAGGCACACGGCCCTGAGACCCCTTTGCAAAAAGCCGGCTTCCCACGGAGACAGTTTTCCTGAGGTGCAGACCCTATCCCAAGTGGTTGTGGCAAGGTAAAGCAAATGCCCTCCACTTCTCTGGAAGAAACCACAGTGCCCAGCCATGTTCTAAGCCCTCCCATCCTCCCTGGGCTTCTGGCAGCAGGAGTGAAAAGAGAGGAGCAGAGCACTGGGACCGTTTGACAAAACCCGGCTTCCCACGGGAAAGTCTTTCTCCACGTGCAGACATGCTCCCAGGTGCCTGGGGCAAGGGGAAGGAAATGCCATACACTGACCTGGAAGAGACCACAGGGCCCAGGCACAGTCTGAACCCTTCCCTCAACCCGGCGGTTTTACTAGCAGGAGTTCAACCCCAACGAACATAGCACGGAGACCCCTGGGGCAAAAACGGCTTCCGACGATCAATAGGTGCTTGCTGTGGAACACCTATCCCAAGTTGGGGAAGCCAGCTCCACAAAATGCCACACACCCAGGTGTAAGAAACAACATTGCCAAGCTTGGTCTAAGCCTCTCACCTCGTCCTTGTGCTTTGGGGAGCCGGAGGGACAGCCGAGTCCCACGACCCTGAGACCCCTTTGCAAAAATCCGGCTTCCCACGGTGACAGTTTTCCTGAGGTGCAGACCCTATCCCAAGTGGTTGTGGCAAGGTAAAGCAAATGCCCTCCACTTCTCTGGAAGAAACCACAGTGCCCAACCATGTTCTAAGCCCTCCCATCCTCCCTGGGCTTCTGGCAGCAGGAGTGAAAAGAGAGGAGCAGAGCACTGGGACCCGTTTGACAAGACCCGGCTTCCCACGGGAAAGTCTTTCTCCACGTGCAGACATGCTCCCAGGTGCCTGGGGCAAGGGGAAGGAAATGCCATACACTGACCTGGAAGAGACTACAGGGCCCAGGCACAGTCTGAACCCTGCCCTCAACCCGGCGGTTTTGATGGCAGGAGTTCAACCCCAACGAACACAGCCCGGAGACCCCTGGGGCAAAAACGGCTTCTGACGAACAATAGGCGCTTGCTGTGGAAAACCAATCCTAAGTGGGGGTAGCCAGCTCAACACAATGCCTCCCACCCAGGTGTAAGAAACAACATTGCCCAGGCATGGTCTAAGCCCCTCACCTCGTCCCTGTGCTTTGGGGAGCCGGAGGGACACCCGAGGCCCACGGCCCTGAGACCCCTTTGCAAAAAGCCGGCTTCCCACGGAAACAGTTTTCCTGAGGTGCAGACCCTATCCCAAGTGGTTGTGGCAAGGTAAAGCAAATGCCCTCCACTTCTCTGGAAGAAACCACAGTGCCCAGCCATGTTCTAAGCCCTCCCATCCTCCCTGGGCTTCTGGCAGCAGGAGTGAAAAGAGAGGAGCAGAGCACTGGGACCCGTTTGACAAAAACTGGCTTCCCACGGGAAAGTCTTTCTCCACGTGCAGACATGCTCCCAGGTGCCTGGGGCAAGGGGAAGGAAATGCCATACACTGACCTTGAAGAGACCACAGCGCCCAGGCACAGTCTGAACCCTTCCCTCCACCCGGCGGTTTTACTAGCAGGAGTTCAACCCCAACGAACACAGCCCGGAGACCCCTGGGGCAAAAACGGCTTCCAACGAACAATAGGTGCTTGCTGTGGAACACCTATCCCAAGTGGGGGTAGCCAGCTCAACACAATGCCACACACCCAGGTTAAGAAAAAACATTGCCCAGGCATGGTCTAAGCCCCTCACCTCGTCCCTGTGCTTTGGGAAACCGGAGGGACAGCCGAGGCCCACGGCCCTGAGACCCCTTTGCAAAAAGCCGGGTTCCCACGGAGACAGTTTTCCTGAGGTGCAGACCCTATCCCAAGTGGTTGTGGCAAGGTAAAGCAAATGCCCTCCACTTCTCTGGAAGAAACCACAGTGCCCAGCCATGTTCTAAGCCCTCCCGTCCTCCCTGGGCTTCTGGCAGCGGGAGTGAAAAGAGAGGAGCAGAGCACTGGGACCCGTTTGACAAAACCCGGCTTCCCACGGGAAAGTCTTTCTCCACGTGCAGATATGCTCCCAGGTGCCTGTGGCAAGGGGAAGGAAATGCCATACACTGACCTGGAAGAGACCACAGGGCCCAGGCACAGTCTGAACCCTTCCCTCATCCCGGCGGTTTTGCTAGCAGGAGTTCAACCCCAACGAACAGAGCCCGGAGACCCCTGGGGCAAAAACGGCTTCCGACGAACAATAGGCGCTTGCTGTGGAAAACCAATCCTAAGTGGGGGTAGCCAGCTCAACACAATGCCACACACCCAGGTGTAAGAAACAACATTGCCCAGGCATGGTCTAAGCCCCTCACCTCGTCCCTGTGCTTTGGGGAGCCGGAGGGACAGCCGAGGCCCACGGCCCTGAGACCCCTTTGCAAAAAGCCGGCTTCCCACGGAAACAGTTTTCCTGAGGTGCAGACCCTATCCCAAGTGGTTGTGGCAAGGTAAAGCAAATGCCCTCCACTTCTCTGGAAGAAACCACAGTGCCCAGCCATGTTCTAAGCCCTTCCATCGTCCCTGGGCTTCTGGCAGCAGGAGTGAAAAGAGAGGAGCAGAGCACTGGGACCCGTTTGACAAAACCCGGCTTCCCACGGGAAAGTCTTTCTCCACGTGCAGACATGCTCCCAGGTGCCTGGGGCAAGGGGAAGGAAATGCCATACACTGACCTTGAAGAGACCACAGCGCCCAGGCACAGTCTGAACCCTTCCCTCAACCCGGCGGTTTTACTAGCAGGAGTTCAACCCCAACAAACACAACCCGGAGACCCCTGGGGCAAAAACGGCTTCCGACGAACAATAGGTGCTTGCTGTGGAACACCTATCCCAAGTGGGGGTAGCCAGCTCAAAACAATGCCACACACCCAGGTTAAGAAACAACAATCCCCAGGCATGGTCTAAGCCCCTCACCTCGTCCCTGTGCTTGGGGAACCGGAGGGACAGCCGAGGCACACGGCCCTGAGACCCCTTTGCAAAAAGCCGGCTTCCCACGGAGACAGTTTTCCTGAGGTGCAGACCCTATCCCAAGTGGTTGTGGCAAGGTAAAGCAAATGCCCTCCACTTCTCTGGAAGAAACCACAGTGCCCAACCATGTTCTAAGCCCTCCCATCCTCCCTGGGCTTCTGGCAGCAGGAGTGAAAAGAGAGGAGCAGAGCACTGGGACCCGTTTGACAAAACCCGGCTTCCCACGGGAAAGTCTTTCTCCACGTGCAGACATGCTCCCAGGTGCCTGGGGCAAGGGGAAGGAAAAGCCATACACTGACCTGGAAGAGACCACAGGGCCCAGGCACAGTCTGAACCCTTCCCTCAACCCGGCGGTTTTACTAGCAGGAGTTCAACCCCAACGAACATAGCCCGGAGACCCCTGGGGCAAAAACGGCTTCCGACGAACAATAGGTGCTTGCTGTGGAACACCTATCCCAATGGGGGTAGCCAGCTCAACAAAATGCCACACACCCAGGTGTAAGAAACAACATTGCCCAGGCATGGTCTAAGCCCCTCACCTCGTCCCTGTGTTTTGGGGAGCCGGAGGGACAGCCGAGGCCCACGGCCCTGAGACCCCTTTGCAAAAAGCCGGCTTCCCACGGAAACAGTTTTCCTGAGGTGCACACCCTATCCCAAGTGGTTGTGGCAAGGTAAAGCAAATGCCCTCCACTTCTCTAGAAGAATCCACAGTGCCCAGCCATGTTCTAAGCCCTCCCATCCTCCATGGGCTTCTGGCAGCAGGAGTGAAAAGAGAGGAACAGAGCACTGGGACCCGTTTGACAAAAACTGGCTTCCCACGGGAAAGTCTTTCTCCACGTGCAGACATGCTCCCAGGTGCCTGGGGCAAGGGGAAGGAAATGCCATACACTGACCTTGAAGAGACCACAGCGCCCAGGCACAGTCTGAACCCTTCCCTCAACCCGGCGGTTTTACTAGCAGGAGTTCAACCCCAACAAACACAACCCGGAGACCCCTGGGGCAAAAACGGCTTCCGACGAACAATAGGTGCTTGCTGTGGAACACCTATCCCAAGTGGGGGTAGCCAGCTCAAAACAATGCCACACACCCAGGTTAAGAAACAACAATCCCCAGGCATGGTCTAAGCCCCTCACCTCGTCCCTGTGCTTGGGGAACCGGAGGGACAGCCGAGGCACACGGCCCTGAGACCCCTTTGCAAAAAGCCGGCTTCCCACGGAGACAGTTTTCCTGAGGTGCAGACCCTATCCCAAGTGGTTGTGGCAAGGTAAAGCAAATGCCCTCCACTTCTCTGGAAGAAACCACAGTGCCCAACCATGTTCTAAGCCCTCCCATCCTCCCTGGGCTTCTGGCAGCAGGAGTGAAAAGAGAGGAGCAGAGCACTGGGACCCGTTTGACAAAACCCGGCTTCCCACGGGAAAGTCTTTCTCCACGTGCAGACATGCTCCCAGGTGCCTGGGGCAAGGGGAAGGAAAAGCCATACACTGACCTGGAAGAGACCACAGGGCCCAGGCACAGTCTGAACCCTTCCCTCAACCCGGCGGTTTTACTAGCAGGAGTTCAACCCCAACGAACATAGCCCGGAGACCCCTGGGGCAAAAACGGCTTCCGACGAACAATAGGTGCTTGCTGTGGAACACCTATCCCAATGGGGGTAGCCAGCTCAACAAAATGCCACACACCCAGGTGTAAGAAACAACATTGCCCAGGCATGGTCTAAGACCCTCACCTCGTCCCTGTGTTTTGGGGAGCCGGAGGGACAGCCGAGGCCCACGGCCCTGAGACCCCTTTGCAAAAAGCCGGCTTCCCACGGAAACAGTTTTCCTGAGGTGCACACCCTATCCCAAGTGGTTGTGGCAAGGTAAAGCAAATGCCCTCCACTTCTCTAGAAGAATCCACAGTGCCCAGCCATGTTCTAAGCCCTCCCATCCTCCATGGGCTTCTGGCAGCAGGAGTGAAAAGAGAGGAACAGAGCACTGGGACCCGTTTGACAAAAACTGGCTTCCCACGGGAAAGTCTTTCTCCACGTGCAGACATGCTCCCAGGTGCCTGGGGCAAGGGGAAGGAAATGCCATACACTGACCTTGAAGAGACCACAGCGCCCAGGCACAGTCTGAACCCTTCCCTCAACCCGGCGGTTTTACTAGCAGGAGTTCAACCCCAACGAACACAGCCCGGAGACCCCTGGGGCAAAAACGGCTTCCGACCAACAATAGGTGCTTGCTGTGGAACACCTATCCCTAGTGGGGGTAGCCAGCTCAACACAATGCCACACACCCAGGTTAAGAAACAACATTGCCCAGGCATGGTCTAAGCCCCTCACCTCGTCCCTGTGCTTTGGGAAACCGGAAGGACAGCCGAGGCCCACGGCCCTGAGACCCCTTTGCAAAAAGCCGGCTTCCCACGGAGACAGTTTTCCTGAGGTGCAGACCCTATCCCAAGTGGTTGTGGCAAGGTAAAGCAAATGCCCTCCACTTCTCTGGAAGAAACCACAGTGCCCAGCCATGTTCTAAGCCCTCCCATCCTCCCTGGGCTTCTGGCAGCAGGAGTGAAAAGAGAGGAGCAGAGCACTGGGACCCGTTTGACAAAACCCGGCTTCCCACGGGAAAGTCTTTCTCCACGTGCAGACATGCTCCCAGGTGCCTGGGGCAAGGGGAAGGAAATGCCATACACTGACCTGGAAGAGACCACAGGGCCCAGGCACAGTCTGAACCCTTCCCTCAACCCGGCGGTTTTACAAGCAGGAGTTCAACCCCAACGAACATAGCACGGAGACCCCTGGGGCAAAAACGGCTTCCGACGATCAATAGGTGCTTGCTGTGGAACACCTATCCCAAGTTGGGGAAGCCAGCTTCACAAAATGCCACACACCCAGGTGTAAGAAACAACATTGCCCAGGCTTTGTCTAAGCCCCTCACCTCGTCCTTGTGCTTTGGGGAGCCGGAGGGACAGCCGAGTCCCACGACCCTGAGACCCCTTTGCAAAAAGCCGGCTTCCCACGGAGACAGTTTTCCTGAGGTGCAGACCCTATCCCAAGTGGTTGTGGCAAGGTAAAGCAAATGCCCTCCACTTCTCTGGAAGAAACCACAGTGCCCAACCATGTTCTAAGCCCTCCCATCCTCCCTGGGCTTCTGGCAGCAGGAGTGAAAAGAGAGGAGCAGAGCACTGGGACCCGTTTGACATGACCCGGCTTCCCACGGGAAAGTCTTTCTCCACGTGCAGACATGCTCCCAGGTGCCTGGGGCAAGGGGAAGGAAATGCCATACACTGACCTGGAAGAGACCACAGGGCCCAGGCACAGTCTGAACCCTTCCCTCAACCCGGCGGTTTTGCTAGCAGGAGTTCAACCCCAACGAACACAGCCCGGAGACCCCTGGGGCAAAAACGGCTTCTGACGAACAATAGGCGCGCGCTGTGGAAAACCAATCCTAAGTGGGGGTAGCCAGCTCAACACAATGCCACACACCCAGGTTAAGAAACAACATTGCCCAGGCATGGTCTAAGCCCCTCACCTCGTCCCTGTGCTTTGGGGAGCCGGACGGACAGCCGAGGCTCATGGCCCTGAGACCCCTTTGCAAAAAGCCGGCTTCCCACGGAGACAGTTTTCCTGAGGTGCACACCCTATCCCAAGTGGTTGTGGCAAGGTAAAGCAAATGCCCTCCACTTCTCTGGAAGAAACCACAGTGCCCAGCCATGTTCTAAGCCCTCCCATCCTCCCTGGGCTTCTGGCAGCAGGAGTGAAAAGAGAGGAGCAGAGCACTGGGACCCGTTTGACAAAACCCGGCTTCCCACGGGAAAGTCTTTCTCCACGTGCAGACATGCTCCCAGGTGCCTGGGGCAAGGGGAAGGAAATGACATACACTGACCTGGAAGAGACCACAGGGCCCAGGCACAGTCTGAACCCTTCCCTCAACCCGGCGGTTTTGCTAGCAGGAGTTCAACCCCAACAAACACAGCCCGGAGACCCCTGGGGCAAAAACGGCTTCCGACGATCAATAGGTGCTTGCTGTGGAACACCTATCCCAAGTGGGGGAAGCCAGCTCAACAAAATGCCACACACCCAGGTGTAAGAAACAACATTGCCCAGGCATGGTCTAAGCCCCTCACCTCGTCCCTGTGCTTTGGGGAGCCGGAGGGACAGCCGAGGCACACGGCCCTGAGACCCCTTTGCAAAAAGACGGCTTCCCAAGGAAACAGTTTTCCTGAGGTGCAGACCCTATCCCAAGTGGTTGTGGCAAGGTAAAGCAAATGCCCTCCACTTCTCTGGAAGAAACCACAGTGCCCAGCCATGTTCTAAGCCCTCCCATCCTCCCTGGGCTTCTGGCAGCAGGAGTGAAAAGAGAGGAGCAGAGCACTGGGACCCGTTTGACAAAACCCGGCTTCCCACGGGAAAGTCTTTCTCCACGTGCAGACATGCTCCCAGGTGCCTGGGGCAAGGGGAAGGAAATGCCATACACTGACCTGGAAGAGACCACAGGGCCCAGGCACAGTCTGAACCCTTCCCTCAACCCGGCGGTTTTACAAGCAGGAGTTCAACCCCAACGAACATAGCACGGAGACCCCTGGGGCAAAAACGGCTTCCGACGATCAATAGGTGCTTGCTGTGGAACACCTATCCCAAGTTGGGGAAGCCAGCTTCACAAAATGCCACACACCCAGGTGTAAGAAACAACATTGCCCAGGCTTTGTCTAAGCCCCTCACCTCGTCCTTGTGCTTTGGGGAGCCGGAGGGACAGCCGAGTCCCACGACCCTGAGACCCCTTTGCAAAAAGCCGGCTTCCCACGGAGACAGTTTTCCTGAGGTGCAGACCCTATCCCAAGTGGTTGTGGCAAGGTAAAGCAAATGCCCTCCACTTCTCTGGAAGAAACCACAGTGCCCAACCATGTTCTAAGCCCTCCCATCCTCCCTGGGCTTCTGGCAGCAGGAGTGAAAAGAGAGGAGCAGAGCACTGGGACCCGTTTGACATGACCCGGCTTCCCACGGGAAAGTCTTTCTCCACGTGCAGACATGCTCCCAGGTGCCTGGGGCAAGGGGAAGGAAATGCCATACACTGACCTGGAAGAGACCACAGGGCCCAGGCACAGTCTGAACCCTTCCCTCAACCCGGCGGTTTTGCTAGCAGGAGTTCAACCCCAACGAACACAGCCCGGAGACCCCTGGGGCAAAAACGGCTTCTGACGAACAATAGGCGCGCGCTGTGGAAAACCAATCCTAAGTGGGGGTAGCCAGCTCAACACAATGCCACACACCCAGGTTAAGAAACAACATTGCCCAGGCATGGTCTAAGCCCCTCACCTCGTCCCTGTGCTTTGGGGAGCCGGACGGACAGCCGAGGCTCATGGCCCTGAGACCCCTTTGCAAAAAGCCGGCTTCCCACGGAGACAGTTTTCCTGAGGTGCACACCCTATCCCAAGTGGTTGTGGCAAGGTAAAGCAAATGCCCTCCACTTCTCTGGAAGAAACCACAGTGCCCAGCCATGTTCTAAGCCCTCCCATCCTCCCTGGGCTTCTGGCAGCAGGAGTGAAAAGAGAGGAGCAGAGCACTGGGACCCGTTTGACAAAACCCGGCTTCCCACGGGAAAGTCTTTCTCCACGTGCAGACATGCTCCCAGGTGCCTGGGGCAAGGGGAAGGAAATGACATACACTGACCTGGAAGAGACCACAGGGCCCAGGCACAGTCTGAACCCTTCCCTCAACCCGGCGGTTTTGCTAGCAGGAGTTCAACCCCAACGAACAGAGCCCGGAGACCCCTGGGGCAAAAACGGCTTCCGACGATCAATAGGTGCTTGCTGTGGAACACCTATCCCAAGTGGGGGAAGCCAGCTCAACAAAATGCCACACACCCAGGTGTAAGAAACAACATTGCCCAGGCATGGTCTAAGCCCCTCACCTCGTCCCTGTGCTTTGGGGAGCCGGAGGGACAGCCGAGGCACACGGCCCTGAGACCCCTTTGCAAAAAGACGGCTTCCCAAGGAAACAGTTTTCCTGAGGTGCAGACCCTATCCCAAGTGGTTGTGGCAAGGTAAAGCAAATGCCCTCCACTTCTCTGGAAGAAACCACAGTGCCCAGCCATGTTCTAAGCCCTCCCATCCTCCCTGGGCTTCTGGCAGCAGGAGTGAAAAGAGAGGAGCAGAGCACTGGGACCCGTTTGACAAAACCCGGCTTCCCACGGGAAAGTCTTTCTCCACGTGCAGACATGCTCCCAGGTGCCTGGGGCAAGGGGAAGGAAATGCCATACACTGACCTGGAAGAGACCACAGGGCCCAGGCACAGTCTGAACCCTTCCCTCAACCCGGCGGTTTTACAAGCAGGAGTTCAACCCCAACGAACATAGCACGGAGACCCCTGGGGCAAAAACGGCTTCCGACGATCAATAGGTGCTTGCTGTGGAACACCTATCCCAAGTTGGGGAAGCCAGCTTCACAAAATGCCACACACCCAGGTGTAAGAAACAACATTGCCCAGGCTTTGTCTAAGCCCCTCACCTCGTCCTTGTGCTTTGGGGAGCCGGAGGGACAGCCGAGTCCCACGACCCTGAGACCCCTTTGCAAAAAGCCGGCTTCCCACGGAGACAGTTTTCCTGAGGTGCAGACCCTATCCCAAGTGGTTGTGGCAAGGTAAAGCAAATGCCCTCCACTTCTCTGGAAGAAACCACAGTGCCCAACCATGTTCTAAGCCCTCCCATCCTCCCTGGGCTTCTGGCAGCAGGAGTGAAAAGAGAGGAGCAGAGCACTGGGACCCGTTTGACATGACCCGGCTTCCCACGGGAAAGTCTTTCTCCACGTGCAGACATGCTCCCAGGTGCCTGGGGCAAGGGGAAGGAAATGCCATACACTGACCTGGAAGAGACCACAGGGCCCAGGCACAGTCTGAACCCTTCCCTCAACCCGGCGGTTTTGCTAGCAGGAGTTCAACCCCAACGAACACAGCCCGGAGACCCCTGGGGCAAAAACGGCTTCTGACGAACAATAGGCGCGCGCTGTGGAAAACCAATCCTAAGTGGGGGTAGCCAGCTCAACACAATGCCACACACCCAGGTTAAGAAACAACATTGCCCAGGCATGGTCTAAGCCCCTCACCTCGTCCCTGTGCTTTGGGGAGCCGGACGGACAGCCGAGGCTCATGGCCCTGAGACCCCTTTGCAAAAAGCCGGCTTCCCACGGAGACAGTTTTCCTGAGGTGCACACCCTATCCCAAGTGGTTGTGGCAAGGTAAAGCAAATGCCCTCCACTTCTCTGGAAGAAACCACAGTGCCCAGCCATGTTCTAAGCCCTCCCATCCTCCCTGGGCTTCTGGCAGCAGGAGTGAAAAGAGAGGAGCAGAGCACTGGGACCCGTTTGACAAAACCCGGCTTCCCACGGGAAAGTCTTTCTCCACGTGCAGACATGCTCCCAGGTGCCTGGGGCAAGGGGAAGGAAATGACATACACTGACCTGGAAGAGACCACAGGGCCCAGGCACAGTCTGAACCCTTCCCTCAACCCGGCGGTTTTGCTAGCAGGAGTTCAACCCCAACAAACACAGCCCGGAGACCCCTGGGGCAAAAACGGCTTCCGACGATCAATAGGTGCTTGCTGTGGAACACCTATCCCAAGTGGGGGAAGCCAGCTCAACAAAATGCCACACACCCAGGTGTAAGAAACAACATTGCCCAGGCATGGTCTAAGCCCCTCACCTCGTCCCTGTGCTTTGGGGAGCCGGAGGGACAGCCGAGGCACACGGCCCTGAGACCCCTTTGCAAAAAGACGGCTTCCCAAGGAAACAGTTTTCCTGAGGTGCACACCCTATCCCAAGTGGTTGTGGCAAGGTAAAGCAAATGCCCTCCACTTCTCTGGAAGAAACCACAGTGCCTAGCCATGTTCTAAGCCCTCCCATCCTCCCTGGGCTTCTGGCAGCAGGAGTGAAAAGAGAGGAGCAGAGCACTGGGACCCTTTTGACAAAAACTGGCTTCCCACGGGAAAGTCTTTCTCCACGTGCAGACATGCTCCCAGGTGCCTGGGGCAAGGGGAAGGAAATGCCATACACTGACCTGGAAGAGACCACAGGGCCCAGGCACAGTCTGAACCCTTCCCTCAACCCGGCGGTTTTACTAACAGGAGTTCAACCCCAACGAACACAGCCCGGAGACCCCTGGGGCAAAAACGGCTTCCGACGAACAATAGGTGCTTGCTGTGGAACACCTATCCCAAGTGGGGGTAGCCAGCTCAACAAAATGCCACACACCCAGGTGTAAGAAACAACATTGCCCAGGCATGGTCTAAGCCCCTCAACTCATCCCTGTGTTTTGGGGAGCCGGAGGGATAGCCGAGGCCCACGGCCCTGAGACCCCTTTGCAAAAAGTCGGCTTCCCAAGGAAACAGTTTTCCTGAGGTGCACACCATATCCCAAGTGGTTGTGGCAAGGTAAAGCAAATGCCCTCCACTTCTCTGGAAGAAACCACAGTGCCCAGCCATGTTCTAAGCCCTCCCATCCTCCCTGGGCTTCTGGCAGCAGGAGTGAAAAGAGAGGAACAGAGCACTGGGACCCGTTTGACAAAAACTGGCTTCCCACGGGAAAGTCTTTCTCCACGTGCAGACATGCTCCCAGGTGCCTGGGGCAAGGGGAAGGAAATGCCATACACTGACCTGGAAGAGACCACAGGGCCCAGGCACAGTCTGAACCCTTCCCTCAACCCGGCGGTTTTGCTAGCAGGAGTTCAACCCCAACGAACAGAGCCCGGAGACCCCTGGGGCAAAAACGGCTTCCGACGAACAATAGGCGCTTGCTGTGGAAAACCAATCCTAAGTGGGGGTAGCCAGCTCAACACAATGCCTCACACCCAGGGGTAAGAAACAACATTGCCCAGGCATGGTCTAAGCCCTTCACCTCGTCCCTGTGCTTTGGGGAGCCGGAGGGACATCCGAGGCCCACGGCCCTGAGACCCCTTTGCAAAAAGCCGGCTTCCCACGGAAACAGTTTTCCTTAGGTGCAGACCCTATCCCAAGTGGTTGTGGCAAGGTAAAGCAAATGCCCTCCACTTCTCTGGAAGAAACCACCGTGCCCAGCCATGTTCTAAGCCCTCCCATCCTCCCTGGGCTTCTGGCAGCAGGAGTGAAAAGAGAGGAGCAGAGCACTGGGACCCGTTTGACAAAACCCGGCTTCCCACGGGAAAGTCTTTCTCCACGTGCAGACATGCTCCCAGGTGCCTGGGGCAAGGGGAAGGAAATGACATACACTGACCTGGAAGAGACCACAGGGCCCAGGCACAGTCTGAACCCTTCCCTCAACCCGGCGGTTTTACTAGCAGGAGTTCAACCCAAACGAACATAGCCCGGAGAACCCTGGGGCAAAAACGGCTTCCGACGATCAATAGGTGCTTGCTGTGGAACACCTATCCCAAGTGGGGGTAGCCAGCTCAACAAAATGCCACACACCCAGGTGTAAGAAACAACATTGCCCAGGCATGGTCTAAGCCCCTCACCTCGTCCCTGTGCTTTGGGGAGCCGGAGGGACAGCCGAGGCACACGGCCCTGAGACCCCTTGGCAAAAAGCCGGCTTCCCACGGAAACAGTTTTCCTGAGGTGCACACCCTATCCCAAGTGGTTGTGGCAAGGTAAAGCAAATGCCCTTCACTTCTCTGGAAGAATCCACAGTGCCCAGCCATGTTCTAAGCCCTCCCATCCTCCCTGGGCTTCTGGCAGCAGGAGTGAAAAGAGAGGAACAGAGCACTGGGACCCGTTTGACAAAAACTGGCTTCCCACGGGAAAGTCTTTCTCCACGTGCAGACATGCTCCCAGGTGCCTGGGGCAAGGGGAAGGAAATGCCATACACTGACCTTGAAGAGACCACAGCGCCCAGGCACAGTCTGAACCCTTCCCTCAACCCGGCGGTTTTACTAGCAGGAGTTCAACCCCAACGAACACAGCCCGGAGACCCCTGGGGCAAAAACGGCTTCCGACGAACAATAGGTGCTTGCTGTGGAACACCTATCCCAAGTGGGGGTAGCCAGCTCAACACAATGCCACACACCCAGGTTAAGAAACAACATTGCCCAGGCATGGTCTAAGCCCCTCACCTCGTCCCTGTGCTTTGGGAAACGGGAGGGACAGCCGAGGCACACGGCCCTGAGACCCCTTGGCAAAAAGCCGGCTTCCCACGGAGACAGTATTCCTGAGGTGCAGACCCTATCCCAAGTGGTTGAGGCAAGGTAAAGCAAATGCCCTCCACTTCTCTGGAAGAAACCACAGTGCCCAACCATGTTCTAAGCCCTCCCATCCTCCCTGGGCTTCTGGCAGTAGGAGTGAAAAGAGAGGAGCAGAGCACTGGGAGCCGTTTGACAAAACCCGGCTTCCCACGGGAAAGTCTTTCTCCACGTGCAGATATGCTCCCAGGTGCCTGTGGCAAGGGGAAGGAAATGCCATACACTGACCTGGAAGAGACCACAGGGCCCAGGCACAGTCTGAACCCTTCCCTCAACCCGGCGGTTTTGCTAGCAGGAGTTCAACCCCAACGAACACAGCCCGGAGACCCCTGGGGCAAAAACGGCTTCCGACGAACAATAGGCGCTTGCTGTGGAAAACCAATCCTAAGTGGGGATAGCCAGCTCAACACAATGCCACACACCCAAGTGTAAGAAACAACATTGCCCAGCCATGGTCTAAGCCCCTCACCTCGTCCCTGTGCTTTGGGGAGCCGGAGGGACACCCGAGGCCCACGGCCCTGAGACCCCTTTGCAAAAAGCCGGCTTCCCACGGAAACAGTTTTCCTGAGGTGCAGACCCTATCCCAAGTGGTTGTGGCAAGGTAAAGCAAATGCCCTCCACTTCTCTGGAAGAAACCACAGTGCCCAGCCATGTTCTAAGCCCTCCCATCCTCCCTGGGCTTCTGGCAGCAGGAGTGAAAAGAGAGGAGCAGAGCACTGGGACCCGTTTGACAAAACCCGGCTTCCCACGGGAAAGTCTTTCTCCACGTGCAGACATGCTCCCAGGTGCCTGGGGCAAGGGGAAGGAAATGCCATACACTGACGTGCAAGAGACCACAGGGCCCAGGCACAGTCTGAACCCTTCCCTCAACCCAGCGGTTTTACTAGCAGGAGTTCAACCCCAACGAACACAGCCCGGAGACCCCTGGGGCAAAAACGGCTTCCGACGATCAATAGGTGCTTGCTGTGGAACACCTATCCCAAGTTGGGGAAGCCAGCTCAACAAAATGCCACACACCCAGGTGTAAGAAACAACATTGCCCAGGCTTGGTCTAAGCCCCTCACCTCGTCCTTGTGCTTTGGGGAGTCGGAGGGACAGCCGAGGCCCACGATCCTGAGACCCCTTTGCAAAAAGCCGGCTTCCCACGGAGACAGTTTTCCTGAGGTGCAGACCCTCTCCCAAGTGGTTGTGGCAAGGTAAAGCAAATGCCCTCCACTTCTCTGGAAGAAACCACAGTGCCCAGCCATGTTCTAAGCCCTCCCATCCTCCCTGGGCTTCTGGCAGCAGGAGTGAAAAGAGAGGAGCAGAGCACTGGGACCCGTTTGACAAGACCCGGCTTCCCACGGGAAAGTCTTTCTCCACGTGCAGACATGCTCCCAGGTGCCTGGGGCAAGGGGAAGGAAATGCCATACACTGACCTGGAAGAGACCACAGGGCCCAGGCACAGTCTGAACCCTTCCCTCAACCCGGCGGTTTTGCTAGCAGGAGTTCAACCCCAACGAACACAGCCCGGAGACCCCTGGGGCAAAAACGGCTTCTGACGAACAATAGGCGCGCGCTGTGGAAAACCAATCCTAAGTGGGGGTAGCCAGCTCAACACAATGCCACACACCCAGGTTAAGAAACAACATTGCCCAGGCATGGTCTAAACCCCTCACCTTGTCCCTGTGCTTTGGGGAGCCGGAGGGACAGCCGAGGCACATGGCCCTGAGACCCCTTTGCAAAAAGCCGGCTTCCCACGGAGACAGTTTTCCTTAGGTGCACACCCTATCCCAAGTGGTTGTGGCAAGGAAAACAAATGCCCTCCACTTCTCTGGAAGAAACCACAGTGCCCAGCCATGTTCTAATCCCTCCCATCCTCCGTGGGCTTCTGGCAGCAGGAGTGAAAAGAGAGGAGTAGAGCACTGGGACCCGTTTGACAAAACCCGGCTTCCCACGGGAAAGTCTTTCTCCACGTGCAGACATGCTCCCAGGTGCCTGGGGCAAGGGGAAGGAAATGCCATACACTGACCTGGAAGAGACCACAGGGCCCAGGCACAGTCTGAACCCTTCCCTCAACCCGGCGGTTTTGCTAGCAGGAGTTCAACCCCAACAAACACAGCCCGGAGACCCCTGGGGCAAAAACGGCTTCCGACGATCAATAGGTGCTTGCTGTGGAACACCTATCCCAAGTGGGGGAAGCCAGCTCAACAAAATGCCACACACCCAGGTGTAAGAAACAACATTGCCCAGGCATGGTCTAAGCCCCTCACCTCGTCCCTGTGCTTTGGGGAGCCGGAGGGACAGCCGAGGCCCACGGCCCTGAGACCCCTTTGCAAAAAGCCGGCTTCCCACGGAGACAGTTTTCCTGAGGTGCACACCCTATCCCAAGTGGTTGTGGCAAGGTAAAGCAAATGCCCTCCACTTCTCTGGAAGAAACCACAGTGCCTAGCCATGTTCTAAGCCCTCCCATCCTCCCTGGGCTTCTGGCAGCAGGAGTGAAAAGAGAGGAGCAGAGCACTGGGACCCTTTTGACAAAAACTGGCTTCCCACGGGAAAGTCTTTCTCCACGTGCAGACATGCTCCCAGGTGCCTGGGGCAAGGGGAAGGAAATGCCATACACTGACCTGGAAGAGACCACAGGGCCCAGGCACAGTCTGAACCCTTCCCTCAACCCGGCGGTTTTACTAGCAGGAGTTCAACCCCAACGAACATAGCACGGAGACCCCTTGGGCAAAAACGGCTTCCGACGAACAATAGGTGCTTGCTGTGGAACACCTATCCCAAGTGGGGGTAGCCAGCTCAACAAAATGCCACACACCCAGGTGTAAGAAACAACATTGCCCAGGCATGGTCTAAGCCCCTCACCTCGTCCCTGTGTTTTGGGGAGCCGGAGGGACAGCCGAGGCCCACGGCCCTGAGACCCCTTTGCAAAAAGCCGGCTTCCCACGGAAACAGTTTTCCTGAGGTGCACACCCTATCCCAAGTGGTTGTGGCAAGGTAAAGCAAATGCCCTCCACTTCTCTGGAAGAAACCACAGTGCCCAGCCATGTTCTAAGCCCTCCCATCCTCCCTGGGCTTCTGGCAGCAGGAGTGAAAAGAGAGGAACAGAGCACTGGGACCCGTTTGACAAAAACTGGCTTCCCACGGGAAAGTCTTTCTCCACGTGCAGACATGCTCCCAGGTGCCTGGGGCAAGGGGAAGGAAATGCCATACACTGACCTTGAAGAGACCACAGCGCCCAGGCACAGTCTGAACACTTCCCTCAACCCGGCGGTTTTACTAGCAGGAGTTCAACCCCAACGAACACAGCCCGGAGACCCCTGGGGCAAAAACGGCTTCCGACGATCAATAGGTGCTTGCTGTGGAACACCTATCCCAAGTTGGGGAAGCCAGCTCAACAAAATGCCACACACCCAGGTGTAAGAAACAACATTGCCCAGGCTTGGTCTAAGACCCTCACCTCGTCCTTGTGCTTTGGGGAGCCGGAGGGACACCCGAGGCCCACGACCCTGAGACCCCTTTGCAAAAAGCCGGCTTCCCACGGAGACAGTTTTCCTGAGGTGCAGACCCTATCCCAAGTGGTTGTGGCAAGGTAAAGCAAATGCCCTCCACTTCTCTGGAAGAAACCACAGTGCCCAACCATGTTCTAAGCCCTCCCATCCTCCCTGGGCTTCTGGCAGCAGGAGTGAAAAGAGAGGAGCAGAGCACTGGGACCCGTTTGACAAGACCCGGCTTCCCACGGGAAAGTCTTTCTCCACGTGCAGACATGCTCCCAGGTGCCTGGGGCAAGGGGAAGGAAAAGCCATACACTGACCTGGAAGAGACCACAGGGCCCAGGCACAGTCTGAACCCTTCCCTCAACCCGGCGGTTTTGCTAGCAGGAGTTCAACCCCAACGAACACAGCCCGGAGACCCCTGGGGCAAAAACGGCTTCTGACGAACAATAGGCGCGCGCTGTGGAAAACCAATCCTACGTGGGGGTAGCCAGCTCAACACAATGCCACACACCCAGGTTAAGAAACAACATTGCACAGGCATGGTCTAAGCCCCTCACCTCGTCCCTGTGCTTTGGGGAGCCGGAGGGACAGCCGAGGCACATGGCCCTGAGACCCCTTTGCAAAAAGCCGGCTTCCCACGGAGACAGTTTTCCTGAGGTGCACACCCTATCCCAAGTGGTTGTGGCAAGGTAAAGCAAATGCCCTCCACTTCTCTGGAAGAAACCACAGTGCCCAGCCATGTTCTAAGCCCTCCCATCCTCCCTGGGCTTCTGGCAGCAGGAGTGAAAAGAGAGGAGCAGAGCACTGGGACCCGTTTGACAAAACCCGGCTTCCCACGGGAAAGTCTTTCTCCACGTGCAGACATGCTCCCAGGTGCCTGGGGCAAGGGGAAGGAAATGCCATACACTGACCTGGAAGAGACCACAGGGCCCAGGCACAGTCTGAACCCTTCCCTCAACCCGGCGGTTTTACTAGCAGGAGTTCAACCCCAACGAACACAGCCCGGAGACCCCTGGGGCAAAAACGGCTTCCGACGAACAATAGGTGCTTGCTGTGGAACACCTATCCCAAGTGGGGGTAGCCAGCTCAACAAAATGCCACACACTCAGGTGTAAGAAACAACATTGCCCAGGCATGGTCTAAGCCCCTCACCTCGTCCCTGTGCTTTGGGGAGCCGGAGGGACAGCCGAGGCACACGGCCCTGAGACCCCTTTGCAAAAAGCCGGCTTCCCACGGAGACAGTTTTCCTGAGGTGCACACCCTATCCCAAGTGGTTGTGGCAAGGTAAAGCAAATGCCCTCCACTTCTCTGGAAGAAACCACAGTGCCCAGCCATGTTCTAAGCCCTCCCATCCTCCCTGGGCTTCTGGCAGCAGGAGTGAAAAGAGAGGAGCAGAGCACTGGGACCCTTTTGACAAAATCTGGCTTCCCACGGGAAAGTCTTTCTCCACGTGCAGACATGCTCCCAGGTGCCTGGGGCAAGGGGAAGGAAATGCCATACACTGACCTGGAAGAGACCACAGGGCCCAGGCACAGTCTGAACCCTTCCCTCAACCCGGCGGTTTTACTAGCAGGAGTTCAACCCCAACGAACACAGCCCGGAGACCCCTGGGGCAAAAACGGCTTCCGACGAACAATAGGTGCTTGCTGTGGAACACCTATCCCAAGTGGGGGTAGCCAGCTCAACAAAATGCAACACACCCAGGTGTAAGAAACAGCATTGCCCAGGCATGGTCTAAGCCCCTCACCTCGTCCCTGTGTTTTGGGGAGCCGGAGGGACAGCCGAGGCCCACGGCCCTGAGACCCCTTTGCAAAAAGCCGGCTTCCCAAGGAAACAGTTTTCCTGAGGTGCACACCCTATCCCAAGTGGTTGTGGCAAGGTAAAGCAAATGCCCTCCACTTCTCTGGAAGAAACCACAGTGCCCAGCCATGTTCTAAGCCCTCCCATCCTCCCTGGGCTTCTGGCAGCAGGAGTGAAAAGAGAGGAACAGAGCACTGGGACCCGTTTGACAAAAACTGGCTTCCCACGGGAAAGTCTTTCTCCACGTGCAGACATGCTCCCAGGTGCCTGGGGCAAGGGGAAGGAAATGCCATACACTGACCTTGAAGAGACCACAGGGCCCAGGCACAGTCTGAACCCTTCCGTCAACCCGGCGGTTTTACTAGCAGGAGTTCAACCCCAACGAACACAGCCCGGAGAACCCTGGGGCAAAAACGGCTTCCGACGAACAATAGGTGCTTGCTGTGGAACACCTATCCCAAGTGGGGGTAGCCAGCTCAACACAATGCCACACACCCAGGTTAAGAAACAACATTGCCCAGGCATGGTCTAAGCCCCTCACCTCGTCCCTGTGCTTTGGGGAACCGGAGGGACAGCCGAGGCACACGGCCCTGAGACCCCTTTGCAAAAAGCCGGCTTCCCACGGAGACAGTTTTCCTGAGGTGCAGACCCTATCCCAAGTGGTTGTGGCAAGGTAAAGCAAATGCCCTCCACTTCTCTGGAAGAAACCACAGTGCCCAACCATGTTCTAAGCCCTCCCATCCTCCCTGGGCTTCTGGCAGCAGGAGTGAAAAGAGAGGAGCAGAGCACTGGGACCCGTTTGACAAAACCCGGCTTCCTACGGGAAAGTCTTTCTCCACGTGCAGACATGCTCCCAGGTGCCTGGGGCAAGGGGAAGGAAAAGCCATACACTGACCTGGAAGAGACCACAGGGCCCAGGCACTGTCTGAACCCTTCCCTCAACCCGGCGGTTTTACTAGCAGGAGTTCAACCCCAAGGAACATAGCCCGGAGACCCATGGGGCAAAAACGGCTTCCGACGAACAATAGGTGCTTGCTGTGGAACACCTATCCCAAGTGGGGGTAGCCAGCTCAACAAAATGCCACACACCCAGGTGTAAGAAACAACATTGCCCAGGCATGGTCTAAGCCCCTCACCTCGTCCCTGTGTTTTGGGGAGCCGGAGGGACAGCCGAGGCCCACGGCCCTGAGACCCCTTTGCAAAAAGCCGGCTTCCCACGGAAACAGTTTTCCTGAGGTGCACACCCTATCCCAAGTGGTTGTGGCAAGGTAAAGCAAATGCCCTCCACTTCTCTGGAAGAATCCACAGTGCCCAGCCATGTTCTAAGCCCTCCCATCCTCCCTGGGCTTCTGGCAGCAGGAGTGAAAAGAGAGGAACAGAGCACTGGGACCCGTTTGACAAAAACTGGCTTCCCACGGGAAAGTCTTTCTCCACGTGCAGACATGCTTCCAGGTGCCTGGGGCAAGGGGAAGGAAATGCCATACACTGACCTTGAAGAGACCACAGGGCCCAGGCACAGTCTGAACCCTTCCCTCAACCCGGCGGTTTTACTAGCAGGAGTTCAACCCCAACGAACATAGCCCGGAGACCCCTGGGGCAAAAACGGCTTCCGACGAACAATAGGTGCTTGCTGTGGAACACCTATCCCAAGTGGGGGTAGCCAGCTCAACACAATGCCACACACCCAGTTTAAGAAAAAACATTGCCCAGGCATGGTCTAAGCCCCTCACCTCGTCCCTGTGCTTTGGGGAGCCGGAGGGACAGCCGCGGCACACGGCCCTGAGACCCCTTGCAAAAAGCCGGCTTCCCACGGAGACAGTTTTCCTGAGGTGCAGACCCTATCCCAAGTGGTTGTGGCAAGGTAAAGCAAATGCCCTCCACTTCTCTGGAAGAAACCACAGTGCCCAACCATGTTCTAAGCCCTCCCATCCTCCCTGGGCTTCTGGCAGCAGGAGTGAAAAGAGAGGAGCAGAGCACTGGGACCCATTTTACAAAACCCGGCTTCCCACGGGAAAGTCTTTCTCCACGTGCAGATATGCTCCCAGGTGCCTGTGGCAAGGGGAAGGAAATGCCATACACTGACCTGGAAGAGACCACAGGGCCCAGGCACAGTCTGAACCGTTCCCTCAACCCGGCGGTTTTGCTAGCAGGAGTTCAACCCCAACGAACACAGCCCGGAGACCCCTGGGGCAAAAACGGCTTCCGACGAACAATAGGCGCTTGCTGTGGAAAACCAATCCTAAGTGGGGGTAGCCAGCTCAACACAATGCCACACACCCAGGTGTAAGAAACAACATTGCCCAGCCATGGTCTAAGCCCCTCACCTCGTCCCTGTGCTTTGGGGAGCCGGAGGGACACCCGAGGCCCACGGCCCTGAGACCCCTTTGCAAAAAGCCGGCTTCCCACGGAAACAGTTTTCCTGAGGTGCAGACCCTATCCCAAGTGGTTGTGGCAAGGTAAAGCAAATGCCCTCCACTTCTCTGGAAGAAACCACAATGCCCAGCCATGTTCTAAGCCCTCCCATCCTCCCTGGGCTTCTGGCAGCAGGAGTGAAAAGAGAGGAGCAGAGCACTGGGACCCGTTTGACAAAACCCGGCTTCCCACGGGAAAGTCTTTCTCCACGTGCAGACATGCTCCCAGGTGCCTGGGGCAAGGGGAAGGAAATGACATACACTGACCTGGAAGAGACCACAGGGCCCAGGCACAGTCTGAACCCTTCCCTCAACCCGGCGGTTTTACTAGCAGGAGTTCAACCCCAACGAACACAGCCCGGAGACCCCTGGGGCAAAAACGGCTTCCGACGAACAATAGGTGCTTGCTCTGGAACACCTATCCCAAGTGGGGGTAGCCAGCTCAACAAAATGCCACACACTCAGGTGTAAGAAACAACATTGCCCAGGCATGGTCTAAGCCCCTCACCTCGTCCCTGTGCTTTGGGGAGCCGGAGGGACAGCCGAGGCACACGGCCCTGAGACCCCTTTGCAAAAAGCCGGCTTCCCACGGAGACAGTTTTCCTGAGGTGCACACCCTATCCCAAGTGGTTGTGGCAAGGTAAAGCAAATGCCCTCCACTTCTCTGGAAGAAACCACAGTGCCCAGCCATGTTCTAAGCCCTCCCATCCTCCCTGGGCTTCTGGCAGCAGGAGTGAAAAGAGAGGAGCAGAGCACTGGGACCCGTTTGACAAGACCCGGCTTCCCACGAGAAAGTCTTTCTCCACGTGCAGACATGCTCCCAGGTGCCTGGGGCAAGGGGAAGGAAAAGCCATACACTGACCTGGAAGAGACCACAGGGCCCAGGCACTGTCTGAACCCTTCCCTCAACCCGGCGGTTTTACTAGCAGGAGTTCAACCCCAACGAACATAGCCCGGAGACCCCTGGGGCAAAAACGGCTTCCGACGAACAATAGGTGCTTGCTGTGGAACACCTATCCCAAGTGGGGGTAGCCAGCTCAACAAAATGCCACACACCCAGGTGTAAGAAACAACATTGCCCAGGCATGGTCTAAGCCCCTCACCTCGTCCCTGTGTTTTGGGGAGCCGGGGGGACAGCCGAGGCCCACGGCCCTGAGACCCCTTTGCAAAAAGCCGGCTTCCCACGGAAACAGTTTTCCTGAGGTGCACACCCTATCCCAAGTGGTTGTGGCAAGGTAAAGCAAATGCCCTCCACTTCTCTGGAAGAATCCACAGTGCCCAGCCATGTTCTAAGCCCTCCCATCCTCCCTGGGCTTCTGGCAGCAGGAGTGAAAAGAGAGGAACAGAGCACTGGGACCCGTTTGACAAAAACTGGCTTCCCACGGGAAAGTCTTTCTCTACGTGCAGACATGCTTCCAGGTGCCTGGGGCAAGGGGAAGGAAATGCCATACACTGACCTTGAAGAGACCACAGGGCCCAGGCACAGTCTGAACCCTTCCCTCAACCCGGCGGTTTTACTAGCAGGAGTTCAACCCCAACGAACATAGCCCGGAGACCCCTGGGGCAAAAACAGCTTCCGACGAACAATAGGTGCTTGCTGTGGAACACCTATCCCAAGTGGGGGTAGCCAGCTCAACACAATGCCACACACCCAGTTTAAGAAAAAACATTGCCCAGGCATGGTCTAAGCCCCTCACCTCGTCCCTGTGCTTTGGGGAGCCGGAGGGACAGCCGAGGCACACGGCCCTGAGACCCCTTGCAAAAAGCCGGCTTCCCACGGAGACAGTTTTCCTGAGGTGCAGACCCTATCCCAAGTGGTTGTGGCAAGGTAAAGCAAATGCCCTCCACTTCTCTGGAAGAAACCACAGTGCCCAACCATGTTCTAAGCCGTCCCATCCTCCCTGGGCTTCTGGCAGCAGGAGTGAAAAGAGAGGAGCAGAGCACTGGGACCCATTTGACAAAACCCGGCTTCCCACGGAAAGTCTTTCTCCACGTGCAGATATGCTCCCAGGTGCCTGTGGCAAGGGGAAGGAAATGCCATACACTGACCTGGAAGAGACCACAGGGCCCAGGCACAGTCTGAACCCTTCCCTCAACCCGGCGGTTTTGCTAGCAGGAGTTCAACCCCAACGAACACAGCCCGGAGACCCCTGGGGCAAAAACGGCTTCCGACGAACAATAGGCGCTTGCTGTGGAAAACCAATCCTAAGTGGGGGTAGCCAGCTCAACACAATGCCACACACCCAGGTGTAAGAAACAACATTGCCCAGCCATGGTCTAAGCCCCTCACCTCGTCCCTGTGCTTTGGGGAGCCGGAGGGACACCCGAGGCCCACGGCCCTGAGACCCCTTTGCAAAAAGCCGGCTTCCCACGGAAACAGTTTTCCTGAGGTGCAGACCCTATCCCAAGTGGTTGTGGCAAGGTAAAGCAAATGCCCTCCACTTCTCTGGAAGAAACCACAATGCCCAGCCATGTTCTAAGCCCTCCCATCCTCCCTGGGCTTCTGGCAGCAGGAGTGAAAAGAGAGGAGCAGAGCACTGGGACCCGTTTGACAAAACCCGGCTTCCCACGGGAAAGTCTTTCTCCACGTGCAGACATGCTCCCAGGTGCCTGGGGCAAGGGGAAGGAAATGACATACACTGACCTGGAAGAGACCACAGGGCCCAGGCACAGTCTGAACCCTTCCCTCAACCCGGCGGTTTTACTAGCAGGAGTTCAACCCCAACGAACACAGCCCGGAGACCCCTGGGGCAAAAACGGCTTCCGACGAACAATAGGTGCTTGCTGTGGAACACCTATCCCAAGTGGGGGTAGCCAGCTCAACAAAATGCCACACACCCAGGTGTAAGAAACAACATTGCCCAGGCATGGTCTAAGCCCCTCACCTCGTCCCTGTGCTTTGGGGAGCCGGAGGGACAGCCGAGGCACACGGCCCTGAGACCCCTTTGCAAAAAGCCGGCTTCCCACGGAGACAGTTTTCCTGAGGTGCACACCCTATCCCAAGTGGTTGTGGCAAGGTAAAGCAAATGCCCTCCACTTCTCTGGAAGAAACCACAGTGCCCAGCCATGTTCTAAGCCCTCCCATCCTCCCTGGGCTTCTGGCAGCAGGAGTGAAAAGAGAGGAGCAGAGCACTGGGACCCTTTTGACAAAAACTGGCTTCCCACGGGAAAGTCTTTCTCCACGTGCAGACATGCTCCCAGGTGCCTGGGGCAAGGGGAAGGAAATGCCATACACTGACCTTGAAGAGACCACAGCGCCCAGGCACAGTCTGAACCCTTCCCTCAACCCGGCGGTTTTACTAGCAGGAGTTCAACCCCAACGAACACTGCCCGAAGACCCCTGGGGCAAAAACGGCTTCCGACGAACAATAGGTGCTTGCTGTGGAACACCTATCCCAAGTGGGGGTAGCCAGCTCAACACAATGACACACACCCAGGTTAAGAAACAACATTGCCCAGGCATGGTCTAAGCCCCTCACCTCGTCCCTGTGCTTTGGGAAACCGGAGGGACAGCCGAAGCCCACGGCCCTGAGACCCCTTTGCAAAAAGTCGGCTTCCCACGGAGACAGTTTTCCTGAGGTGCAGACCCTATCCCAAGTGGTTGTGGCAAGGTAAAGCAAATGCCCTCCACTTCTCTGGAAGAAACCACAGTGCCCAACCATGTTTTAAGCCCTCCCATCCTCCCTGGGCTTCTGGCAGCAGGAGTGAAAAGAGAGGAGCAGAGCACTGGGACCCGTTTGACAAAACCCGGCTTCCCACGGGAAAGTCTTTCTCCACGTGCAGACATGCTCCCAGGTGCCTGGGGCAAGGGGAAGGAAATGCCATACACTGACCTGGAAGAGACCACAGGGCCCAGGCACAGTCTGAACCCTTCCCTCAACCCGGCGGTTTTACTAGCAGGAGTTCAACCCCAACGAACATAGCACGGAGACCCCTGGGGCAAAAACGGCTTCCGACGATCAATAGGTGCTTGCTGTGGAACACCTATCCCAAGTTGGGGAAGCCAGCTCCACAAAATGCCACACACCCAGGTGTAAGAAACAACATTGCCCAGGCTTGGTCTAAGCCCCTCACCTCGTCCTTGTGCTTTGGGGAGCCGGAGGGACAGCCGAGTCCCACGACCCTGAGACCCCTTTGAAAAAAGCCGGCTTCCCACGGTGACAGTTTTCCTGAGGTACAGACCCTATCCCAAGTGGTTGTGGCAAGGTAAAGCAAATGCCCTCCACTTCTCTGGAAGAAACCACAGTGCCCAACCATGTTCTAAGCCCTCCCATCCTCCCTGGGCTTCTGGCAGCAGGAGTGAAAAGAGAGGAGCAGAGCACTGGGACCCGTTTGACAAGAACCGGCTTCCCACGGGAAAGTCTTTCTCCACGTGCAGACATGCTCCCAGGTGCCTGGGGCAAGGGGAAGGAAATGCCATACACTGACCTGGAAGAGACCACAGGGCCCAGGCACAGTCTGAACCCTGCCCTCAACCCGGCGGTTTTGCTAGCAGGAGTTCAACCCCAACGAACACAGCCCGGAGACCCCTGGGGCAAAAACGGCTTCTGACGAACAATAGGCGCGCGCTGTGGAAAACCAATCCTAAGTGGGGGTAGCCAGCTCAACACAATGCCACACACCCAGGTTAAGAAACAACATTGCCCAGGCATGGTCTAAGCCCCTCACCTCGTCCCTGTGCTTTGGGGAGCCGGAGGGACAGCCGAGGCACATGGCCCTGAGACCCCTTTGCAAAAAGCCGGCTTCCCACGGAGACAGTTTTCCTGAGGTGCAGACCCTATCCCAAGTGGTTGTGGCAAGGTAAAGCAAATGCCCTCCACTTCTCTGGAAGAATCCACAGTGCCCAGCCATGTTCTAAGCCCTCCCATCCTCCCTGGGCTTCTGGCAGCAGGAGTGAAAAGAGAGGAGCAGAGCACTGGGACCCGTTTGACAAAAACTGGCTTCCCACGGGAAAGTCTTTCTCCACGTGCAGACATGCTCCCAGGTGCCTGGGGCAAGGGGAAGGAAATGCCATACACTGACCTGGAAGAGACCACAGGGCCCAGGCACAGTCTGAACCCTTCCCTCAACCCGGCGGTTTTACTAGCAGGAGTTCAACCCCAACGAACACAGCCCGGAGACCCCTGGGGCAAAAACGGCTTCCGACGAACAATAGGCGCTTGCTGTGGAAAACCAATCCTAAGTGGGGGTAGCCAGCTCAACACAATGCCACACACCCAGGTGTAAGAAACAACATTGCCCAGCCATGGTCTAAGCACCTCACCTCGTCCCTGTGCTTTGGGGAGCCGGAGGGACACCCGAGGCCCACGGCCCTGAGACCCCTTTGCAAAAAGCCGGCTTCCCACGGAAACAGTTTTCCTGAGGTGCAGACCCTATCCTAAGTGGTTGTGGTAAGGTAAAGCAAATGCCCTCCACTTCTCTGGAAGAAACCACAATGCCCAGCCATGTTCTAAGCCCTCCCATCCTCCCTGGGCTTCTGGCAGCAGGAGTGAAAAGAGAGGAGCAGAGCACTGGGACCCGTTTGACAAAACCCGGCTTCCCACGGGAAAGTCTTTCTCCACGTGCAGACATGCTCCCAGGTGCCTGGGGCAAGGGGAAGGAAATGCCATACACTGACCTGGAAGAGACCACAGGGCCCAGGCACAGTCTGAACCCTTCCCTCAACCCGGCGGTTTTACTAGCAGGAGTTCAACCCCAACGAACACAGCCCGGAGACCCCTGAGGCAAAAACGGCTTCCGACGAACAATAGGTGCTTGCTGTGGAACACCTATCCCAAGTGGGGGTAGCCAGCTCAAAAAAATGCCACACACTCAGGTGTAAGAAACAACATTGCCCAGGCATGGTCTAAGCCCCTCACCTCGTCCCTGTGCTTTGGGGAGCCGCAGGGACAGCCGAGGCACACGGCCCTGAGACCCCTTTGCAAAAAGCCGGCTTCCCACGGAGACAGTTTTCCTGAGGTGCACACCCTATCCCAAGTGGTTGTGGCAAGGTAAAGCAAATGCCCTCCACTTCTCTGGAAGAAACCACAGTGCCCAGCCATGTTCTAAGCCCTCCCATCCTCCCTAGGCTTCTGGCAGCAGGAGTGAAAAGAGAGGAGCAGAGCACTGGGACCCTTTTGACAAAAACTGGCTTCCCACGGGAAAGTCTTTCTCCACGTGCAGACATGCTCCCAGGTGCCTGGGGCAAGGGGAAGGAAATGCCATACACTGACCTTGAAGAGACTACAGCGCCCAGGCACAGTCTGAACCCTTCCCTCAACCCGGCGGTTTTACTAGCAGGAGTTCAACCCCAACGAACACTGCCCGAAGACCCCTGGGGCAAAAACGGCTTCCGACGAACAATAGGTGCTTGCTGTGGAACACCTATCCCAAGTGGGGGTAGCCAGCTCAACACAATGCCACACACCCAGGTTAAGAAACAACATTGCCCAGGCATGGTCTAAGCCCCTCACCTCGTCCCTGTGCTTTGGGAAACCGGAGGGACAGCCGAAGCCCACGGCCCTGAGACCCCTTTGCAAAAAGTCGGCTTCCCCCGGAGACAGTTTTCCTGAGGTGCAGACCCTATCCCAAGTGGTTGTGGCAAGGTAAAGCAAATGCCCTCCACTTCTCTGGAAGAAACCACAGTGCCCAGCCATGTTCTAAGCCCTCCCATCCTCCCTGGGCTTCTGGCAGCAGGAGTAAAAAGAGAGGAGCAGAGCACTGGGACCCTTTTGACAAAAACTGGCTTCCCACGGGAAAGTCTTTCTCCACGTGCAGACATGCTCCCAGGTGCCTGGGGCAAGGGGAAGGAAATGCCATACACTGACCTGGAAGAGACCACAGGGCCCAGGCACAGTCTGAACCCTTCCCTCAACCCGGCGGTTTTACTAGCAGGAGTTCCATCCCAACGAACACAGCCCGGAGACCCCTGGGGCAAAAACGGCTTCCGACGAACAATAGGTGCTTGCTGTGGAACACCTATCCCAAGTGGGGGTAGCCAGCTCAACAAAATGCAACACAGCCAGGTGTAAGAAACAGCATTGCCCAGGCATGGTCTAAGCCCCTCACCTCGTCCCTGTGCTTGGGGAACCGGAGGGACAGCCGAGGCACACGGCCCTGAGACCCCTTTGCAAAAAGCCGGCTTCCCACGGAGACAGTTTTCCTGAGGTGCAGACCCTATCCCAAGTGGTTGTGGCAAGGTAAAGCAAATGCCCTCCACTTCTCTGGAAGAAACCACAGTGCCCAACCATGTTCTAAGCCCTCCCATCCTCCCTGGGCTTCTGGCAGCAGGAGTGAAAAGAGAGGAGCAGAGCACTGGGACCCGTTTGACAAAACCCGGCTTCCCACGGGAAAGTCTTTCTCCACGTGCAGACATGCTCCCAGGTGCCTGGGGCAAGGGGAAGGAAAAGCCATACACTGACCTGGAAGAGACCACAGGGCCCAGGCACAGTCTGAACCCTTCCCTCAACCCGGCGGTTTTACTAGCAGGAGTTCAACCCCAACGAACATAGCCCGGAGACCCCTGGGGCAAAAACGGCTTCCGACGAACAATAGGTGCTTGCTGTGGAACACCTATCCCAATGGGGGTAGCCAGCTCAACAAAATGCCACACACCCAGGTGTAAGAAACAACATTGCCCAGGCATGGTCTAAGCCCCTC
Organism: Ursus arctos; assembly: GCF_023065955.2. Classification (NCBI taxonomy): domain Eukaryota; kingdom Metazoa; phylum Chordata; class Mammalia; order Carnivora; family Ursidae; genus Ursus; species Ursus arctos. The sequence continues at coordinate 1,416,673 of NW_026623078.1, read as the reverse complement.
ACCTCGTCCCTGTGTTTTGGGGAGCCGGAGGGACAGCCGAGGCCCACGGCCCTGAGACCCCTTTGCAAAAAGCCGGCTTCCCACGGAAACAGTTTTCCTGAGGTGCACACCCTATCCCAAGTGGTTGTGGCAAGGTAAAGCAAATGCCCTCCACTTCTCTAGAAGAATCCACAGTGCCCAGCCATGTTCTAAGCCCTCCCATCCTCCATGGGCTTCTGGCAGCAGGAGTGAAAAGAGAGGAACAGAGCACTGGGACCCGTTTGACAAAAACTGGCTTCCCACGGGAAAGTCTTTCTCCACGTGCAGACATGCTCCCAGGTGCCTGGGGCAAGGGGAAGGAAATGCCATACACTGACCTGGAAGAGACCACAGCGCCCAGGCACAGTCTGAACCCTTCCCTCAACCCGGCGGTTTTACTAGCAGGAGTTCAACCCCAACGAACACAGCCCGGAGACCCCTGGGGCAAAAACGGCTTCCGACCAACAATAGGTGCTTGCTGTGGAACACCTATCCCTAGTGGGGGTAGCCAGCTCAACACAATGCCACACACCCAGGTTAAGAAACAACATTGCCCAGGCATGGTCTAAGCCCCTCACCTCGTCCCTGTGCTTTGGGAAACCGGAGGGACAGCCGAGGCCCACGGCCCTGAGACCCCTTTGCAAAAAGCCGGCTTCCCACGGAGACAGTTTTCCTGAGGTGCAGACCCTATCCCAAGTGGTTGTGGCAAGGTAAAGCAAATGCCCTCCACTTCTCTGGAAGAAACCACAGTGCCCAGCCATGTTCTAAGCCCTCCCATCCTCCCTGGGCTTCTGGCAGCAGGAGTGAAAAGAGAGGAGCAGAGCACTGGGACCCGTTTGACAAAACCCGGCTTCCCACGGGAAAGTCTTTCTCCACGTGCAGACATGCTCCCAGGTGCCTGGGGCAAGGGGAAGGAAATGCCATACACTGACCTGGAAGAGACCACAGGGCCCAGGCACAGTCTGAACCCTTCCCTCAACCCGGCGGTTTTACAAGCAGGAGTTCAACCCCAACGAACATAGCACGGAGACCCCTGGGGCAAAAACGGCTTCCGACGATCAATAGGTGCTTGCTGTGGAACACCTATCCCAAGTTGGGGAAGCCAGCTTCACAAAATGCCACACACCCAGGTGTAAGAAACAACATTGCCCAGGCTTTGTCTAAGCCCCTCACCTCGTCCTTGTGCTTTGGGGAGCCGGAGGGACAGCCGAGTCCCACGACCCTGAGACCCCTTTGCAAAAAGCCGGCTTCCCACGGAGACAGTTTTCCTGAGGTGCAGACCCTATCCCAAGTGGTTGTGGCAAGGTAAAGCAAATGCCCTCCACTTCTCTGGAAGAAACCACAGTGCCCAACCATGTTCTAAGCCCTCCCATCCTCCCTGGGCTTCTGGCAGCAGGAGTGAAAAGAGAGGAGCAGAGCACTGGGACCCGTTTGACAAGACCCGGCTTCCCACGGGAAAGTCTTTCTCCACGTGCAGACATGCTCCCAGGTGCCTGGGGCAAGGGGAAGGAAATGCCATACACTGACCTGGAAGAGACCACAGGGCCCAGGCACAGTCTGAACCCTTCCCTCAACCCGGCGGTTTTGCTAGCAGGAGTTCAACCCCAACGAACACAGCCCGGAGACCCCTGGGGCAAAAACGGCTTCTGACGAACAATAGGCGCGCGCTGTGGAAAACCAATCCTAAGTGGGGGTAGCCAGCTCAACACAATGCCACACACCCAGGTTAAGAAACAACATTGCCCAGGCATGGTCTAAGCCCCTCACCTCGTCCCTGTGCTTTGGGGAGCCGGACGGACAGCCGAGGCTCATGGCCCTGAGACCCCTTTGCAAAAAGCCGGCTTCCCACGGAGACAGTTTTCCTGAGGTGCACACCCTATCCCAAGTGGTTGTGGCAAGGTAAAGCAAATGCCCTCCACTTCTCTGGAAGAAACCACAGTGCCCAGCCATGTTCTAAGCCCTCCCATCCTCCCTGGGCTTCTGGCAGCAGGAGTGAAAAGAGAGGAGCAGAGCACTGGGACCCGTTTGACAAAACCCGGCTTCCCACGGGAAAGTCTTTCTCCACGTGCAGACATGCTCCCAGGTGCCTGGGGCAAGGGGAAGGAAATGACATACACTGACCTGGAAGAGACCACAGGGCCCAGGCACAGTCTGAACCCTTCCCTCAACCCGGCGGTTTTGCTAGCAGGAGTTCAACCCCAACGAACACAGCCCGGAGACCCCTGGGGCAAAAACGGCTTCCGACGATCAATAGGTGCTTGCTGTGGAACACCTATCCCAAGTGGGGGAAGCCAGCTCAACAAAATGCCACACACCCAGGTGTAAGAAACAACATTGCCCAGGCATGGTCTAAGCCCCTCACCTCGTCCCTGTGCTTTGGGGAGCCGGAGGGACAGCCGAGGCACACGGCCCTGAGACCCCTTTGCAAAAAGACGGCTTCCCAAGGAAACAGTTTTCCTGAGGTGCACACCCTATCCCAAGTGGTTGTGGCAAGGTAAAGCAAAAGCCCTCCACTTCTCTGGAAGAAACCACAGTGCCTAGCCATGTTCTAAGCCCTCCCATCCTCCCTGGGCTTCTGGCAGCAGGAGTGAAAAGAGAGGAGCAGAGCACTGGGACCCTTTTGACAAAAACTGGCTTCCCATGGGAAAGTCTTTCTCCACGTGCAGACATGCTCCCAGGTGCCTGGGGCAAGGGGAAGGAAATGCCATACACTGACCTGGAAGAGACCACAGGGCCCAGGCACAGTCTGAACCCTTCCCTCAACCCGGCGGTTTTACTAACAGGAGTTCAACCCCAACGAACACAGCCCGGAGACCCCTGGGGCAAAAACGGCTTCCGAGGAACAATAGGTGCTTGCTGTGGAACACCTATCCCAAGTGGGGGTAGCCAGCTCAACAAAATGCCACACACCCAGGTGTAAGAAACAACATTGCCCAGGCATGGTCTAAGCCCCTCAACTCATCCCTGTGTTTTGGGGAGCCGGAGGGATAGCCGAGGCCCACGGCCCTGAGACCCCTTTGCAAAAAGTCGGCTTCCCAAGGAAACAGTTTTCCTGAGGTGCACACCATATCCCAAGTGGTTGTGGCAAGGTAAAGCAAATGCCCTCCACTTCTCTGGAAGAAACCACAGTGCCCAGCCATGTTCTAAGCCCTCCCATCCTCCCTCGGCTTCTGGCAGCAGGAGTGAAAAGAGAGGAACAGAGCACTGGGACCCGTTTGACAAAAACTGGCTTCCCACGGGAAAGTCTTTCTCCACGTGCAGACATGCTCCCAGGTGCCTGTGGCAAGGGGAAGGAAATGCCATACACTGACCTGGAAGAGACCACAGGGCCCAGGCACAGTCTGAACCCTTCCCTCAACCCGGCGGTTTTGCTAGCAGGAGTTCAACCCCAACGAACAGAGCCCGGAGACCCCTGGGGCAAAAACGGCTTCCGACGAACAATAGGCTCTTGCTGTGGAAAACCAATCCTAAGTGGGGGTAGCCAGCTCAACACAATGCCTCACACCCAGGGGTAAGAAACAACATTGCCCAGGCATGGTCTAAGCCCTTCACCTCGTCCCTGTGCTTTGGGGAGCCGGAGGGACACCCGAGGCCCACGGCCCTGAGACCCCTTTGCAAAAAGCCGGCTTCCCACGGAAACAGTTTTCCTTAGGTGCAGACCCTATCCCAAGTGGTTGTGGCAAGGTAAAGCAAATGCCCTCCACTTCTCTGGAAGAAACCACCGTGCCCAGCCATGTTCTAAGCCCTCCCATCCTCCCTGGGCTTCTGGCAGCAGGAGTGAAAAGAGAGGAGCAGAGCACTGGGACCCGTTTGACAAAACCCGGCTTCCCACGGGAAAGTCTTTCTCCACGTGCAGACATGCTCCCAGGTGCCTGGGGCAAGGGGAAGGAAATGACATACACTGACCTGGAAGAGACCACAGGGCCCAGGCACAGTCTGAACCCTTCCCTCAACCCGGCGGTTTTACTAGCAGGAGTTCAACCCCAACGAACACAGCCCGGAGACCCCTGGGGCAAAAACGGCTTCCGACGAACAATAGGTGCTTGCTGTGGAACACCTATCCCAAGTGGGGGTAGCCAGCTCAACAAAATGCCACACACCCAGGTGTAAGAAACAACATTGCCCAGGCATGGTCTAAGCCCCTCACCTCGTCCCTGTGTTTTGGGGAGGCGGAGGGACAGCCGAGGCACACGGCCCTGAGACCCCTTTGCAAAAAGCCGGCTTCCCACGGAGACAGTTTTCCCGAGGTGCACACCCTATCCCAAGTGGTTGTGGCAAGGTAAAGCAAATGCCCTCCACTTCTCTGGAAGAAACCACAGTGCCCAGCCATGTTCTAAGCCCTCCCATCCTCCCTGGGCTTCTGGCAGCAGGAGTGAAAAGAGAGGAGCAGAACACTGGGACCCTTTTGACAAAAACTGGCTTCCCACGGGAAAGTCTTTCTCCACGTGCAGACATGCTCCCAGGTGCCTGGGGCAAGGGGAAGGAAAAGCCATACACTGACCTGGAAGAGACCACAGGGCCCAGGCACAGTCTGAACCCTTCCCTCAACCCGGCGGTTTTACTAGCAGGAGTTCAACCCAAACGAACATAGCCCGGAGAACCCTGGGGCAAAAACGGCTTCCGACGAACAATAGGTGCTTGCTGTGGAACACCTATCCCAAGTGGGGGTAGCCAGCTCAACAAAATGCCACACACCCAGGTGTAAGAAACAACATTGCCCAGGCATGGTCTAAGCCCCTCACCTCGTCCCTGTGCTTTGGGGAGCCGGAGGGACAGCCGAGGCACACGGCCCTGAGACCCCTTGGCAAAAAGCCGGCTTCCCACGGAAACAGTTTTCCTGAGGTGCACACCCTATCCCAAGTGGTTGTGGCAAGGTAAAGCAAATGCCCTTCACTTCTCTGGAAGAATCCACAGTGCCCAGCCATGTTCTAAGCCCTCCCATCCTCCCTGGGCTTCTGGCAGCAGGAGTGAAAAGAGAGGAACAGAGCACTGGGACCCGTTTGACAAAAACTGGCTTCCCACGGGAAAGTCTTTCTCCACGTGCAGACATGCTCCCAGGTGCCTGGGGCAAGGGGAAGGAAATGCCATACACTGACCTTGAAGAGACCACAGCGCCCAGGCACAGTCTGAACCCTTCCCTCAACCCGGCGGTTTTACTAGCAGGAGTTCAACCCCAACGAACACAGCCCGGAGACCCCTGGGGCAAAAACGGCTTCCGACGAACAATAGGTGCTTGCTGTGGAACACCTATCCCAAGTGCGGGTAGCCAGCTCAACACAATGCCACACACCCAGGTTAAGAAACAACATTGCCCAGGCATGGTCTAAGCCCCTCACCTCGTCCCTGTGCTTTGGGAAACGGGAGGGACAGCCGAGGCACACGGCCCTGAGACCCCTTTGCAAAAAGCCGGCTTCCCACGGAGACAGTATTCCTGAGGTGCAGACCCTATCCCAAGTGGTTGAGGCAAGGTAAAGCAAATGCCCTCCACTTCTCTGGAAGAAACCACAGTGCCCAACCATGTTCTAAGCCCTCCCATCCTCCCTGGGCTTCTGGCAGTAGGAGTGAAAAGAGAGGAGCAGAGCACTGGGAGCCGTTTGACAAAACCCGGCTTCCCACGGGAAAGTCTTTCTCCACGTGCAGATATGCTCCCAGGTGCCTGTGGCAAGGGGAAGGAAATGCCATACACTGACCTGGAAGAGACCACAGGGCCCAGGCACAGTCTGAACCCTTCCCTCAACCCGGCGGTTTTGCTAGCAGGAGTTCAACCCCAACGAACACAGCCCGGAGACCCCTGGGGCAAAAACGGCTTCCGACGAACAATAGGCGCTTGCTGTGGAAAACCAATCCTAAGTGGGGATAGCCAGCTCAACACAATGCCACACACCCAAGTGTAAGAAACAACATTGCCCAGCCATGGTCTAAGCCCCTCACCTCGTCCCTGTGCTTTGGGGAGCCGGAGGGACACCCGAGGCCCACGGCCCTGAGACCCCTTTGCAAAAAGCCGGCTTCCCACGGAAACAGTTTTCCTGAGGTGCAGACCCTATCCCAAGTGGTTGTGGCAAGGTAAAGCAAATGCCCTCCACTTCTCTGGAAGAAACCACAGTGCCCAGCCATGTTCTAAGCCCTCCCATCCTCCCTGGGCTTCTGGCAGCAGGAGTGAAAAGAGAGGAGCAGAGCACTGGGACCCGTTTGACAAAACCCGGCTTCCCACGGGAAAGTCTTTCTCCACGTGCAGACATGCTCCCAGGTGCCTGGGGCAAGGGGAAGGAAATGCCATACACTGACCTGCAAGAGACCACAGGGCCCAGGCACAGTCTGAACCCTTCCCTCAACCCAGCGGTTTTACTAGCAGGAGTTCAACCCCAACGAACACAGCCCGGAGACCCCTGGGGCAAAAACGGCTTCCGACGATCAATAGGTGCTTGCTGTGGAACACCTATCCCAAGTTGGGGAAGCCAGCTCAACAAAATGCCACACACCCAGGTGTAAGAAACAACATTGCCCAGGCTTGGTCTAAGCCCCTCACCTCGTCCTTGTGCTTTGGGGAGTCGGAGGGACAGCCGAAGCCCACGATCCTGAGACCCCTTTGCAAAAAGCCGGCTTCCCACGGAGACAGTTTTCCTGAGGTGCAGACCCTCTCCCAAGTGGTTGTGGCAAGGTAAAGCAAATGCCCTCCACTTCTCTGGAAGAAACCACAGTGCCCAACCATGTTCTAAGCCCTCCCATCCTCCCTGGGCTTCTGGCAGCAGGAGTGAAAAGAGAGGAGCAGAGCACTGGGACCCGTTTGACAAGACCCGGCTTCCCACGGGAAAGTCTTTCTCCACGTGCAGACATGCTCCCAGGTGCCTGGGGCAAGGGGAAGGAAATGCCATACACTGACCTGGAAGAGACCACAGGGCCCAGGCACAGTCTGAACCCTTCCCTCAACCCGGCGGTTTTGCTAGCAGGAGTTCAACCCCAACGAACACAGCCCGGAGACCCCTGGGGCAAAAACGGCTTCTGACGAACAATAGGCGCGCGCTGTGGAAAACCAATCCTAAGTGGGGGTAGCCAGCTCAACACAATGCCACACACCCAGGTTAAGAAACAACATTGCCCAGGCATGGTCTAAACCCCTCACCTCGTCCCTGTGCTTTGGGGAGCCGGAGGGACAGCCGAGGCACATGGCCCTGAGACCCCTTTGCAAAAAGCCGGCTTCCCACGGAGACAGTTTTCCTTAGGTGCACACCCTATCCCAAGTGGTTGTGGCAAGGAAAACAAATGCCCTCCACTTCTCTGGAAGAAACCACAGTGCCCAGCCATGTTCTAATCCCTCCCATCCTCCCTGGGCTTCTGGCAGCAGGAGTGAAAAGAGAGGAGTAGAGCACTGGGACCCGTTTGACAAAACCCGGCTTCCCACGGGAAAGTCTTTCTCCACGTGCAGACATGCTCCCAGGTGCCTGGGGCAAGGGGAAGGAAATGCCATACACTGACCTGGAAGAGACCACAGGGCCCAGGCACAGTCTGAACCCTTCCCTCAACCCGGCGGTTTTGCTAGCAGGAGTTCAACCCCAACAAACACAGCCCGGAGACCCCTGGGGCAAAAACGGCTTCCGACGATCAATAGGTGCTTGCTGTGGAACACCTATCCCAAGTGGGGGAAGCCAGCTCAACAAAATGCCACACACCCAGGTGTAAGAAACAACATTGCCCAGGCATGGTCTAAGCCCCTCACCTCGTCCCTGTGCTTTGGGGAGCCGGAGGGACAGCCGAGGCCCACGGCCCTGAGACCCCTTTGCAAAAAGCCGGCTTCCCACGGAGACAGTTTTCCTGAGGTGCACACCCTATCCCAAGTGGTTGTGGCAAGGTAAAGCAAATGCCCTCCACTTCTCTGGAAGAAACCACAGTGCCTAGCCATGTTCTAAGCCCTCCCATCCTCCCTGGGCTTCTGGCAGCAGGAGTGAAAAGAGAGGAGCAGAGCACTGGGACCCGTTTGACAAAAACTGGCTTCCCACGGGAAAGTCTTTCTCCACGTGCAGACATGCTCCCAGGTGCCTGGGGCAAGGGGAAGGAAATGCCATACACTGACCTGGAAGAGACCACAGGGCCCAGGCACAGTCTGAACCCTTCCCTCAACCCGGCGGTTTTACTAGCAGGAGTTCAACCCCAACGAACATAGCACGGAGACCCCTTGGGCAAAAACGGCTTCCGACGAACAATAGGTGCTTGCTGTGGAACACCTATCCCACGTTGGGGAAGCCAGCTCAACAAAATGCCACACACCCAGGTGTAAGAAACAACATTGCCCAGGCTTGGTCTAAGACCCTCACCTCGTCCTTGTGCTTTGGGGAGCCGGAGGGACACCCGAGGCCCACGACCCTGAGACCCCTTTGCAAAAAGCCGGCTTCCCACGGAGACAGTTTTCCTGAGGTGCAGACCCTATCCCAAGTGGTTGTGGCAAGGTAAAGCAAATGCCCTCCACTTCTCTGGAAGAAACCACAGTGCCCAACCATGTTCTAAGCCCTCCCATCCTCCCTGGGCTTCTGGCAGCAGGAGTGAAAAGAGAGGAGCAGAGCACTGGGACCCGTTTGACAAGACCCGGCTTCCCACGGGAAAGTCTTTCTCCACGTGCAGACATGCTCCCAGGTGCCTGGGGCAAGGGGAAGGAAATGCCATACACTGACCTGGAAGAGACCACAGGGCCCAGGCACAGTCTGAACCCTTCCCTCAACCCGGCGGTTTTGCTAGCAGGAGTTCAACCCCAACTAACACAGCCCGGAGACCCCTGGGGCAAAAACGGCTTCTGACGAACAATAGGCGCGCGCTGTGGAAAACCAATCCTACGTGGGGGTAGCCAGCTCAACACAATGCCACACACCCAGGTTAAGAAACAACATTGCACAGGCATGGTCTAAGCCCCTCACCTCGTCCCTGTGCTTTGGGGAGCCGGAGGGACAGCCGAGGCACATGGCCCTGAGACCCCTTTGCAAAAAGCCGGCTTCCCACGGAGACAGTTTTCCTGAGGTGCACACCCTATCCCAAGTGGTTGTGGCAAGGTAAAGCAAATGCCCTCCACTTCTCTGGAAGAAACCACAGTGCCCAGCCATGTTCTAAGCCCTCCCATCCTCCCTGGGCTTCTGGCAGCAGGAGTGAAAAGAGAGGAGCAGAGCACTGGGACCCGTTTGACAAAACCCGGCTTCCCACGGGAAAGTCTTTCTCCACGTGCAGACATGCTCCCAGGTGCCTGGGGCAAGGGGAAGGAAATGCCATACACTGACCTGGAAGAGACCACAGGGCCCAGGCACAGTCTGAACCCTTCCCTCAACCCGGCGGTTTTACTAGCAGGAGTTCAACCCCAACGAACACAGCCCGGAGACCCCTGGGGCAAAAACGGCTTCCGACGAACAATAGGTGCTTGCTGTGGAACACCTATCCCAAGTGGGGGTAGCCAGCTCAACAAAATGCCACACACTCAGGTGTAAGAAACAACATTGCCCAGGCATGGTCTAAGCCCCTCACCTCGTCCCTGTGCTTTGGGGAGCCGGAGGGACAGCCGAGGCACACGGCCCTGAGACCCCTTTGCAAAAAGCCGGCTTCCCACGGAGACAGTTTTCCTGAGGTGCACACCCTATCCCAAGTGGTTGTGGCAAGGTAAAGCAAATGCCCTCCACTTCTCTGGAAGAAACCACAGTGCCCAGCCATGTTCTAAGCCCTCCCATCCTCCCTGGGCTTCTGGCAGCAGGAGTGAAAAGAGAGGAGCAGAGCACTGGGACCCTTTTGACAAAAACTGGCTTCCCACGGGAAAGTCTTTCTCCACGTGCAGACATGCTCCCAGGTGCCTGGGGCAAGGGGAAGGAAATGCCATACACTGACCTGGAAGAGACCACAGGGCCCAGGCACAGTCTGAACCCTTCCCTCAACCCGGCGGTTTTGCTAGCAGGAGTTCAACCCCAACGAACACAGCCCGGAGACCCCTGGGGCAAAAACGGCTTCCGACGAACAATAGGTGCTTGCTGTGGAACACCTATCCCAAGTGGGGGTAGCCAGCTCAACAAAATGCAACACACCCAGGTGTAAGAAACAGCATTGCCCAGGCATGGTCTAAGCCCCTCACCTCGTCCCTGTGTTTTGGGGAGCCGGAGGGACAGCCGAGGCCCACGGCCCTGAGACCCCTTTGCAAAAAGCCGGCTTCCCACGGAAACAGTTTTCCTGAGGTGCACACCCTATCCCAAGTGGTTGTGGCAAGGTAAAGCAAATGCCCTCCACTTCTCTGGAAGAAACCACAGTGCCCAGCCATGTTCTAAGCCCTCCCATCCTCCCTGGGCTTCTGGCAGCAGGAGTGAAAAGAGAGGAACAGAGCACTGGGACCCGTTTGACAAAAACTGGCTTCCCACGGGAAAGTCTTTCTCCACGTGCAGACATGCTCCCAGGTGCCTGGGGCAAGGGGAAGGAAATGCCATACACTGACCTGGAAGAGACCACAGGGCCCAGGCACAGTCTGAACCCTTCCCTCAACCCGGCGGTTTTACTAGCAGGAGTTCAACCCCAACGAACATAGCACGGAGACCCCTTGGGCAAAAACGGCTTCCGACGAACAATAGGTGCTTGCTGTGGAACACCTATCCCAAGTGGGGGTAGCCAGCTCAACAAAATGCCACACACCCAGGTGTAAGAAACAACATTGCCCAGGCATGGTCTAAGCCCCTCACCTCGTCCCTGTGTTTTGGGGAGCCGGAGGGACAGCCGAGGCCCACGGCCCTGAGACCCCTTTGCAAAAAGCCGGCTTCCCACGGAAACAGTTTTCCTGAGGTGCACACCCTATCCCAAGTGGTTGTGGCAAGGTAAAGCAAATGCCCTCCACTTCTCTGGAAGAAACCACAGTGCCCAGCCATGTTCTAAGCCCTCCCATCCTCCCTGGGCTTCTGGCAGCAGGAGTGAAAAGAGAGGAACAGAGCACTGGGACCCGTTTGACAAAAACTGGCTTCCCACGGGAAAGTCTTTCTCCACGTGCAGACATGCTCCCAGGTGCCTGGGGCAAGGGGAAGGAAATGCCATACACTGACCTTGAAGAGACCACAGCGCCCAGGCACAGTCTGAACACTTCCCTCAACCCGGCGGTTTTACTAGCAGGAGTTCAACCCCAACGAACACAGCCCGGAGACCCCTGGGGCAAAAACGGCTTCCGACGATCAATAGGTGCTTGCTGTGGAACACCTATCCCAAGTTGGGGAAGCCAGCTCAACAAAATGCCACACACCCAGGTGTAAGAAACAACATTGCCCAGGCTTGGTCTAAGACCCTCACCTCGTCCTTGTGCTTTGGGGAGCCGGAGGGACACCCGAGGCCCACGACCCTGAGACCCCTTTGCAAAAAGCCGGCTTCCCACGGAGACAGTTTTCCTGAGGTGCAGACCCTATCCCAAGTGGTTGTGGCAAGGTAAAGCAAATGCCCTCCACTTCTCTGGAAGAAACCACAGTGCCCAACCATGTTCTAAGCCCTCCCATCCTCCCTGGGCTTCTGGCAGCAGGAGTGAAAAGAGAGGAGCAGAGCACTGGGACCCGTTTGACAAGACCCGGCTTCCCACGGGAAAGTCTTTCTCCACGTGCAGACATGCTCCCAGGTGCCTGGGGCAAGGGGAAGGAAATGCCATACACTGACCTGGAAGAGACCACAGGGCCCAGGCACAGTCTGAACCCTTCCCTCAACCCGGCGGTTTTGCTAGCAGGAGTTCAACCCCAACGAACACAGCCCGGAGACCCCTGGGGCAAAAACGGCTTCTGACGAACAATAGGCGCGCGCTGTGGAAAACCAATCCTACGTGGGGGTAGCCAGCTCAACACAATGCCACACACCCAGGTTAAGAAACAACATTGCACAGGCATGGTCTAAGCCCCTCACCTCGTCCCTGTGCTTTGGGGAGCCGGAGGGACAGCCGAGGCACATGGCCCTGAAACCCCTTTGCAAAAAGCCGGCTTCCCACGGAGACAGTTTTCCTGAGGTGCACACCCTATCCCAAGTGGTTGTGGCAAGGTAAAGCAAATGCCCTCCACTTCTCTGGAAGAAACCACAGTGCCCAGCCATGTTCTAAGCCCTCCCATCCTCCCTGGGCTTCTGGCAGCAGGAGTGAAAAGAGAGGAGCAGAGCACTGGGACCCGTTTGACAAAACCCGGCTTCCCACGGGAAAGTCTTTCTCCACGTGCAGACATGCTCCCAGGTGCCTGGGGCAAGGGGAAGGAAATGCCATACACTGACCTGGAAGAGACCACAGGGCCCAGGCACAGTCTGAACCCTTCCCTCAACCCGGCGGTTTTACTAGCAGGAGTTCAACCCCAACGAACACAGCCCGGAGAACCCTGGGGCAAAAACGGCTTCCGACGAACAATAGGTGCTTGCTGTGGAACACCTATCCCAAGTGGGGGTAGCCAGCTCAACAAAATGCCACACACTCAGGTGTAAGAAACAACATTGCCCAGGCATGGTCTAAGCCCCTCACCTCGTCCCTGTGCTTTGGGGAGCCGGAGGGACAGCCGAGGCACACGGCCCTGAGACCCCTTTGCAAAAAGCCGGCTTCCCACGGAAACAGTTTTCCTGAGGTGCACACCCTATCCCAAGTGGTTGTGGCAAGGTAAAGCAAATGCCCTCCACTTCTCTGGAAGAAACCACAGTGCCCAGCCATGTTCTAAGCCCTCCCATCCTCCCTGGGCTTCTGGCAGCAGGAGTGAAAAGAGAGGAACAGAGCACTGGGACCCGTTTGACAAAAACTGGCTTCCCACGGGAAAGTCTTTCTCCACGTGCAGACATGCTCCCAGGTGCCTGGGGCAAGGGGAAGGAAATGCCATACACTGACCTTGAAGAGACCACAGGGCCCAGGCACAGTCTGAACCCTTCCGTCAACCCGGCGGTTTTACTAGCAGGAGTTCAACCCCAACGAACACAGCCCGGAGACCCCTGGGGCAAAAACGGCTTCCGACGAACAATAGGTGCTTGCTGTGGAACACCTATCCCAAGTGGGGGTAGCCAGCTCAACACAATGCCACACACCCAGGTTAAGAAACAACATTGCCCAGGCATGGTCTAAGCCCCTCACCTCGTCCCTGTGCTTTGGGGAACCGGAGGGACAGCCGAGGCACACGGCCCTGAGACCCCTTTGCAAAAAGCCGGCTTCCCACGGAGACAGTTTTCCTGAGGTGCAGACCCTATCCCAAGTGGTTGTGGCAAGGTAAAGCAAATGCCCTCCACTTCTCTGGAAGAAACCACAGTGCCCAACCATGTTCTAAGCCCTCCCATCCTCCCTGGGCTTCTGGCAGCAGGAGTGAAAAGAGAGGAGCAGAGCACTGGGACCCGTTTGACAAAACCCGGCTTCCTACGGGAAAGTCTTTCTCCACGTGCAGACATGCTCCCAGGTGCCTGGGGCAAGGGGAAGGAAAAGCCATACACTGACCTGGAAGAGACCACAGGGCCCAGGCACTGTCTGAACCCTTCCCTCAACCCGGCGGTTTTACTAGCAGGAGTTCAACCCCAACGAACATAGCCCGGAGACCCCTGGGGCAAAAACGGCTTCCGACGAACAATAGGTGCTTGCTGTGGAACACCTATCCCAAGTGGGGGTAGCCAGCTCAACAAAATGCCACACACCCAGGTGTAAGAAACAACATTGCCCAGGCATGGTCTAAGCCCCTCACCTCGTCCCTGTGTTTTGGGGAGCCGGAGGGACAGCCGAGGCCCACGGCCCTGAGACCCCTTTGCAAAAAGCCGGCTTCCCACGGAAACAGTTTTCCTGAGGTGCACACCCTATCCCAAGTGGTTGTGGCAAGGTAAAGCAAATGCCCTCCACTTCTCTGGAAGAATCCACAGTGCCCAGCCATGTTCTAAGCCCTCCCATCCTCCCTGGGCTTCTGGCAGCAGGAGTGAAAAGAGAGGAACAGAGCACTGGGACCCGTTTGACAAAAACTGGCTTCCCACGGGAAAGTCTTTCTCCACGTGCAGACATGCTTCCAGGTGCCTGGGGCAAGGGGAAGGAAATGCCATACACTGACCTTGAAGAGACCACAGGGCCCAGGCACAGTCTGAACCCTTCCCTCAACCCGGCGGTTTTACTAGCAGGAGTTCAACCCCAACGAACATAGCCCGGAGACCCCTGGGGCAAAAACGGCTTCCGACGAACAATAGGTGCTTGCTGTGGAACACCTATCCCAAGTGGGGGTAGCCAGCTCAACACAATGCCACACACCCAGTTTAAGAAAAAACATTGCCCAGGCATGGTCTAAGCCCCTCACCTCGTCCCTGTGCTTTGGGGAGCCGGAGGGACAGCCGAGGCACACGGCCCTGAGACCCCTTGCAAAAAGCCGGCTTCCCACGGAGACAGTTTTCCTGAGGTGCAGACCCTATCCCAAGTGGTTGTGGCAAGGTAAAGCAAATGCCCTCCACTTCTCTGGAAGAAACCACAGTGCCCAACCATGTTCTAAGCCCTCCCATCCTCCCTGGGCTTCTGGCAGCAGGAGTGAAAAGAGAGGAGCAGAGCACTGGGACCCATTTTACAAAACCCGGCTTCCCACGGGAAAGTCTTTCTCCACGTGCAGATATGCTCCCAGGTGCCTGTGGCAAGGGGAAGGAAATGCCATACACTGACCTGGAAGAGACCACAGGGCCCAGGCACAGTCTGAACCGTTCCCTCAACCCGGCGGTTTTGCTAGCAGGAGTTCAACCCCAACGAACACAGCCCGGAGACCCCTGGGGCAAAAACGGCTTCCGACGAACAATAGGCGCTTGCTGTGGAAAACCAATCCTAAGTGGGGGTAGCCAGCTCAACACAATGCCACACACCCAGGTGTAAGAAACAACATTGCCCAGCCATGGTCTAAGCCCCTCACCTCGTCCCTGTGCTTTGGGGAGCCGGGGGGACACCCGAGGCCCACGGCCCTGAGACCCCTTTGCAAAAAGCCGGCTTCCCACGGAAACAGTTTTCCTGAGGTGCAGACCCTATCCCAAGTGGTTGTGGCAAGGTAAAGCAAATGCCCTCCACTTCTCTGGAAGAAACCACAATGCCCAGCCATGTTCTAAGCCCTCCCATCCTCCCTGGGCTTCTGGCAGCAGGAGTGAAAAGAGAGGAGCAGAGCACTGGGACCCGTTTGACAAAACCCGGCTTCCCACGGGAAAGTCTTTCTCCACGTGCAGACATGCTCCCAGGTGCCTGGGGCAAGGGGAAGGAAATGACATACACTGACCTGGAAGAGACCACAGGGCCCAGGCACAGTCTGAACCCTTCCCTCAACCCGGCGGTTTTACTAGCAGGAGTTCAACCCCAAGGAACACAGCCCGGAGACCCCTGGGGCAAAAACGGCTTCCGACGAACAATAGGTGCTTGCTGTGGAACACCTATCCCAAGTGGGGGTAGCCAGCTCAACAAAATGCCACACACTCAGGTGTAAGAAACAACATTGCCCAGGCATGGTCTAAGCCCCTCACCTCGTCCCTGTGCTTTGGGGAGCCGGAGGGACAGCCGAGGCACACGGCCCTGAGACCCCTTTGCAAAAAGCCGGCTTCCCACGGAGACAGTTTTCCTGAGGTGCACACCCTATCCCAAGTGGTTGTGGCAAGGTAAAGCAAATGCCCTCCACTTCTCTGGAAGAAACCACAGTGCCCAGCCATGTTCTAAGCCCTCCCATCCTCCCTGGGCTTCTGGCAGCAGGAGTGAAAAGAGAGGAGCAGAGCACTGGGACCCGTTTGACAAAACCCGGCTTCCTACGGGAAAGTCTTTCTCCACGTGCAGACATGCTCCCAGGTGCCTGGGGCAAGGGGAAGGAAAAGCCATACACTGACCTGGAAGAGACCACAGGGCCCAGGCACTGTCTGAACCCTTCCCTCAACCCGGCGGTTTTACTAGCAGGAGTTCAACCCCAACGAACATAGCCCGGAGACCCCTGGGGCAAAAACGGCTTCCGACGAACAATAGGTGCTTGCTGTGGAACACCTATCCCAAGTGGGGGTAGCCAGCTCAACAAAATGCCACACACCCAGGTGTAAGAAACAACATTGCCCAGGCATGGTCTAAGCCCCTCACCTCGTCCCTGTGTTTTGGGGAGCCGGAGGGACAGCCGAGGCCCACGGCCCTGAGACCCCTTTGCAAAAAGCCGGCTTCCCACGGAAACAGTTTTCCTGAGGTGCACACCCTATCCCAAGTGGTTGTGGCAAGGTAAAGCAAATGCCCTCCACTTCTCTGGAAGAATCCACAGTGCCCAGCCATGTTCTAAGCCCTCCCATCCTCCCTGGGCTTCTGGCAGCAGGAGTGAAAAGAGAGGAACAGAGCACTGGGACCCGTTTGACAAAAACTGGCTTCCCACGGGAAAGTCTTTCTCCACGTGCAGACATGCTTCCAGGTGCCTGGGGCAAGGGGAAGGAAATGCCATACACTGACCTTGAAGAGACCACAGGGCCCAGGCACAGTCTGAACCCTTCCCTCAACCCGGCGGTTTTACTAGCAGGAGTTCAACCCCAACGAACATAGCCCGGAGACCCCTGGGGCAAAAACGGCTTCCGACGAACAATAGGTGCTTGCTGTGGAACACCTATCCCAAGTGGGGGTAGCCAGCTCAACACAATGCCACACACCCAGTTTAAGAAAAAACATTGCCCAGGCATGGTCTAAGCCCCTCACCTCGTCCCTGTGCTTTGGGGAGCCGGAGGGACAGCCGAGGCACACGGCCCTGAGACCCCTTGCAAAAAGCCGGCTTCCCACGGAGACAGTTTTCCTGAGGTGCAGACCCTATCCCAAGTGGTTGTGGCAAGGTAAAGCAAATGCCCTCCACTTCTCTGGAAGAAACCACAGTGCCCAACCATGTTCTAAGCCCTCCCATCCTCCCTGGGCTTCTGGCAGCAGGAGTGAAAAGAGAGGAGCAGAGCACTGGGACCCATTTGACAAAACCCGGCTTCCCACGGGAAAGTCTTTCTCCACGTGCAGATATGCTCCCAGGTGCCTGTGGCAAGGGGAAGGAAATGCCATACACTGACCTGGAAGAGACCACAGGGCCCAGGCACAGTCTGAACCGTTCCCTCAACCCGGCGGTTTTGCTAGCAGGAGTTCAACCCCAACGAACACAGCCCGGAGACCCCTGGGGCAAAAACGGCTTCCGACGAACAATAGGCGCTTGCTGTGGAAAACCAATCCTAAGTGGGGGTAGCCAGCTCAACACAATGCCACACACCCAGGTGTAAGAAACAACATTGCCCAGCCATGGTCTAAGCCCCTCACCTCGTCCCTGTGCTTTGGGGAGCCGGAGGGACACCCGAGGCCCACGGCCCTGAGACCCCTTTGCAAAAAGCCGGCTTCCCACGGAAACAGTTTTCCTGAGGTGCAGACCCTATCCCAAGTGGTTGTGGCAAGGTAAAGCAAATGCCCTCCACTTCTCTGGAAGAAACCACAATGCCCAGCCATGTTCTAAGCCCTCCCATCCTCCCTGGGCTTCTGGCAGCAGGAGTGAAAAGAGAGGAGCAGAGCACTGGGACCCGTTTGACAAAACCCGGCTTCCCACGGGAAAGTCTTTCTCCACGTGCAGACATGCTCCCAGGTGCCTGGGGCAAGGGGAAGGAAATGACATACACTGACCTGGAAGAGACCACAGGGCCCAGGCACAGTCTGAACCCTTCCCTCAACCCGGCGGTTTTACTAGCAGGAGTTCAACCCCAAGGAACACAGCCCGGAGACCCCTGGGGCAAAAACGGCTTCCGACGAACAATAGGCGCTTGCTGTGGAAAACCAATCCTAAGTGGGGGTAGCCAGCTCAACACAATGCCACACACCCAGGTGTAAGAAACAACATTGCCCAGCCATGGTCTAAGCCCCTCACCTCGTCCCTGTGCTTTGGGGAGCCGGAGGGACAGCCGAGGCACACGGCCCTGAGACCCCTTTGCAAAAAGCCGGCTTCCCACGGAGACAGTTTTCCTGAGGTGCACACCCTATCCCAAGTGGTTGTGGCAAGGTAAAGCAAATGCCCTCCACTTCTCTGGAAGAAACCACAGTGCCCAGCCATGTTCTAAGCCCTCCCATCCTCCCTGGGCTTCTGGCAGCAGGAGTGAAAAGAGAGGAGCAGAGCACTGGGACCCGTTTGACAAAACCCGGCTTCCTACGGGAAAGTCTTTCTCCACGTGCAGACATGCTCCCAGGTGCCTGGGGCAAGGGGAAGGAAAAGCCATACACTGACCTGGAAGAGACCACAGGGCCCAGGCACTGTCTGAACCCTTCCCTCAACCCGGCGGTTTTACTAGGAGGAGTTCAACCCCAACGAACATAGCCCGGAGACCCCTGGGGCAAAAACGGCTTCCGACGAACAATAGGTGCTTGCTGTGGAACACCTATCCCAAGTGGGGGTAGCCAGCTCAACAAAATGCCACACACCCAGGTGTAAGAAACAACATTGCCCAGGCATGGTCTAAGCCCCTCACCTCGTCCCTGTGTTTTGGGGAGCCGGAGGGACAGCCGAGGCCCACGGCCCTGAGACCCCTTTGCAAAAAGCCGGCTTCCCACGGAAACAGTTTTCCTGAGGTGCACACCCTATCCCAAGTGGTTGTGGCAAGGTAAAGCAAATGCCCTCCACTTCTCTGGAAGAATCCACAGTGCCCAGCCATGTTCTAAGCCCTCCCATCCTCCCTGGGCTTCTGGCAGCAGGAGTGAAAAGAGAGGAGCAGAGCACTGGGACCCGTTTGACAAAACCCGGCTTCCCACGGGAAAGTCTTTCTCCACGTGCAGACATGCTCCCAGGTGCCTGGGGCAAGGGGAAGGAAATGACATACACTGACCTGGAAGAGACCACAGGGCCCAGGCACAGTCTGAACCCTTCCCTCAACCCGGCGGTTTTACTAGCAGGAGTTCAACCCCAACGAACACAGCCCGGAGACCCCTGGGGCAAAAACGGCTTCCGACGAACAATAGGTGCTTGCTGTGGAACACCTATCCCAAGTGGGGGTAGCCAGCTCAACAAAATGCCACACACTCAGGTGTAAGAAACAACATTGCCCAGGCATGGTCTAAGCCCCTCACCTCGTCCCTGTGCTTTGGGGAGCCGGAGGGACAGCCGAGGCACACGGCCCTGAGACCCCTTTGCAAAAAGCCGGCTTCCCACGGAGACAGTTTTCCTGAGGTGCACACCCTATCCCAAGTGGTTGTGGCAAGGTAAAGCAAATGCCCTCCACTTCTCTGGAAGAAACCACAGTGCCCAGCCATGTTCTAAGCCCTCCCATCCTCCCTGGGCTTCTGGCAGCAGGAGTGAAAAGAGAGGAGCAGAGCACTGGGACCCTTTTGACAAAAACTGGCTTCCCACGGGAAAGTCTTTCTCCACGTGCAGACATGCTCCCAGGTGCCTGGGGCAAGGGGAAGGAAATGCCATACACTGACCTTGAAGAGACCACAGCGCCCAGGCACAGTCTGAACCCTTCCCTCAACCCGGCGGTTTTACTAGCAGGAGTTCAACCCCAACGAACACTGCCCGAAGACCCCTGGGGCAAAAACGGCTTCCGACGAACAATAGGTGCTTGCTGTGGAACACCTATCCCAAGTGGGGGTAGCCAGCTCAACACAATGACACACACCCAGGTTAAGAAACAACATTGCCCAGGCATGGTCTAAGCCCCTCACCTCGTCCCTGTGCTTTGGGAAACCGGAGGGACAGCCGAAGCCCACGGCCCTGAGACCCCTTTGCAAAAAGTCGGCTTCCCACGGAGACAGTTTTCCTGAGGTGCAGACCCTATCCCAAGTGGTTGTGGCAAGGTAAAGCAAATGCCCTCCACTTCTCTGGAAGAAACCACAGTGCCCAACCATGTTTTAAGCCCTCCCATCCTCCCTGGGCTTCTGGCAGCAGGAGTGAAAAGAGAGGAGCAGAGCACTGGGACCCGTTTGACAAAACCCGGCTTCCCACGGGAAAGTCTTTCTCCACGTGCAGACATGCTCCCAGGTGCCTGGGGCAAGGGGAAGGAAATGCCATACACTGACCTGGAAGAGACCACAGGGCCCAGGCACAGTCTGAACCCTTCCCTCAACCCGGCGGTTTTACTAGCAGGAGTTCAACCCCAACGAACATAGCACGGAGACCCCTGGGGCAAAAACGGCTTCCGACGATCAATAGGTGCTTGCTGTGGAACACCTATCCCAAGTTGGGGAAGCCAGCTCCACAAAATGCCACACACCCAGGTGTAAGAAACAACATTGCCCAGGCTTGGTCTAAGCCCCTCACCTCGTCCTTGTGCTTTGGGGAGCCGGAGGGACAGCCGAGTCCCACGACCCTGAGACCCCTTTGAAAAAAGCCGGCTTCCCACGGTGACAGTTTTCCTGAGGTACAGACCCTATCCCAAGTGGTTGTGGCAAGGTAAAGCAAATGCCCTCCACTTCTCTGGAAGAAACCACAGTGCCCAACCATGTTCTAAGCCCTCCCATCCTCCCTGGGCTTCTGGCAGCAGGAGTGAAAAGAGAGGAGCAGAGCACTGGGACCCGTTTGACAAGAACCGGCTTCCCACGGGAAAGTCTTTCTCCACGTGCAGACATGCTCCCAGGTGCCTGGGGCAAGGGGAAGGAAATGCCATACACTGACCTGGAAGAGACCACAGGGCCCAGGCACAGTCTGAACCCTGCCCTCAACCCGGCGGTTTTGCTAGCAGGAGTTCAACCCCAACGAACACAGCCCGGAGACCCCTGGGGCAAAAACGGCTTCTGACGAACAATAGGCGCGCGCTGTGGAAAACCAATCCTAAGTGGGGGTAGCCAGCTCAACACAATGCCACACACCCAGGTTAAGAAACAACATTGCCCAGGCATGGTCTAAGCCCCTCACCTCGTCCCTGTGCTTTGGGGAGCCGGAGGGACAGCCGAGGCACATGGCCCTGAGACCCCTTTGCAAAAAGCCGGCTTCCCACGGAGACAGTTTTCCTGAGGTGCAGACCCTATCCCAAGTGGTTGTGGCAAGGTAAAGCAAATGCCCTCCACTTCTCTGGAAGAAACCACAGTGCCCAGCCATGTTCTAAGCCCTCCCATCCTCCCTGGGCTTCTGGCAGCAGGAGTGAAAAGAGAGGAGCAGAGCACTGGGACCCGTTTGACAAAACCCGGCTTCCCACGGGAAAGTCTTTCTCCACGTGCAGACATGCTCCCAGGTGCCTGGGGCAAGGGGAAGGAAATGCCATACACTGACCTGGAAGAGACCACAGGGCCCAGGCACAGTCTGAACCCTTCCCTCAACCCGGCGGTTTTGCTAGCAGGAGTTCAACCCCAACGAACACAGCCCGGAGACCCCTGGGGCAAAAACGGCTTCCGACGAACAATAGGTGCTTGCTGTGGAACACCTATCCCAAGTGGGGGTAGCCAGCTCAACACAATGCCACACACCCAGGTGTAAGAAACAACATTGCCCAGGCATGGTCTAAGCCCCTCACCTCGTCCCTGTGTTTTGGGGAGCCGGAGGGACAGCCGAGGCCCACGGCCCTGAGACCCCTTTGCAAAAAGCCGGCTTCCCACGGAAACAGTTTTCCTGAGGTGCACACCCTATCCCAAGTGGTTGTGGCAAGGTAAAGCAAATGCCCTCCACTTCTCTGGAAGAAACCACAGTGCCCAGCCATGTTCTAAGCCCTCCCATCCTCCCTGGGCTTCTGGCAGCAGGAGTGAAAAGAGAGGAGCAGAGCACTGGGACCCTTTTGACAAAAACTGGCTTTACACGGGAAAGTCTTTCTCCACGTGCAGACATGCTCCCAGGTGCCTGGGGCAAGGGGAAGGAAATGCCATACACTGACCTGGAAGAGACCACAGGGCCCAGGCACAGTCTGAACCCTTCCGTCAACCCGGCGGTTTTACTAGCAGGAGTTCAACCCCAACAAACACAGCCCGGAGACCCCTGGGGCAAAAACGGCTTCCGACGAACAATAGGTGCTTGCTGTGGAACACCTATCCCAAGTGGGGGTAGCCAGCTCAACACAATGCCACACACCCAGGTTAAGAAACAACATTGCCCAGGCATGGTCTAAGCCCCTCACCTCGTCCCTGTGCTTTGGGGAAGCGGAGGGACAGCCGAGGCCCACGGCCCTGAGACCCCTTTGCAAAAAGCCGGCTTCCCACGGAAACAGTTTTCCTGAGGTGCACACCCTATCCCAAGTGGTTGTGGCAAGGTAAAGCAAATGCCCTCCACTTCTCTGGAAGAATCCACAGTGCCCAGCCATGTTCTAAGCCCTCCCATCCTCCCTGGGCTTCTGGCAGCAGGAGTGAAAAGAGAGGAGCAGAGCACTGGGACCCGTTTGACAAAAACTGGCTTCCCACGGGAAAGTCTTTCTCCACGTGCAGACATGCTCCCAGGTGCCTGGGGCAAGGGGAAGGAAATGCCATACACTGACCTGGAAGAGACCACAGGGCCCAGGCACAGTCTGAACCCTTCCCTCAACCCGGCGGTTTTACTAGCAGGAGTTCAACCCCAACGAACATAGCACGGAGACCCCTGGGGCAAAAACGGCTTCCGACGAACAATAGGCGCTTGCTGTGGAAAACCAATCCTAAGTGGGGGTAGCCAGCTCAACACAATGCCACACACCCAGGTGTAAGAAACAACATTGCCCAGCCATGGTCTAAGCCCCTCACCTCGTCCCTGTGCTTTGGGGAGCCGGAGGGACAGCCGAGGCACACGGCCCTGAGACCCCTTTGCAAAAAGCCGGCTTCCCACGGAGACAGTTTTCCTGAGGTGCACACCCTATCCCAAGTGGTTGTGGCAAGGTAAAGCAAATGCCCTCCACTTCTCTGGAAGAAACCACAGTGCCCAGCCATGTTCTAAGCCCTCCCATCCTCCCTGGGCTTCTGGCAGCAGGAGTGAAAAGAGAGGAGCAGAGCACTGGGACCCGTTTGACAAAACCCGGCTTCCTACGGGAAAGTCTTTCTCCACGTGCAGACATGCTCCCAGGTGCCTGGGGCAAGGGGAAGGAAAAGCCATACACTGACCTGGAAGAGACCACAGGGCCCAGGCACTGTCTGAACCCTTCCCTCAACCCGGCGGTTTTACTAGGAGGAGTTCAACCCCAACGAACATAGCCCGGAGACCCCTGGGGCAAAAACGGCTTCCGACGAACAATAGGTGCTTGCTGTGGAACACCTATCCCAAGTGGGGGTAGCCAGCTCAACAAAATGCCACACACCCAGGTGTAAGAAACAACATTGCCCAGGCATGGTCTAAGCCCCTCACCTCGTCCCTGTGTTTTGGGGAGCCGGAGGGACAGCCGAGGCCCACGGCCCTGAGACCCCTTTGCAAAAAGCCGGCTTCCCACGGAAACAGTTTTCCTGAGGTGCACACCCTATCCCAAGTGGTTGTGGCAAGGTAAAGCAAATGCCCTCCACTTCTCTGGAAGAATCCACAGTGCCCAGCCATGTTCTAAGCCCTCCCATCCTCCCTGGGCTTCTGGCAGCAGGAGTGAAAAGAGAGGAACAGAGCACTGGGACCCGTTTGACAAAAACTGGCTTCCCACGGGAAAGTCTTTCTCCACGTGCAGACATGCTTCCAGGTGCCTGGGGCAAGGGGAAGGAAATGCCATACACTGACCTTGAAGAGACCACAGGGCCCAGGCACAGTCTGAACCCTTCCCTCAACCCGGCGGTTTTACTAGCAGGAGTTCAACCCCAACGAACATAGCCCGGAGACCCCTGGGGCAAAAACGGCTTCCGACGAACAATAGGTGCTTGCTGTGGAACACCTATCCCAAGTGGGGGTAGCCAGCTCAACACAATGCCACACACCCAGGTTAAGAAACAACATTGCCCAGGCATGGTCTAAGCCCCTCACCTCGTCCCTGTGCTTTGGGGAACCGGAGGGACAGCCGAGGCACACGGCCCTGAGACCCCTTTGCAAAAAGCCTGCTTCCCACGGAGACAGTTTTCCTGAGGTGCAGACCCTATCCCAAGTGGTTGTGGCAAGGTAAAGCAAATGCCCTCCACTTCTCTGGAAGAAACCACAGTGCCCAACCATGTTCTAAGCCCTCCCATCCTCCCTGGGCTTCTGGCAGCAGGAGTGAAAAGAGAGGAGCAGAGCACTGGGACCCGTTTGACAAAACCCGGCTTCCCACGGGAAAGTCTTTCTCCACGTGCAGACATGCTCCCAGGTGCCTGGGGCAAGGGGAAGGAAAAGCCATACACTGACCTGGAAGAGACCACAGGGCCCAGGCACAGTCTGAACCCTTCCCTCAACCCGGCGGTTTTACTAGCAGGAGTTCAACCCCAACGAACATAGCCCAGAGACCCCTGGGGCAAAAACGGCTTCCGACGAACAATAGGTGCTTGCTGTGGAACACCTATCCCAAGTGGGGGTAGCCAGCTCAACAAAATGCCACACACCCAGGTGTAAGAAACAACATTGCCCAGGCATGGTCTAAGCCCCTCACCTCGTCCCTGTGTTTTGGGGAGCCGGAGGGACAGCCGAGGCCCACGGCCCTGAGACCCCTTTGCAAAAAGCCGGCTTCCCACGGAAACAGTTTTCCTGAGGTGCACACCCTATCCCAAGTGGTTGTGGCAAGGTAAAGCAAATGCCCTCCACTTCTCTGGAAGAATCCACAGTGCCCAGCCATGTTCTAAGCCCTCCCATCCTCCCTGGGCTTCTGGCAGCTGGAGTGAAAAGAGAGGAACAGAGCACTGGGACCCGTTTGACAAAAACTGGCTTCCCACGGGAAAGTCTTTCTCCACGTGCAGACATGCTCCCAGGTGCCTGGGGCAAGGGGAAGGAAATGCCATACACTGACCTTGAAGAGACCACAGGGCCCAGGCACAGTCTGAACCCTTCCCTCAACCCGGCGGTTTTACTAGCAGGAGTTCAACCCCAACGAACACAGCCCGGAGACCCCTGGGGCAAAAACGGCTTCCGACGAACAATAGGTGCTTGCTGTGGAACACCTATCCCAAGTGGGGGTAGCCAGCTCAACACAATGCCACACACCCAGGTTAAGAAAAAACATTGCCCAGGCATGGTCTAAGCCCCTCACCTCGTCCCTGTGCTTTGGGAACCCGGAGGGACAGCCGAGGCCCACGGCCCTGAGACCCCTTTGCAAAAAGCCGGCTTCCCACGGAGACAGTTTTCCTGAGGTGCAGACCCTATCCCAAGTGGTTGTGGCAAGGTAAAGCAAATGCCCTCCACTTCTCTGGAAGAAACCACAGTGCCCAACCATGTTCTAAGCCCTCCCATCCTCCCTGGGCTTCTGGCAGCAGGAGTGAAAAGAGAGGAGCAGAGCACTGGGACCCATTTGACAAAACCCGGCTTCCCACGGGAAAGTCTTTCTCCACGTGCAGATATGCTCCCAGGTGCCTGTGGCAAGGGGAAGGAAATGCCATACACTGACCTGGAAGAGACCACAGGGCCCAGGCACAGTCTGAACCGTTCCCTCAACCCGGCGGTTTTGCTAGCAGGAGTTCAACCCCAACGAACACAGCCCGGACACCCCTGGGGCAAAAACGGCTTCCGACGAACAATAGGCGCTTGCTGTGGAAAACCAATCCTAAGTGGGGGTAGCCAGCTCAACACAATGCCACACACCCAGGTGTAAGAAACAACATTGCCCAGCCATGGTCTAAGCCCCTCACCTCGACCTGTGCTTTGGGGAGCCGGAGGGACACCCGAGGCCCACGGCCCTGAGACCCCTTTGCAAAAAGACGGCTTCCCACGGAAACAGTTTTCCTGAGGTGCAGACCCTATCCCAAGTGGTTGTGGCAAGGTAAAGCAAATGCCCTCCACTTCTCTGGAAGAAACCACAATGCCCAGCCATGTTCTAAGCCCTCCCATCCTCCCTGGGCTTCTGGCAGCAGGAGTGAAAAGAGAGGAGCAGAGCACTGGGACCCGTTTGACAAAACCCGGCTTCCCACGGGAAAGTCTTTCTCCACGTGCAGACATGCTCCCAGGTGCCTGGGGCAAGGGGAAGGAAATGCCATACACTGACCTGGAAGAGACCACAGGGCCCAGGCACAGTCTGAACCCTTCCCTCAACCCGGCGGTTTTACTAGCAGGAGTTCAACCCCAACGAACACAGCCCGGAGACCCCTGGGGCAAAAACGGCTTCCGACGAACAATAGGTGCTTGCTGTGGAACACCTATCCCAAGTGGGGGTAGCCAGCTCAACAAAATGCCACACACTCAGGTGTAAGAAACAACATTGCCCAGGCATGGTCTAAGCCCCTCACCTCGTCCCTGTGCTTTGGGGAGCCGGAGGGACAGCCGAGGCACACGGCCCTGAGACCCCTTTGCAAAAAGCCGGCTTCCCACGGAGACAGTTTTCCTGAGGTGCACACCCTATCCCAAGTGGTTGTGGCAAGGTAAAGCAAATGCCCTCCACTTCTCTGGAAGAAACCACAGTGCCCAGCCATGTTCTAAGCCCTCCCATCCTCCCTGGGCTTCTGGCAGCAGGAGTGAAAAGAGAGGAGTAGAGCACTGGGACCCTTTTGACAAAAACTGGCTTCCCACGGGAAAGTCTTTCTCCACGTGCAGACATGCTCCCAGGTGCCTGGGGCAAGGGGAAGGAAATGCCATACACTGACCTTGAAGAGACTACAGCGCCCAGGCACAGTCTGAACCCTTCCCTCAACCCGGCGGTTTTACTAGCAGGAGTTCAACCCCAACGAACACTGCCCGAAGACCCCTGGGGCAAAAACGGCTTCCGACGAACAATAGGTGCTTGCTGTGGAACACCTATCCCAAGTGGGGGTAGCCAGCTCAACACAATGCCACACACCCAGGTTAAGAAACAACATTGCCCAGGCATGGTCTAAGCCCCTCACCTCGTCCCTGTGCTTTGGGAAACCGGAGGGACAGCCGAAGCCCAGGGCCCTGAGTCCCCTTTGCAAAAAGTCGGCTTCCCACGGAGACAGTTTTCCTGAGGTGCAGACCCTATCCCAAGTGGTTGTGGCAAGGTAAAGCAAATGCCCTCCACTTCTCTGGAAGAAACCACAGTGCCCAACCATGTTCTAAGCCCTCCCATCCTCCCTGGGCTTCTGGCAGCAGGAGTGAAAAGAGAGGAGCAGAGCACTGGGACCCGTTTGACAAAACCCGGCTTCCCACGGGAAAGTCTTTCTCCACGTGCAGACATGCTCCCAGGTGCCTGGGGCAAGGGGAAGGAAATGCCATACACTGACCTGGAAGAGACCACAGGGCCCAGGCACAGTCTGAACCCTTCCCTCAACCCGGCGGTTTTACTAGCAGGAGTTCAACCCCAACGAACACAGCCCGGAGACCCCTGGGGCAAAAACGGCTTCTGACGAACAATAGGCGCGCGCTGTGGAAAACCAATCCTAAGTGGGGGTAGCCAGCTCAACACAATGCCACACACCCAGGTTAAGAAACAACATTGCCCAGGCATGGTCTAGCCCCTCACCTCGTCCCTGTGCTTTGGGGAGCCGGAGGGACAGCCGAGGCACATGGCCCTGAGACCCCTTTGCAAAAAGCCGGCTTCCCACGGAGACAGTTTTCCTGAGGTGCACACCCTATCCCAAGTGGTTGTGGCAAGGTAAAGCAAATGCACTCCACTTCTCTGGAAGAAACCACAGTGCCCAGCCATGTTCTAAGCCCTCCCATCCTCCCTGGGCTTCTGGCAGCAGGAGTGAAAAGAGAGGAGCAGAGCACTGGGACCCGTTTGACAAAACCCGGCTTCCCACGGGAAAGTCTTTCTCCACGTGCAGACATGCTCCCAGGTGCCTGGGGCAAGGGGAAGGAAATGCCATACACTGACCTGGAAGAGACCACAGGGCCCAGGCACAGTCTGAACCCTTCCCTCAACCCGGCGGTTTTACTAGCAGGAGTTCAACCCCAACGAACACAGCCCGGAGACCCCTGGGGCAAAAACGGCTTCCGACGATCAATAGGTGCTTGCTGTGGAACACCTATCCCAAGTGGGGGAAGCCAGCTCAACAAAATGCCACACACCCAGGTGTAAGAAACAACATTGCCCAGGCATGGTCTAAGCCCCTCACCTCGTCCCTGTGCTTTGGGGAGCCGGAGGGACAGCCGAGGCACACGGCCCTGAGACCCCTTTGCAAAAAGCCGGCTTCCCAAGGAAACAGTTTTCCTGAGGTGCACACCCTATCCCAAGTGGTTGTGGCAAGGTAAAGCAAATGCCCTCCACTTCTCTGGAAGAAACCACAATGCCCAGCCATGTTCTAAGCCCTCCCATCCTCCCTGGGCTTCTGGCAGCAGGAGTGAAAAGAGAGGAGCAGAGCACTGGGACCC
Organism: Ursus arctos; assembly: GCF_023065955.2. Lineage (NCBI taxonomy): Eukaryota > Metazoa > Chordata > Mammalia > Carnivora > Ursidae > Ursus > Ursus arctos. The sequence continues at coordinate 1,388,471 of NW_026623078.1, read as the reverse complement.
GTTTGACAAAACCCGGCTTCCCACGGGAAAGTCTTTCTCCACGTGCAGACATGCTCCCAGGTGCCTGTGGCAAGGGGAAGGAAATGCCATACACTGACCTGGAAGAGACCACAGGGCCCAGGCACAGTCTGAACCCTTCCCTCAACCCGGCGGTTTTACTAGCAGGAGTTCAACCCCAACGAACACAGCCCGGAGACCCCTGGGGCAAAAACGGCTTCCCACGAACAATAGGTGCTTGCTGTGGAACACCTATCCCAAGTGGGGGTAGCCAGCTCAACAAAATGCCACACACTCAGGTGTAAGAAACAACATTGCCCAGGCATGGTCTAAGCCCCTCACCTCGTTCCTGTGCTTTGGGGAGCCGGAGGGACAGCCGAGGCACACGGCCCTGAGACCCCTTTGCAAAAAGCCGGCTTCCCACGGAGACAGTTTTCCTGAGGTGCACACCCTATCCCAAGTGGTTGTGGCAAGGTAAAGCAAATGCCCTCCACTTCTCTGGAAGAAACCACAGTGCCCAGCCATGTTCTAAGCCCTCCCATCCTCCCTGGGCTTCTGGCAGCAGGAGTGAAAAGAGAGGAGCAGAGCACTGGGACCCGTTTGACAAAACCCGGCTTCCCACGGGAAAGTCTTTCTCCACGTGCAGACATGCTCCCAGGTGCCTGGGGTAAGGGGAAGGAAATGCCATACACTGACCTGGAAGAGACCACAGGGCCCAGGCACAGTCTGAACCCTTCCCTCAACCCGGCGGTTTTACTAGCAGGAGTTCAACCCCAAGGAACACAACCCGGAGACCCCTGGGGCAAAAACGGCTTCCGACGAACAATAGGTGCTTGCTGTGGAACACCTATCCCAAGTGGGGGAAGCCAGCTCAACAAAATACCACACACCCAGGTGTAAGAAACAACATTGTCCAGGCATGGTCTAAGCCCCTCACCTCGTCCCTGTGCTTTGGGGAGCCGGAGGGACAGCCGAGGCACACGGCCCTGAGACCCCTTTGCAAAAAGCCGGCTTCCCACGGAGACAGTTTCCCTGAGGGGCAGACCCTATCCCAAGTGGTTGTGGCAAGGTAAAGCAAATGCCCTCCACTTCTCTGGAAGAAACCACAGTGCCCAACCATGTTCTAAGCCCTCCCATCCTCCCTGGGCTTCTGGCAGCAGTAGTGAAAAGAGAGGAGCAGAGCACTGGGACCCGTTTGACAAAACCCGGCTTCCCACGGGAAAGTCTTTCTCCACGTGCAGATATGCTCCCAGGTGCCTGTGGCAAGGGGAAGGAAATGCCATACACTGACCTGGAAGAGACCACAGGGCCCAGGCACAGTCTGAACCCTTCCCTCAACCCGGCGGTTTTGCTAGCAGGAGTTCAACCCCAACGAACACAGCCCGGAGACCCCTGGGGCAAAAACGGCTTCCGACGAACAATAGGCGCTTGCTGTGGAAAACCAATCCTAAGTGGGGGTAGCCAGCTCAACACAATGCCTCACACCCAGGTGTAAGAAACAACATTGCCCAGGTATGGTCTAAGCCCCTCACCTCGTCCCTGTGCTTTGGGGAGCCGGAGGGACACCCGAGGCCCACGGCCCTGAGACCCCTTTGCAAAAAGCCGGCTTCCCACGGAAACAGTTTTCCTTAGGTGCAGACCCTATCCCAAGTGGTTGTGGCAAGGTAAAGCAAATGCCCTCCACTTCTCTGGAAGAAACCACAGTGCCCAGCCACGTTCTAAGCCCTCCCATCCTCCCTGGGCTTCTGGCAGCAGGAGTGAAAAGAGAGGAGCAGAGCACTGGGACCCGTTTGACAAAACCCGGCTTCCCACGGGAAAGTCTTTCTCCACGTGCAGACATGCTCCCAGGTGCCTGGGGCAAGGGGAAGGAAATGCCATACACTGACCTGGAAGAGACCACAGGGCCCAGGCACAGTCTGAACCCTTCCCTCAACCCGGCGGTTTTGCTAGCAGGAGTTCAACCCCAACGAACACAGCCCGGAGACCCCTGGGGCAAAAACGGCTTCCGACGATCAATAGGTGCTTGCTGTGGAACACCTATCCCAAGTGGGGGAAGCCAGCTCAACAAAATGCCACACACCCAGGTGTAAGAAACAACATTGCCCAGGCATGGTCTAAGCCCCTCAACTCGTCCCTGTGCTTTGGGGAGCCGGAGGGACAGCCGAGGCAAACGGCCCTGAGACCCCTTTGCAAAAAGCCGGCTTCCCAAGGAAACAGTTTTCCTGAGGTGCACACCCTATCCCAAGTGGTTGTGGCAAGGTAAAGCAAATGCCCTCCACTTCTCTGGAAGAAACCACAATGCCCAGCCATGTTCTAAGCCCTCCCATCCTCCCTGGGCTTCTGGCAGCAGGAGTGAAAAGAGAGGAGCAGAGCACTGGGACCCGTTTGACAAAACCCGGCTTCCCACGGGAAAGTCTTTCTCCACGTGCAGACATGCTCCCAGGTGCCTGGGGCAAGGGGAAGGAAATGCCATACACTGACCTGGAAGAGACCACAGGGCCCAGGCACAGTCTGAACCCTTCCCTCAACCCGGCGGTTTTACTAGCAGGAGTTCAACCCCAACGAACACAGCCCGGAGACCCCTGGGGCAAAAACGGCTTCCCACGAACAATAGGTGCTTGCTGTGGAACACCTATCCCAAGTGGGGGTAGCCAGCTCAACAAAATGCCACACACTCAGGTGTAAGAAACAACATTGCCCAGGCATGGTCTAAGCCCCTCACCTCGTCCCTGTGCTTTGGGGAGCCGGAGGGACAGCCGAGGCACACGGCCCTGAGACCCCTTTGCAAAAAGCCGGCTTCCCACGGAGACAGTTTTCCTGAGGTGCACACCCTATCCCAAGTGGTTGTGGCAAGGTAAAGCAAATGCCCTCCACTTCTCTGGAAGAAACCACAGTGCCCAGCCATGTTCTAAGCCCTCCCATCCTCCCTGGGCTTCTGGCAGCAGGAGTGAAAAGAGAGGAGCAGAGCACTGGGACCCGTTTGACAAAACCCGGCTTCCCACGGGAAAGTCTTTCTCCACGTGCAGACATGCTCCCAGGTGCCTGGGGTAAGGGGAAGGAAATGCCATACACTGACCTGGAAGAGACCACAGGGCCCAGGCACAGTCTGAACCCTTCCCTCAACCCGGCGGTTTTACTAGCAGGAGTTCAACCCCAAGGAACACAACCCGGAGACCCCTGGGGCAAAAACGGCTTCCGACGAACAATAGGTGCTTGCTGTGGAACACCTATCCCAAGTGGGGGAAGCCAGCTCAACAAAATACCACACACCCAGGTGTAAGAAACAACATTGCCCAGTCATGGTCTAAGCCCCTCACCTCGTCCCTGTGCTTTGGGGAGCCGGAGGGACAGCCGAGGCACACGGCCCTGAGACCCCTTTGCAAAAAGCCGGCTTCCCACGGAGACAGTTTCCCTGAGGGGCAGACCCTATCCCAAGTGGTTGTGGCAAGGTAAAGCAAATGCCCTCCACTTCTCTGGAAGAAACCACAGTGCCCAACCATGTTCTAAGCCCTCCCATCCTCCCTGGGCTTCTGGCAGCAGGAGTGAAAAGAGAGGAGCAGAGCACTGGGACCCGTTTGACAAAACCCGGCTTCCCACGGGAAAGTCTTTCTCCACGTGCAGATATGCTCCCAGGTGCCTGTGGCAAGGGGAAGGAAATGCCATACACTGACCTGGAAGAGACCACAGGGCCCAGGCACAGTCTGAACCCTTCCCTCAACCCGGCGGTTTTGCTAGCAGGAGTTCAACCCCAACGAACACAGCCCGGAGACCCCTGGGGCAAAAACGGCTTCCGACGAACAATAGGCGCTTGCTGTGGAAAACCAATCCTAAGTGGGGGTAGCGAGGTCAACACAATGCCTCACACCCAGGTGTAAGAAACAACATTGCCCAGGCATGGTCTAAGCCCCTCACCTCGTCCCAGTGCTTTGGGGAGCCGGAGGGACACCCGAGGCCCACGGCCCTGAGACCCCTTTGCAAAAAGCCGGCTTCCCACGGAAACAGTTTTCCTTAGGTGCAGACCCTATCCCAAGTGGTTGTGGCAAGGTAAAGCAAATGCCCTCCACTTCTCTGGAAGAAACCACAGTGCCCAGCCATGTTCTAAGCCCTCCCATCCTCCCTGGGCTTCTGGCAGCAGGAGTGAAAAGAGAGGAGCAGAGCACTGGGACCCGTTTGACAAAACCCGGCTTCCCACGGGAAAGTCTTTCTCCACGTGCAGACATGCTCCCAGGTGCCTGGGGCAAGGGGAAGGAAATGCCATACACTGACCTGGAAGAGACCACAGGTCCCAGGCACAGTCTGAACCCTTCCCTCAACCCGGCGGTTTTGCTAGCAGGAGTTCAACCCCAACGAACACAGCCCGGAGACCCCTGGGGCAAAAACGGCTTCCGACGATCAATAGGTGCTTGCTGTGGAACACCTATCCCAAGTGGGGGAAGCCAGCTCAACAAAATGCCACACACCCAGGTGTAAGAAACAACATTGCCCAGGCATGGTCTAAGCCCCTCACCTCGTCCCTGTGCTTTGGGGATCCGGAGGGATAGCCGAGGCACACGGCCCTGACACCCCTTTGCAAAAAGCCGGCTTCCCACGGAGACAGTTTTCCTGAGGTGCAGACCCTATCCCAAGTGGTTGTGGCAAGGTAAAGCAAATGCCCTCCACTTCTCTGGAAGAAACCACAGTGCCCAACCATGTTCTAAGCCCTCCCATCCTCCCTGGGCTTCTGGCAGCAGGAGTGAAAAGAGAGGAGCAGAGCACTGGGACCCGTTTGACAAAACCCGGCTTCCCACGGGAAAGTCTTTCTCCACGTGCAGACATGCTCCCAGGTGCCTGGGGCAAGGGGAAGGAAATGCCATACACTGACCTGGAAGAGACCACAGGGCCCAGGCACAGTCTGAACCCTTCCCTCAACCCTGCGGTTTTACTAGCAGGAGTTCAACCCCAACGAACACAGCCCGGAGACCCCTGGGGCAAAAACGGCTTCCGTCGAACAATAGGTGCTTGCTGTGGAACACCTATCCCAAGTGGGGGTAGCCAGCTCAACAAAATGCCACACACCCAGGTGTAAGAAACAACATTGCCCAGGCATGGTCTAAGCCCCTCACCTCGTCCCTGTGTTTTGGGGAGCCGGAGGGACAGCCGAGGCCCACGGCCCTGAGACCCCTTTGCAAAAAGCCGGCTTCCCAAGGAAACAGTTTTCCTGAGGTGCACACCCTATCCCAAGTGGTTGTGGCAAGGTAAAGCAAATGCCCTCCACTTCTCTGGAAGAAACCACAGTGCCCAGCCATGTTCTAAGCCCTCCCATCCTCCCTGGGCTTCTGGCAGCAGGAGTGAAAAGAGAGGAACAGAGCACTGGGACCCGTTTGACAAAAACTGGCTTCCCACGGGAAAGTCTTTCTCCACGTGCAGACATGCTCCCAGGTGCCTGGGGCAAGGGGAAGGAAATGCCATACACTGACCTGGAAGAGACCACAGGGCCCAGGCACAGTCTGAACCCTTCCCTCAACCCTGCGGTTTTACTAGCAGGAGTTCAACCCCAACGAACACAGCCCGGAGACCCCTGGGGCAAAAACGGCTTCCGACGAACAATAGGTGCTTGCTGTGGAACACCTATCCCAAGTGGGGGTAGCCAGCTCAACAAAATGCCACACACCCATGTGTAAGAAAGAACATTGCCCAGGCATGGTCTAAGCCCCTCACCTCGTCCCTGTGTTTTGCGGAGCCGGAGGGACAGCCGAGGCCCACGGCCCTGAGACCCCTTTGCAAAAAGCCGGCTTCCCAAGGAAACAGTTTTCCTGAGGTGCACACCCTATCCCAAGTGGTTGTGGCAAGGTAAAGCAAATGCCCTCCACTTCTCTGGAAGAAACCACAGTGCCCAGCCATGTTCTAAGCCCTCCCATCCTCCCTGGGCTTCTGGCAGCAGGAGTGAAAAGAGAGGAACAGAGCACTGGGACCCGTTTGACAAAAACTGGCTTCCCACGGGAAAGTCTTTCTCCACGTGCAGACATGCTCCCAGGTGCCTGGGGCAAGGGGAAGGAAATGCCATACACTGACCTTGAAGAGACCACAGCGCCCAGGCACAGTCTGAACCCTTCCCTCAACCCGGCGGTTTTACTAGCAGGAGTTCAACCCCAACGTACACAGCCCGGAGACCCCTGGGGCAAAAACGGCTTCCGACGAACAATAGGTGCTTGCTGTGGAACACCTATCCCAAGTGGTGTAGCCAGCTCAACACAATGCCACACACCCAGGTTAAGAAACAACATTGCCCAGGCATGGTCTAAGCCCCTCACCTCGTCCCTGTGCTTTGGGGAACCGGAGGGACAGCCGAGGCACACGGCCCTGAGACCTCTTTGCAAAAAGCCGGCTTCCCACGGAGACAGTTTTCCTGAGGTGCAGACCCTATCCCAAGTGGTTGTGGCAAGGTAAAGCAAATGCCCTCCACTTCTCTGGAAGAAACCACAGTGCCCAACCATGTTCTAAGCCCTCCCATCCTCCCTGGGCTTCTGGCAGCAGTAGTGAAAAGAGAGGAGCAGAGCACTGGGACCCGTTTGACAAAACCCGGCTTCCCACGGGAAAGTCTTTCTCCACGTGCAGACATGCTCCCAGGTGCCTGGGGCAAGGGGAAGGAAATGCCATACACTGACCTGGAAGAGACCACAGGGCCCAGGCACAGTCTGAACCCTTCCCTCAACCCGGCGGTTTTGCTAGCAGGAGTTCAACCCCAACGAACACAGCCCGGAGACCCCTGGGGCAATAACGGCTTCCGACGAACAATAGGCGCTTGCTGTGGAAAACCAATCCTAAGTGGGGGTAGCCAGCTCAACACAATGCCACACACCCAGGTGTAAGAAACAACATTGCCCAGCCATGGTCTAAGCCCCTCACCTCGTCCCTGTGCTATGGGGAGCCGGAGGGACACCCGAGGCCCACGGCCCTGAGACCCCTTTGCAAAAAGCCTGCTTCCCACGGAAACAGTTTTCCTGAGGTGCAGACCCTATCCCAAGTGGTTGTGGCAAGGTAAAGCAAATGCCCTCCACTTCTCTGGAAGAAACCACAATGCCCAGCCATGTTCTAAGCCCTCCCATCCTCCCTGGGCTTCTGGCAGCAGGAGTGAAAAGAGAGGAGCAGAGCACTGGGACCCGTTTGACAAAACCCAGCTTCCCACGGGAAAGTCTTTCTCCACGTGCAGACATGCTCCCAGGTGCCTGGGGCAAGGGGAAGGAAATGCCATACACTGACCTGGAGGAGACCACAGGGCCCAGGCACAGTCTGAACCCTTCCCTCAACCCGGCGGTTTTACTAGCAGGAGTTCAACCCCAACGAACACAGCCCGGAGACCCCTGGGGCAAAAACGGCTTCCGACGAACAATAGGTGCTTGCTGTGGAACACCTATCCCAAGTGGGGGTAGCCAGCTCAACAAAATGCCACACACCCAGGTGTAAGAAACAGCATTGCCCAGGCATGGTCTAAGCCCCTCACCTCGTCCCTGTGTTTTGGGGAGCCGGAGGGACAGCCGAGGCCCACGGCCCTGAGACCCCTTTGCAAAAAGCCGGCTTCCCACGGAAACAGTTTTCCTGAGGTGCACACCCTATCCCAAGTGGTTGTGGCAAGGTAAAGCAAATGCCCTCCACTTCTCTGGAAGAATCCACAGTGCCCAGCCATGTTCTAAGCCCTCCCATCCTCCCTGGGCTTCTGGCAGCAGGAGTGAAAAGACAGGAACAGAGCACTGGGACCAGTTTGACAAAAACTGGCTTCCCACGGGAAAGTCTTTCTCCACGTGCAGACATGCTCCCAGGTGCCTGGGGCAAGGGGAAGGAAATGCCATACACTGACCTTGAAGAGACCACAGGGCCCAGGCACAGTCTGAACCCTTCCCTCAACCCGGCGGTTTTACTAGCAGGAGTTCAACCCCAACGAACACAGCCCGGAGACCCCTGGGGCAAAAACGGCTTCCGACGATCAATAGGTGCTTGCTATGGAAAACCAATCCTAAGTGGGGTAGCCAGCTCAACACAATGCCACACACCCAGGTTAAGAAACAACATTGCCCAGGCATGGTCTAAGCCCCTCACCTCGTCCCTGTGCTTTGGGGAGCCGGAGGGACAGCCGAGGCACATGGCCCTGAGACCCCTTTGCAAAAAGCCGGCTTCCCACGGAGACAGTTTTCCTGAGGTGCACACCCTATCCCAAGTGGTTGTGGCAAGGTAAAGCAAATGCCCTCCACTTCTCTGGAAGAAACCACAGTGCCCAGCCATGTTCTAAGCCCTCCCATCCTCCCTGGGCTTCTGGCAGCAGGAGTGAAAAGAGAGGAGCAGAGCACTGGGACCCCTTTGACAAAACCCGGCTTCCCACGGGAAAGTCTTTCTCCACGTGCAGACATGCTCCCAGGTGCCTGGGGCAAGGGGAAGGAAATGCCATACACTGACCTGGAAGAGACCACAGGGCCCAGGCACAGTCTGAACCCTTCCCTCAACCCGGCGGTTTTGCTAGCAGGAGTTCAACCCCAACGAACACAGCCCGGAGACCCCTGGGGCAAAAACGGCTTCCGACGATCAATAGGTGCTTGCTGTGGAACACCTATCCCAAGTGGGGGAAGCCAGCTCAACAAAATGCCACACACCCAGGTGTAAGAAACAACATTGCCCAGGCATGGTCTAAGCCCCTCACCTCGTCCCTGTGCTTTGGGGAGCCGGAGGGACAGCCGAGGCCCACGGCCCTGAGACCCCTTTGCAAAAAGCCGGCTTCCCAAGGAAACAGTTTTCCTGAGGTGCACACCCTATCCCAAGTGGTGGTGGCAAGGTAAAGCAAATGCCCTCCACTTCTCTGGAAGAAACCACAGTGCCCAGCCATGTTCTAAGCCCTCCCATCCTCCCTGGGCTTCTGGCAGCAGGAGTGAAAAGAGAGGAACAGAGCACTGGGACCCGTTTGACAAAAACTGGCTTCCCACGGGAAAGTCTTTCTCCACGTGCAGACATGCTCCCAGGTGCCTGGGGCAAGGGGAAGGAAATGCCATACACTGACCTGTAAGAGACCACAGGGCCCAGGCACAGTCTGAACCCTTCCCTCAACCCTGCGGTTTTACTAGCAGGAGTTCAACCCCAACGAACACAGCCCGGAGACCCCTGGGGCAAAAACGGCTTCCGACGAACAATAGGTGCTTGCTGTGGAACACCTATCCCAAGTGGGGGTAGCCAGCTCAACAAAATGCCACACACCCAGGTGTAAGAAACAACATTGCCCAGGCATGGTCTAAGCCCCTCACCTCGTCCCTGTGTTTTGGGGAGCCGGAGGGACAGCCGAGGCCCACGGCCCTGAGACCCCTTTGCAAAAAGCCGGCTTCCCAAGGAAACAGTTTTCCTGAGGTGCACACCCTATCCCAAGTGGTTGTGGTAAGGTAAAGCAAATGCCCTCCACTTCTCTGGAAGAAACCACAGTGCCCAGCCATGTTCTAAGCCCTCCCATCCTCCGTGGGCTTCTGGCAGCAGGAGTGAAAAGAGAGGAACAGAGCACTGGGACCCGTTTGACAAAAACTGGCTTCCCACGGGAAAGTCTTTCTCCACGTGCAGACATGCTCCCAGGTGCCTGGGGCAAGGGGAAGGAAATGCCATACACTGACCTTGAAGAGACCACAGCGCCCAGGCACAGTCTAAACCCTTCCCTCAACCCGGCGGTTTTACTAGCAGGAGTTCAACCCCAACGAACACAGCCCGGAGACCCCTGGGGCAAAAACGGCTTCCGACCAACAATAGGTGCTTGCTGTGGAACACCTATCCCAAGTGGGGGTAGCCAGCTCAACACAATGCCACACACCCAGGTTAAGAAACAACATTGCCCAGGCATGGTCTAAGCCCCTCACCTCGTCCCTGTGCTTTGGGGAACCGGAGGGACAGCTGAGGCACACGGCCCTGAGACCCCTTTGCAAAAAGCCGGCTTCCCACGGAGACAGTTTTCCTGAGGTGCAGACCCTATCCCAAGTGGTTGTGGCAAGGTAAAGCAAATGCCCTCCACTTCTCTGGAAGAAACCACAGTGCCCAACCATGTTCTAAGCCCTCCCATCCTCCCTGGGCTTCTGGTAGCAGGAGTGAAAAGAGAGGAGCAGAGCACTGGGACCCGTTTGACAAAACCCGGCTTCCCATGGGAAAGTCTTTCTCCACGTGCAGACATGCTCCCAGGTGCCTGGGGCAAGGGGAAGGAAATGCCATACACTGACCTGGAAGAGACCACAGGGCCCAGGCACAGTCTGAACCCTTCCCTCAACCCGGCGGTTTTACTAGTAGGAGTTCAACCCCAAGGAACACAGCCCGGAGACCCCTGGGGCAAAAACGGCTTCCGACGAACAATAGGTGCTTGCTGTGGAACACCTATCCCAAGTGGGGGAAGCCAGCTCAACAAAATGCCACACACCCAGGTGTAAGAAACAACATTGCCCAGGCATGGTCTAAGCCCCTCACCTCGTCCCAGTGCTTTGGGGAGCCGGAGGGAGGCCGAGGCACACGGCCCTGAGACCCCTTTGCAAAAAGCCGGCTTCCCACGGAGACAGTTTTCCTGAGGTGCAGACCCTATCCCAAGTGGTTGTGGCAAGGTAAAGCAAATGCCCTCCACTTCTCTGGAAGAAACCACAGTGCCCAGCCATGTTCTAAGCCCTCCCATCCTCCCTGGGCTTCTGGCAGCAGGAGTGAAAAGAGAGGAGCAGAGCACTGGGACCCTTTTGACAAAAACTGGCTTCCCACGGGAAAGTCTTTCTCCACGTGCAGACATGCTCCCAGGTGCTTGGGGCAAGGGGAAGGAAATGCCATACACTGACCTGGAAGAGACCACAGGGCCCAGGCACAGTCTGAACCCTTCCCTCAACCCGGCGGTTTTACTAGCAGGAGTTCAACCCCAACGAACATAGCCCGGAGACCCCTGGGGCAAAAACGGCTTCCGACGAACAATAGGTGCTTGCTGTGGAACACCTATCCCAAGTGGGGGTAGCCAGCTCAACAAAATGCCACACACCCAGGTGTAAGAAACAACATTGCCCAGGCATGGTCTAAGCCCCTCACCTCGTCCCTGTGTTTTGGGGAGCCGGAGGGACAGCCGAGGCCCACGGCCCTGAGACCCCTTTGCAAAAAGCCGGCTTCCCACGGAAACAGTTTTCCTGAGGTGCACACCCTATCCCAAGTGGTTGTGGCAAGGTAAAGCAAATGCCCTCCACTTCTCTGGAAGAATCCACAGTGCCCAGCCATGTTCTAAGCCCTCCCATCCTCCCTGGGCTTCTGGCAGCTGGAGTGAAAAGAGAGGAACAGAGCACTGGGACCCGTTTGACAAAAACTGGCTTCCCACGGGAAAGTCTTTCTCCACGTGCAGACATGCTCCCAGGTGCCTGGGGCAAGGGGAAGGAAATGCCATACACTGACCTTGAAGAGACCACAGGGCCCAGGCACAGTCTGAACCCTTCCCTCAACCCGGCGGTTTTACTAGCAGGAGTTCAACCCCAACGAACACAGCCCGGAGACCCCTGGGGCAAAAACGGCTTCCGACGAACAATAGGTGCTTGCTGTGGAACACCTATCCCAAGTGGGGGTAGCCAGCTCAACACAATGCCACACACCCAGGTTAAGAAAAAACATTGCCCAGGCATGGTCTAAGCCCCTCACCTCGTCCCTGTGCTTTGGGAACCCGGAGGGACAGCCGAGGCCCACGGCCCTGAGACCCCTTTGCAAAAAGCCGGCTTCCCACGGAGACAGTTTTCCTGAGGTGCAGACCCTATCCCAAGTGGTTGTGGCAAGGTAAAGCAAATGCCCTCCACTTCTCTGGAAGAAACCACAGTGCCCAACCATGTTCTAAGCCCTCCCATCCTCCCTGGGCTTCTGGCAGCAGGAGTGAAAAGAGAGGAGCAGAGCACTGGGACCCATTTGACAAAACCCGGCTTCCCACGGGAAAGTCTTTCTCCACGTGCAGATATGCTCCCAGGTGCCTGTGGCAAGGGGAAGGAAATGCCATACACTGACCTGGAAGAGACCACAGGGCCCAGGCACAGTCTGAACCGTTCCCTCAACCCGGCGGTTTTGCTAGCAGGAGTTCAACCCCAACGAACACAGCCCGGACACCCCTGGGGCAAAAACGGCTTCCGACGAACAATAGGCGCTTGCTGTGGAAAACCAATCCTAAGTGGGGGTAGCCAGCTCAACACAATGCCACACACCCAGGTGTAAGAAACAACATTGCCCAGCCATGGTCTAAGCCCCTCACCTCGACCTGTGCTTTGGGGAGCCGGAGGGACACCCGAGGCCCACGGCCCTGAGACCCCTTTGCAAAAAGACGGCTTCCCACGGAAACAGTTTTCCTGAGGTGCAGACCCTATCCCAAGTGGTTGTGGCAAGGTAAAGCAAATGCCCTCCACTTCTCTGGAAGAAACCACAATGCCCAGCCATGTTCTAAGCCCTCCCATCCTCCCTGGGCTTCTGGCAGCAGGAGTGAAAAGAGAGGAGCAGAGCACTGGGACCCGTTTGACAAAACCCGGCTTCCCACGGGAAAGTCTTTCTCCACGTGCAGACATGCTCCCAGGTGCCTGGGGCAAGGGGAAGGAAATGCCATACACTGACCTGGAAGAGACCACAGGGCCCAGGCACAGTCTGAACCCTTCCCTCAACCCGGCGGTTTTACTAGCAGGAGTTCAACCCCAACGAACACAGCCCGGAGACCCCTGGGGCAAAAACGGCTTCCGACGAACAATAGGTGCTTGCTGTGGAACACCTATCCCAAGTGGGGGTAGCCAGCTCAACAAAATGCCACACACTCAGGTGTAAGAAACAACATTGCCCAGGCATGGTCTAAGCCCCTCACCTCGTCCCTGTGCTTTGGGGAGCCGGAGGGACAGCCGAGGCACACGGCCCTGAGACCCCTTTGCAAAAAGCCGGCTTCCCAAGGAAACAGTTTTCCTGAGGTGCACACCCTATCCCAAGTGGTTGTGGCAAGGTAAAGCAAATGCCCTCCACTTCTCTGGAAGAAACCACAGTGCCCAGCCATGTTCTAAGCCCTCCCATCCTCCCTGGGCTTCTGGCAGCAGGAGTGAAAAGAGAGGAGTAGAGCACTGGGACCCTTTTGACAAAAACTGGCTTCCCACGGGAAAGTCTTTCTCCACGTGCAGACATGCTCCCAGGTGCCTGGGGCAAGGGGAAGGAAATGCCATACACTGACCTTGAAGAGACTACAGCGCCCAGGCACAGTCTGAACCCTTCCCTCAACCCGGCGGTTTTACTAGCAGGAGTTCAACCCCAACGAACACTGCCCGAAGACCCCTGGGGCAAAAACGGCTTCCGACGAACAATAGGTGCTTGCTGTGGAACACCTATCCCAAGTGGGGGTAGCCAGCTCAACACAATGCCACACACCCAGGTTAAGAAACAACATTGCCCAGGCATGGTCTAAGCCCCTCACCTCGTCCCTGTGCTTTGGGAAACCGGAGGGACAGCCGAAGCCCAGGGCCCTGAGTCCCCTTTGCAAAAAGTCGGCTTCCCACGGAGACAGTTTTCCTGAGGTGCAGACCCTATCCCAAGTGGTTGTGGCAAGGTAAAGCAAATGCCCTCCACTTCTCTGGAAGAAACCACAGTGCCCAACCATGTTCTAAGCCCTCCCATCCTCCCTGGGCTTCTGGCAGCAGGAGTGAAAAGAGAGGAGCAGAGCACTGGGACCCGTTTGACAAAACCCGGCTTCCCACGGGAAAGTCTTTCTCCACGTGCAGACATGCTCCCAGGTGCCTGGGGCAAGGGGAAGGAAATGCCATACACTGACCTGGAAGAGACCACAGGGCCCAGGCACAGTCTGAACCCTTCCCTCAACCCGGCGGTTTTACTAGCAGGAGTTCAACCCCAACGAACACAGCCCGGAGACCCCTGGGGCAAAAACGGCTTCTGACGAACAATAGGCGCGCGCTGTGGAAAACCAATCCTAAGTGGGGGTAGCCAGCTCAACACAATGCCACACACCCAGGTTAAGAAACAACATTGCCCAGGCATGGTCTAGCCCCTCACCTCGTCCCTGTGCTTTGGGGAGCCGGAGGGACAGCCGAGGCACATGGCCCTGAGACCCCTTTGCAAAAAGCCGGCCTCCCACGGAGACAGTTTTCCTGAGGTGCACACCCTATCCCAAGTGGTTGTGGCAAGGTAAAGCAAATGCACTCCACTTCTCTGGAAGAAACCACAGGGCCCAGCCATGTTCTAAGCCCTCCCATCCTCCCTGGGCTTCTGGCAGCAGGAGTGAAAAGAGAGGAGCAGAGCACTGGGACCCGTTTGACAAAACCCGGCTTCCCACGGGAAAGTCTTTCTCCACGTGCAGACATGCTCCCAGGTGCCTGGGGCAAGGGGAAGGAAATGCCATACACTGACCTGGAAGAGACCACAGGGCCCAGGCACAGTCTGAACCCTTCCCTCAACCCGGCGGTTTTACTAGCAGGAGTTCAACCCCAACGAACACAGCCCGGAGACCCCTGGGGCAAAAACGGCTTCCGACGATCAATAGGTGCTTGCTGTGGAACACCTATCCCAAGTGGGGGAAGCCAGCTCAACAAAATGCCACACACCCAGGTGTAAGAAACAACATTGCCCAGGCATGGTCTAAGCCCCTCACCTCGTCCCTGTGCTTTGGGGAGCCGGAGGGACAGCCGAGGCACACGGCCCTGAGACCCCTTTGCAAAAAGCCGGCTTCCCAAGGAAACAGTTTTCCTGAGGTGCACACCCTATCCCAAGTGGTTGTGGCAAGGTAAAGCAAATGCCCTCCACTTCTCTGGAAGAAACCACAATGCCCAGCCATGTTCTAAGCCCTCCCATCCTCCCTGGGCTTCTGGCAGCAGGAGTGAAAAGAGAGGAGCAGAGCACTGGGACCCGTTTGACAAAACCCGGCTTCCCACGGGAAAGTCTTTCTCCACGTGCAGACATGCTCCCAGGTGCCTGTGGCAAGGGGAAGGAAATGCCATACACTGACCTGGAAGAGACCACAGGGCCCAGGCACAGTCTGAACCCTTCCCTCAACCCGGCGGTTTTACTAGCAGGAGTTCAACCCCAACAAACACAGCCCGGAGACCCCTGGGGCAAAAACGGCTTCCCACGAACAATAGGTGCTTGCTGTGGAACACCTATCCCAAGTGGGGGTAGCCAGCTCAACAAAATGCCACACACTCAGGTGTAAGAAACAACATTGCCCAGGCATGGTCTAAGCCCCTCACCTCGTCCCTGTGCTTTGGGGAGCCGGAGGGACAGCCGAGGCACACGGCCCTGAGACCCCTTTGCAAAAAGCCGGCTTCCCACGGAGACAGTTTTCCTGAGGTGCACACCCTATCCCAAGTGGTTGTGGCAAGGTAAAGCAAATGCCCTCCACTTCTCTGGAAGAAACCACAGTGCCCAGCCATGTTCTAAGCCCTCCCATCCTCCCTGGGCTTCTGGCAGCAGGAGTGAAAAGAGAGGAGCAGAGCACTGGGACCCGTTTGACAAAACCCGGCTTCCCACGGGAAAGTCTTTCTCCACGTGCAGACATGCTCCCAGGTGCCTGGGGTAAGGGGAAGGAAATGCCATACACTGACCTGGAAGAGACCACAGGGCCCAGGCACAGTCTGAACCCTTCCCTCAACCCGGCGGTTTTACTAGCAGGAGTTCAACCCCAACGAACACAGCCCGGAGACCCCTGGGGCAAAAACGGCTTCCGACGAACAATAGGCGCTTGCTGTGGAAAACCAATCCTAAGTGGGGGTAGCCAGCTCAACACAATGCCTCACACCCAGGTGTAAGAAACAACATTGCCCAGGCATGGTCTAAGCCCCTCACCTCGTCCCTGTGCTTTGGGGAGCCGGAGGGACACCCGAGGCCCACGGCCCTGAGACCCCTTTGCAAAAAGCCGGCTTCCCACGGAAACAGTTTTCCTTAGGTGCAGACCCTATCCCAAGTGGTTGTGGCAAGGTAAAGCAAATGCCCTCCACTTCTCTGGAAGAAACCACAGTGCCCAGCCATGTTCTAAGCCCTCCCATCCTCCCTGGGCTTCTGGCAGCAGGAGTGAAAAGAGAGGAGCAGAGCACTGGGACCCGTTTGACAAAACCCGGCTTCCCACGGGAAAGTCTTTCTCCACGTGCAGACATGCTCCCAGGTGCCTGGGGCAAGGGGAAGGAAATGCCATACACTGACCTGGAAGAGACCACAGGGCCCAGGCACAGTCTGAACCCTTCCCTCAACCCGGCGGTTTTGCTAGCAGGAGTTCAACCCCAACGAACACAGCCCGGAGACCCCTGGGGCAAAAACGGCTTCCGACGATCAATAGGTGCTTGCTGTGGAACACCTATCCCAAGTGGGGGAAGCCAGCTCAACAAAATGCCACACACCCAGGTGTAAGAAACAACATTGCCCAGGCATGGTCTAAGCCCCTCACCTCGTCCCTGTGCTTTGGGGAGCCGGAGGGACAGCCGAGGCAAACGGCCCTGAGACCCCTTTGCAAAAAGCCGGCTTCCCAAGGAAACAGTTTTCCTGAGGTGCACACCCTATCCCAAGTGGTTGTGGCAAGGTAAAGCAAATGCCCTCCACTTCTCTGGAAGAAACCACAATGCCCAGCCATGTTCTAAGCCCTCCCATCCTCCCTGGGCTTCTGGCAGCAGGAGTGAAAAGAGAGGAGCAGAGCACTGGGACCCGTTTGACAAAACCCGGCTTCCCACGGGAAAGTCTTTCTCCACGTGCAGACATGCTCCCAGGTGCCTGGGGCAAGGGGAAGGAAATGCCATACACTGACCTGGAAGAGACCACAGGGCCCAGGCACAGTCTGAACCCTTCCCTCAACCCGGCGGTTTTACTAGCAGGAGTTCAACCCCAACGAACACAGCCCGGAGACCCCTGGGGCAAAAACGGCTTCCCACGAACAATAGGTGCTTGCTGTGGAACACCTATCCCAAGTGGGGGTAGCCAGCTCAACAAAATGCCACACACTCAGGTGTAAGAAACAACATTGCCCAGGCATGGTCTAAGCCCCTCACCTCGTCCCTGTGCTTTGGGGAGCCGGAGGGACAGCCGAGGCACACGGCCCTGAGACCCCTTTGCAAAAAGCCGGCTTCCCACGGAGACAGTTTTCCTGAGGTGCACACCCTATCCCAAGTGGTTGTGGCAAGGTAAAGCAAATGCCCTCCACTTCTCTGGAAGAAACCACAGTGCCCAGCCATGTTCTAAGCCCTCCCATCCTCCCTGGGCTTCTGGCAGCAGGAGTGAAAAGAGAGGAGCAGAGCACTGGGACCCGTTTGACAAAACCCGGCTTCCCACGGGAAAGTCTTTCTCCACGTGCAGACATGCTCCCAGGTGCCTGGGGTAAGGGGAAGGAAATGCCATACACTGACCTGGAAGAGACCACAGGGCCCAGGCACAGTCTGAACCCTTCCCTCAACCCGGCGGTTTTACTAGCAGGAGTTCAACCCCAAGGAACACAACCCGGAGACCCCTGGGGCAAAAACGGCTTCCGACGAACAATAGGTGCTTGCTGTGGAACACCTATCCCAAGTGGGGGAAGCCAGCTCAACAAAATACCACACACACAGGTGTAAGAAACAACATTGCCCAGTCATGGTCTAAGCCCCTCACCTCGTCCCTGTGCTTTGGGGAGCCGGAGGGACAGCCGAGGCACACGGCCCTGAGACCCCTTTGCAAAAAGCCGGCTTCCCACGGAGACAGTTTCCCTGAGGGGCAGACCCTATCCCAAGTGGTTGTGGCAAGGTAAAGCAAATGCCCTCCACTTCTCTGGAAGAAACCACAGTGCCCAACCATGTTCTAAGCCCTCCCATCCTCCCTGGGCTTCTGGCAGCAGGAGTGAAAAGAGAGGAGCAGAGCACTGGGACCCGTTTGACAAAACCCGGCTTCCCACGGGAAAGTCTTTCTCCACGTGCAGATATGCTCCCAGGTGCCTGTGGCAAGGGGAAGGAAATGCCATACACTGACCTGGAAGAGACCACAGGGCCCAGGCACAGTCTGAACCCTTCCCTCAACCCGGCGGTTTTGCTAGCAGGAGTTCAACCCCAACGAACACAGCCCGGAGACCCCTGGGGCAAAAACGGCTTCCGACGAACAATAGGCGCTTGCTGTGGAAAACCAATCCTAAGTGGGGGTAGCGAGCTCAACACAATGCCTCACACCCAGGTGTAAGAAACAACATTGCCCAGGCATGGTCTAAGCCCCTCACCTCGTCCCTGTGCTTTGGGGAGCCGGAGGGACACCCGAGGCCCACGGCCCTGAGACCCCTTTGCAAAAAGCCGGCTTCCCACGGAAACAGTTTTCCTTAGGTGCAGACCCTATCCCAAGTGGTTGTGGCAAGGTAAAGCAAATGCCCTCCACTTCTCTGGAAGAAACCACAGTGCCCAGCCATGTTCTAAGCCCTCCCATCCTCCCTGGGCTTCTGGCAGCAGGAGTGAAAAGAGAGGAGCAGAGCACTGGGACCCGTTTGACAAAACCCGGCTTCCCACGGGAAAGTCTTTCTCCACGTGCAGACATGCTCCCAGGTGCCTGGGGCAAGGGGAAGGAAATGCCATACACTGACCTGGAAGAGACCACAGGTCCCAGGCACAGTCTGAACCCTTCCCTCAACCCGGCGGTTTTGCTAGCAGGAGTTCAACCCCAACGAACACAGCCCGGAGACCCCTGGGGCAAAAACGGCTTCCGACGATCAATAGGTGCTTGCTGTGGAACACCTATCCCAAGTGGGGGAAGCCAGCTCAACAAAATGCCACACACCCAGGTGTAAGAAACAACATTGCCCAGGCATGGTCTAAGCCCCTCACCTCGTCCCTGTGCTTTGGGGATCCGGAGGGATAGCCGAGGCACACGGCCCTGACACCCCTTTGCAAAAAGCCGGCTTCCCACGGAGACAGTTTTCCTGAGGTGCAGACCCTATCCCAAGTGGTTGTGGCAAGGTAAAGCAAATGCCCTCCACTTCTCTGGAAGAAACCACAGTGCCCAACCATGTTCTAAGCCCTCCCATCCTCCCTGGGCTTCTGGCAGCAGGAGTGAAAAGAGAGGAGCAGAGCACTGGGACCCGTTTGACAAAACCCGGCTTCCCACGGGAAAGTCTTTCTCCACGTGCAGACATGCTCCCAGGTGCCTGGGGCAAGGGGAAGGAAATGCCATACACTGACCTGGAAGAGACCACAGGGCCCAGGCACAGTCTGAACCCTTCCCTCAACCCTGCGGTTTTACTAGCAGGAGTTCAACCCCAACGAACACAGCCCGGAGACCCCTGGGGCAAAAACGGCTTCCGTCGAACAATAGGTGCTTGCTGTGGAACACCTATCCCAAGTGGGGGTAGCCAGCTCAACAAAATGCCACACACCCAGGTGTAAGAAACAACATTGCCCAGGCATGGTCTAAGCCCCTCACCTCGTCCCTGTGTTTTGGGGAGCCGGAGGGACAGCCGAGGCCCACGGCCCTGAGACCCCTTTGCAAAAAGCCGGCTTCCCAAGGAAACAGTTTTCCTGAGGTGCACACCCTATCCCAAGTGGTTGTGGCAAGGTAAAGCAAATGCCCTCCACTTCTCTGGAAGAAACCACAGTGCCCAGCCATGTTCTAAGCCCTCCCATCCTCCCTGGGCTTCTGGCAGCAGGAGTGAAAAGAGAGGAACAGAGCACTGGGACCCGTTTGACAAAAACTGGCTTCCCACGGGAAAGTCTTTCTCCACGTGCAGACATGCTCCCAGGTGCCTGGGGCAAGGGGAAGGAAATGCCATACACTGACCTGGAAGAGACCACAGGGCCCAGGCACAGTCTGAACCCTTCCCTCAACCCTGCGGTTTTACTAGCAGGAGTTCAACCCCAACGAACACAGCCCGGAGACCCCTGGGGCAAAAACGGCTTCCGACGAACAATAGGTGCTTGCTGTGGAACACCTATCCCAAGTGGGGGTAGCCAGCTCAACAAAATGCCACACACCCATGTGTAAGAAAGAACATTGCCCAGGCATGGTCTAAGCCCCTCACCTCGTCCCTGTGTTTTGCGGAGCCGGAGGGACAGCCGAGGCCCACGGCCCTGAGACCCCTTTGCAAAAAGCCGGCTTCCCAAGGAAACAGTTTTCCTGAGGTGCACACCCTATCCCAAGTGGTTGTGGCAAGGTAAAGCAAATGCCCTCCACTTCTCTGGAAGAAACCACAGTGCCCAGCCATGTTCTAAGCCCTCCCATCCTCCCTGGGCTTCTGGCAGCAGGAGTGAAAAGAGAGGAACAGAGCACTGGGACCCGTTTGACAAAAACTGGCTTCCCACGGGAAAGTCTTTCTCCACGTGCAGACATGCTCCCAGGTGCCTGGGGCAAGGGGAAGGAAATGCCATACACTGACCTTGAAGAGACCACAGCGCCCAGGCACAGTCTGAACCCTTCCCTCAACCCGGCGGTTTTACTAGCAGGAGTTCAACCCCAACGTACACAGCCCGGAGACCCCTGGGGCAAAAACGGCTTCCGACGAACAATAGGTGCTTGCTGTGGAACACCTATCCCAAGTGGTGTAGCCAGCTCAACACAATGCCACACACCCAGGTTAAGAAACAACATTGCCCAGGCATGGTCTAAGCCCCTCACCTCGTCCCTGTGCTTTGGGGAACCGGAGGGACAGCCGAGGCACACGGCCCTGAGACCTCTTTGCAAAAAGCCGGCTTCCCACGGAGACAGTTTTCCTGAGGTGCAGACCCTATCCCAAGTGGTTGTGGCAAGGTAAAGCAAATGCCCTCCACTTCTCTGGAAGAAACCACAGTGCCCAACCATGTTCTAAGCCCTCCCATCCTCCCTGGGCTTCTGGCAGCAGGAGTGAAAAGAGAGGAGCAGAGCACTGGGACCCGTTTGACAAAACCCGGCTTCCCACGGGAAAGTCTTTCTCCACGTGCAGACATGCTCCCAGGTGCCTGGGGCAAGGGGAAGGAAATGCCATACACTGACCTGGAGGAGACCACAGGGCCCAGGCACAGTCTGAACCCTTCCCTCAACCCGGCGGTTTTGCTAGCAGGAGTTCAACCCCAACGAACACAGCCCGGAGACCCCTGGGGCAATAACGGCTTCCGACGAACAATAGGCGCTTGCTGTGGAAAACCAATCCTAAGTGGGGGTAGCCAGCTCAACACAATGCCACACACCCAGGTGTAAGAAACAACATTGCCCAGCCATGGTCTAAGCCCCTCACCTCGTCCCTGTGCTATGGGGAGCCGGAGGGACACCCGAGGCCCACGGCCCTGAGACCCCTTTGCAAAAAGCCTGCTTCCCACGGAAACAGTTTTCCTGAGGTGCAGACCCTATCCCAAGTGGTTGTGGCAAGGTAAAGCAAATGCCCTCCACTTCTCTGGAAGAAACCACAATGCCCAGCCATGTTCTAAGCCCTCCCATCCTCCCTGGGCTTCTGGCAGCAGGAGTGAAAAGAGAGGAGCAGAGCACTGGGACCCGTTTGACAAAACCCAGCTTCCCACGGGAAAGTCTTTCTCCACGTGCAGACATGCTCCCAGGTGCCTGGGGCAAGGGGAAGGAAATGCCATACACTGACCTGGAGGAGACCACAGGGCCCAGGCACAGTCTGAACCCTTCCCTCAACCCGGCGGTTTTACTAGCAGGAGTTCAACCCCAACGAACACAGCCCGGAGACCCCTGGGGCAAAAACGGCTTCCGACGAACAATAGGTGCTTGCTGTGGAACACCTATCCCAAGTGGGGGTAGCCAGCTCAACAAAATGCCACACACCCAGGTGTAAGAAACAGCATTGCCCAGGCATGGTCTAAGCCCCTCACCTCGTCCCTGTGTTTTGGGGAGCCGGAGGGACAGCCGAGGCCCACGGCCCTGAGACCCCTTTGCAAAAAGCCGGCTTCCCACGGAAACAGTTTTCCTGAGGTGCACACCCTATCCCAAGTGGTTGTGGCAAGGTAAAGCAAATGCCCTCCACTTCTCTGGAAGAATCCACAGTGCCCAGCCATGTTCTAAGCCCTCCCATCCTCCCTGGGCTTCTGGCAGCAGGAGTGAAAAGACAGGAACAGAGCACTGGGACCAGTTTGACAAAAACTGGCTTCCCACGGGAAAGTCTTTCTCCACGTGCAGACATGCTCCCAGGTGCCTGGGGCAAGGGGAAGGAAATGCCATACACTGACCTTGAAGAGACCACAGGGCCCAGGCACAGTCTGAACCCTTCCCTCAACCCGGCGGTTTTACTAGCAGGAGTTCAACCCCAACGAACACAGCCCGGAGACCCCTGGGGCAAAAACGGCTTCCGACGATCAATAGGTGCTTGCTATGGAAAACCAATCCTAAGTGGGGTAGCCAGCTCAACACAATGCCACACACCCAGGTTAAGAAACAACATTGCCCAGGCATGGTCTAAGCCCCTCACCTCGTCCCTGTGCTTTGGGGAGCCGGAGGGACAGCCGAGGCACATGGCCCTGAGACCCCTTTGCAAAAAGCCGGCTTCCCACGGAGACAGTTTTCCTGAGGTGCACACCCTATCCCAAGTGGTTGTGGCAAGGTAAAGCAAATGCCCTCCACTTCTCTGGAAGAAACCACAGTGCCCAGCCATGTTCTAAGCCCTCCCATCCTCCCTGGGCTTCTGGCAGCAGGAGTGAAAAGAGAGGAGCAGAGCACTGGGACCCCTTTGACAAAACCCGGCTTCCCACGGGAAAGTCTTTCTCCACGTGCAGACATGCTCCCAGGTGCCTGGGGCAAGGGGAAGGAAATGCCATACACTGACCTGGAAGAGACCACAGGGCCCAGGCACAGTCTGAACCCTTCCCTCAACCCGGCGGTTTTGCTAGCAGGAGTTCAACCCCAACGAACACAGCCCGGAGACCCCTGGGGCAAAAACGGCTTCCGACGATCAATAGGTGCTTGCTGTGGAACACCTATCCCAAGTGGGGGAAGCCAGCTCAACAAAATGCCACACACCCAGGTGTAAGAAACAACATTGCCCAGGCATGGTCTAAGCCCCTCACCTCGTCCCTGTGCTTTGGGGAGCCGGAGGGACAGCCGAGGCCCACGGCCCTGAGACCCCTTTGCAAAAAGCCGGCTTCCCAAGGAAACAGTTTTCCTGAGGTGCACACCCTATCCCAAGTGGTGGTGGCAAGGTAAAGCAAATGCCCTCCACTTCTCTGGAAGAAACCACAGTGCCCAGCCATGTTCTAAGCCCTCCCATCCTCCCTGGGCTTCTGGCAGCAGGAGTGAAAAGAGAGGAACAGAGCACTGGGACCCGTTTGACAAAAACTGGCTTCCCACGGGAAAGTCTTTCTCCACGTGCAGACATGCTCCCAGGTGCCTGGGGCAAGGGGAAGGAAATGCCATACACTGACCTGTAAGAGACCACAGGGCCCAGGCACAGTCTGAACCCTTCCCTCAACCCTGCGGTTTTACTAGCAGGAGTTCAACCCCAACGAACACAGCCCGGAGACCCCTGGGGCAAAAACGGCTTCCGAAGAACAATAGGTGCTTGCTGTGGAACACCTATCCCAAGTGGGGGTAGCCAGCTCAACAAAATGCCACACACCCAGGTGTAAGAAACAACATTGCCCAGGCATGGTCTAAGCCCCTCACCTCGTCCCTGTGTTTTGGGGAGCCGGAGGGACAGCCGAGGCCCACGGCCCTGAGACCCCTTTGCAAAAAGCCGGCTTCCCAAGGAAACAGTTTTCCTGAGGTGCACACCCTATCCCAAGTGGTTGTGGTAAGGTAAAGCAAATGCCCTCCACTTCTCTGGAAGAAACCACAGTGCCCAGCCATGTTCTAAGCCCTCCCATCCTCCGTGGGCTTCTGGCAGCAGGAGTGAAAAGAGAGGAACAGAGCACTGGGACCCGTTTGACAAAAACTGGCTTCCCACGGGAAAGTCTTTCTCCACGTGCAGACATGCTCCCAGGTGCCTGGGGCAAGGGGAAGGAAATGCCATACACTGACCTTGAAGAGACCACAGCGCCCAGGCACAGTCTAAACCCTTCCCTCAACCCGGCGGTTTTACTAGCAGGAGTTCAACCCCAACGAACACAGCCCGGAGACCCCTGGGGCAAAAACGGCTTCCGACCAACAATAGGTGCTTGCTGTGGAACACCTATCCCAAGTGGGGGTAGCCAGCTCAACACAATGCCACACACCCAGGTTAAGAAACAACATTGCCCAGGCATGGTCTAAGCCCCTCACCTCGTCCCTGTGCTTTGGGGAACCGGAGGGACAGCTGAGGCACACGGCCCTGAGACCCCTTTGCAAAAAGCCGGCTTCCCACGGAGACAGTTTTCCTGAGGTGCAGACCCTATCCCAAGTGGTTGTGGCAAGGTAAAGCAAATGCCCTCCACTTCTCTGGAAGAAACCACAGTGCCCAACCATGTTCTAAGCCCTCCCATCCTCCCTGGGCTTCTGGTAGCAGGAGTGAAAAGAGAGGAGCAGAGCACTGGGACCCGTTTGACAAAACCCGGCTTCCCATGGGAAAGTCTTTCTCCACGTGCAGACATGCTCCCAGGTGCCTGGGGCAAGGGGAAGGAAATGCCATACACTGACCTTGAAGAGACCACAGGGCCCAGGCACAGTCTGAACCCTTCCCTCAACCCGGCGGTTTTACTAGTAGGAGTTCAACCCCAAGGAACACAGCCCGGAGACCCCTGGGGCAAAAACGGCTTCCGACGAACAATAGGTGCTTGCTGTGGAACACCTATCCCAAGTGGGGGAAGCCAGCTCAACAAAATGCCACACACCCAGGTGGAAGAAACAACATTGCCCAGGCATGGTCTAAGCCCCTCACCTCGTCCCAGTGCTTTGGGGAGCCGGAGGGAGGCCGAGGCACACGGCCCTGAGACCCCTTTGCAAAAAGCCGGCTTCCCACGGAGACAGTTTTCCTGAGGTGCAGACCCTATCCCAAGTGGTTGTGGCAAGGTAAAGCAAATGCCCTCCACTTCTCTGGAAGAAACCACAGTGCCCAGCCATGTTCTAAGCCCTCCCATCCTCCCTGGGCTTCTGGCAGCAGGAGTGAAAAGAGAGGAGCAGAGCACTGGGACCCTTTTGACAAAAACTGGCTTCCCACGGGAAAGTCTTTCTCCACGTGCAGACATGCTCCCAGGTGCTTGGGGCAAGGGGAAGGAAATGCCATACACTGACCTGGAAGAGACCACAGGGCCCAGGCACAGTCTGAACCCTTCCCTCAACCCGGCGGTTTTACTAGCAGGAGTTCAACCCCAACGAACATAGCCCGGAGACCCCTGGGGCAAAAACGGCTTCCGACGAACAATAGGTGCTTGCTGTGGAACACCTATCCCAAGTGGGGGTAGCCAGCTCAACAAAATGCCACACACCCAGGTGTAAGAAACAACATTGCCCAGGCATGGTCTAAGCCCCTCACCTCGTCCCTGTGTTTTGGGGAGCCGGAGGGACAGCCGAGGCCCACGGCCCTGAGACCCCTTTGCAAAAAGCCGGCTTCCCACGGAAACAGTTTTCCTGAGGTGCACACCCTATCCCAAGTGGTTGTGGCAAGGTAAAGCAAATGCCCTCCACTTCTCTGGAAGAAACCACAGTGCCCAACCATGTTCTAAGCCCTCCCATCCTCCCTGGGCTTCTGGCAGCAGGAGTGAAAAGAGAGGAGCAGAGCACTGGGACCCGTTTGACAAAACCCGGCTTCCCACGGGAAAGTCTTTCTCCACGTGCAGACATGCTCCCAGGTGCCTGGGGCAAGGGGAAGGAAATGCCATACACTGACCTGGAAGAGACCACAGGGCCCAGTCACAGTCTGAACCCTTCCCTCAACCCGGCGGTTTTGCTAGCAGGAGTTCAACCCCATCGAACACAGCCCGGAGACCCCTGAGGCAAAAACGGCTTCCGACGAACAATAGGCGCTTGCTGTGGAAAACCAATCCTAAGTGGGGGTAGCCAGCTCAACACAATGCCTCACACCCAGGTGTAAGAAACAACATTGCCCAGGCATGGTCTAAGCCCCTCACCTCGTCCCTGTGCTTTGGGGAGCCGGAGGGACACCCGAGGCCCACGGCCCTGAGACCCCTTTGCAAAAAGCCGGCTTCCCACGGAAACAGTTTTCCTGAGGTGCAGACCCTATTCCAAGTGGTTGTGGCAAGGTAAAGCAAATGCCCTCCACTTCTCTGGAAGAAACCACAGTGCCCAGCCATGTTCTAAGCCCTCCCATCCTCCCTGGGCTTCTGGCAGCAGGAGTGAAAAGAGAGGAGCAGAGCACTGGGTCCCGTTTGACAAAACCCGGCTTCCCACGGGAAAGTCTTTCTCCACGTGCAGACATGCTCCCAGGTGCCTGGGGCAAGGGGAAGGAAATGCCATACACTGACCTGGAAGAGACCACAGGGCCCAGGCACAGTCTGAACCCTTCCCTCAACCCGGCGGTTTTACTAGCAGGAGTTCAACCCCAAGGAACACAGCCCGGAGACCCCTGGGGCAAAAACGGCTTCCGACGAACAATAGGTGCTTGCTGTGGAACACCTATCCCAAGTGGGGGTAGCCAGCTCAACAAAATGCCACACACCCAGGTGTAAGAAACAACATTGCCCAGGCATGGTCTAAGCCCCTCACCTCGTCCCTGTGCTTTGGGGAGCCGGAGGGACAGCCGAGGCACACGGCCCTGAGACCCCTTTGTAAAAAGCCGGCTTCCCACGGAGACAGTTTTCCTGAGGTGCACACCCTATCCCAAGTGGTTGTGGCAAGGTAAAGCAAATGCCCTCCACTTCTCTGGAAGAAACCACAGTGCCCAACCATGTTCTAAGCCCTCCCATCCTCCCTGGGCTTCTGGCAGCAGGAGTGAAAAGAGAGGAGCAGAGCACTGGGACCCGTTTGACAAAACCCGGCTTCCCACGGGAAAGTCTTTCTCCACGTGCAGACATGCTCCCAGGTGCCTGTGGCAAGGGGAAGGAAATGCCATACACTGACCTGGAAGAGACCACAGGGCCCAGGCACAGTATGAACCCTTCCCTCAACCCGGCGGTTTTGCTAGCAGGAGTTCAACCCCAACGAACACAGCCCGGAGACCCCTGGGGCAAAAACGGCTTCCGACGATCAATAGGTGCTTGCTGTGGAACACCTATCCCAAGTTGGGGAAGCCAGCTCAACAAAATGCCACACACCCAGGTGTAAGAAACAACATTGCCCAGGCTTGGTCTAAGCCCCTCACCTCGTCCTTCTGCTTTGGGAAGCCGGAGGGACAGCCGAGTCCCACGACCCTGAGACCCCTTTGCAAAAAGCCGGCTTCCCACGGAGACAGTTTTCCTGAGGTGCAGACCCTATCCCAAGTGGTTGTGGCAAGGTAAAGCAAATGCCCTCCACTTCTCTGGAAGAAACCACAGTGCCCAACCATGTTCTAAGCCCTCCCATCCTCCCTGGGCTTCTGGCAGCAGGAGTGAAAAGAGAGGAGCAGAGCACTGGGACCCGTTTGAAAAGACCCGGCTTCCCACGGGAAAGTCTTTCTCCACGTGCAGACATGCTCCCAGGTGCCTGTGGCAAGGGGAAGGAAATGCCATACACTGACCTGGAAGA
Organism: Ursus arctos; assembly: GCF_023065955.2. Classification (NCBI taxonomy): domain Eukaryota; kingdom Metazoa; phylum Chordata; class Mammalia; order Carnivora; family Ursidae; genus Ursus; species Ursus arctos. The sequence continues at coordinate 1,361,012 of NW_026623078.1, read as the reverse complement.
GACCACAGGGCCCAGGCACAGTCTGAACCCTTCCCTCAACCCGGCGGTTTTGCTAGCAGGAGTTCAACCCCAACGAACACAGCCCGGAGACCCCTGGGGCAAAAACGGCTTCTGACGAACAATAGGCGCTTGCTGTGGAAAACCAATCCTAAGTGGGGGTAGCCAGCTCAACACAATGCCACACACCCAGGTGTAAGAAACAACATTGCCCAGCCATGGTCTAAGCCCCTCACCTCGTCCCTGTGCTTTGGGGAGCCGGAGGGACACCCGAGGCCCACGGCCCTGAGACCCCTTTGCAAAAAGCCGGCTTCCCACGGAAACAGTTTTCCTGAGGTGCAGACCCTATCCCAAGTGGTTGTGGCAAGGTAAAGCAAATGCCCTCCACTTCTCTGGAAGAAACCACAGTGCCCAGCCATGTTCTAAGCCCTCCCATCCTCCCTGGGCTTCTGGCAGCAGGAGTGAAAAGAGAGGAGCAGAGCACTGGGTCCCGTTTGACAAAACCCGGCTTCCCACGGGAAAGTCTTTCTCCACGTGCAGACATGCTCCCAGGTGCCTGGGGCAAGGGGAAGGAAATGCCATACACTGACCTGGAAGAGACCACAGGGCCCAGGCACAGTCTGAACCCTTCCCTCAACCCGGCGGTTTTACTAGCAGGAGTTCAACCCCAACGAACACAGCCCGGAGACCCCTGGGGCAAAAACGGCTTCCGACGAACAATAGGTGCTTGCTGTGGAACACCTATCCCAAGTGGGGGTAGCCAGCTCAACAAAATGCCACACACCCAGGTGTAAGAAACAACATTGCCCAGGCATGGTCTAAGCCCGTCACCTCGTCCCTGTGCTTTGGGGAGCCGGAGGGACAGCCGAGGCACACGGCCCTGAGACCCCTTTGCAAAAAGCCGGCTTCCCACGGAGACAGTTTTCCTGAGGTGCACACCCTATCCCAAGTGGTTGTGGCAAGGTAAAGCAAATGCCCTCCACTTCTCTGGAAGAAACCACAGTGCCCAACCATGTTCTAAGCCCTCCCATCCTCCCTGGGCTTCTGGCAGCAGGAGTGAAAAGAGAGGAGCAGAGCACTGGGACCCGTTTGACAAAACCCGGCTTCCCACGGGAAAGTCTTTCTCCACGTGCAGACATGCTCCCAGGTGCCTGTGGCAAGGGGAAGGAAATGCCATACACTGACCTGGAAGAGACCACAGGGCCCAGTCACAGTCTGAACCCTTCCCTCAACCCGGCGGTTTTGCTAGCAGGAGTTCAACCCCATCGAACACAGCCCGGAGACCCCTGAGGCAAAAACGGCTTCCGACGAACAATAGGCGCTTGCTGTGGAAAACCAATCCTAAGTGGGGGTAGCCAGCTCAACACAATGCCTCACACCCAGGTGTAAGAAACAACATTGCCCAGGCATGGTCTAAGCCCCTCACCTCGTCCCTGTGCTTTGGGGAGCCGGAGGGACACCCGAGGCCCACGGCCCTGAGACCCCTTTGCAAAAAGCCGGCTTCCCACGGAAACAGTTTTCCTGAGGTGCAGACCCTATCCCAAGTGGTTGTGGCAAGGTAAAGCAAATGCCCTCCACTTCTCTGGAAGAAACCACAGTGCCCAGCCATGTTCTAAGCCCTCCCATCCTCCCTGGGCTTCTGGCAGCAGGAGTGAAAAGAGAGGAGCAGAGCACTGGGTCCCGTTTGACAAAACCCGGCTTCCCACGGGAAAGTCTTTCTCCACGTGCAGACATGCTCCCAGGTGCCTGGGGCAAGGGGAAGGAAATGCCATACACTGACCTGGAAGAGACCACAGGGCCCAGGCACAGTCTGAACCCTTCCCTCAACCCGGCGGTTTTACTAGCAGGAGTTCAACCCCAAGGAACACAGCCCGGAGACCCCTGGGGCAAAAACGGCTTCCGACGAACAATAGGTGCTTGCTGTGGAACACCTATCCCAAGTGGGGGTAGCCAGCTCAACAAAATGCCACACACCCAGGTGTAAGAAACAACATTGCCCAGGCATGGTCTAAGCCCCTCACCTCGTCCCTGTGCTTTGGGGAGCCGGAGGGACAGCCGAGGCACACGGCCCTGAGACCCCTTTGTAAAAAGCCGGCTTCCCACGGAGACAGTTTTCCTGAGGTGCACACCCTATCCCAAGTGGTTGTGGCAAGGTAAAGCAAATGCCCTCCACTTCTCTGGAAGAAACCACAGTGCCCAACCATGTTCTAAGCCCTCCCATCCTCCCTGGGCTTCTGGCAGCAGGAGTGAAAAGAGAGGAGCAGAGCACTGGGACCCGTTTGACAAAACCCGGCTTCCCACGGGAAAGTCTTTCTCCACGTGCAGACATGCTCCCAGGTGCCTGTGGCAAGGGGAAGGAAATGCCATACACTGACCTGGAAGAGACCACAGGGCCCAGGCACAGTATGAACCCTTCCCTCAACCCGGCGGTTTTGCTAGCAGGAGTTCAACCCCAACGAACACAGCCCGGAGACCCCTGGGGCAAAAACGGCTTCCGACGATCAATAGGTGCTTGCTGTGGAACACCTATCCCAAGTTGGGGAAGCCAGCTCAACAAAATGCCACACACCCAGGTGTAAGAAACAACATTGCCCAGGCTTGGTCTAAGCCCCTCACCTCGTCCTTCTGCTTTGGGAAGCCGGAGGGACAGCCGAGTCCCACGACCCTGAGACCCCTTTGCAAAAAGCCGGCTTCCCACGGAGACAGTTTTCCTGAGGTGCAGACCCTATCCCAAGTGGTTGTGGCAAGGTAAAGCAAATGCCCTCCACTTCTCTGGAAGAAACCACAGTGCCCAACCATGTTCTAAGCCCTCCCATCCTCCCTGGGCTTCTGGCAGCAGGAGTGAAAAGAGAGGAGCAGAGCACTGGGACCCGTTTGAAAAGACCCGGCTTCCCACGGGAAAGTCTTTCTCCACGTGCAGACATGCTCCCAGGTGCCTGTGGCAAGGGGAAGGAAATGCCATACACTGACCTGGAAGAGACCACAGGGCCCAGGCACAGTCTGAACCCTTCCCTCAACCCGGCGGTTTTGCTAGCAGGAGTTCAACCCCAACGAACACAGCCCGGAGACCCCTGGGGCAAAAACGGCTTCTGACGAACAATAGGCGCTTGCTGTGGAAAACCAATCCTAAGTGGGGGTAGCCAGCTCAACACAATGCCACACACCCAGGTGTAAGAAACAACATTGCCCAGCCATGGTCTAAGCCCCTCACCTCGTCCCTGTGCTTTGGGGAGCCGGAGGGACACCCGAGGCCCACGGCCCTGAGACCCCTTTGCAAAAAGCCGGCTTCCCACGGAAACAGTTTTCCTGAGGTGCAGACCCTATCCCAAGTGGTTGTGGCAAGGTAAAGCAAATGCCCTCCACTTCTCTGGAAGAAACCACAGTGCCCAGCCATGTTCTAAGCCCTCCCATCCTCCCTGGGCTTCTGGCAGCAGGAGTGAAAAGAGAGGAGCAGAGCACTGGGTCCCGTTTGACAAAACCCGGCTTCCCACGGGAAAGTCTTTCTCCACGTGCAGACATGCTCCCAGGTGCCTGGGGCAAGGGGAAGGAAATGCCATACACTGACCTGGAAGAGACCACAGGGCCCAGGCACAGTCTGAACCCTTCCCTCAACCCGGCGGTTTTACTAGCAGGAGTTCAACCCCAACGAACACAGCCCGGAGACCCCTGGGGCAAAAACGGCTTCCGACGAACAATAGGTGCTTGCTGTGGAACACCTATCCCAAGTGGGGGTAGCCAGCTCAACAAAATGCCACACACCCAGGTGTAAGAAACAACATTGCCCAGGCATGGTCTAAGCCCCTCACCTCGTCCCTGTGCTTTGGGGAGCCGGAGGGACAGCCGAGGCACACGGCCCTGAGACCCCTTTGCAAAAAGCCGGCTTCCCACGGAGACAGTTTTCCTGAGGTGCACACCCTATCCCAAGTGGTTGTGGCAAGGTAAAGCAAATGCCCTCCACTTCTCTGGAAGAAACCACAGTGCCCAACCATGTTCTAAGCCCTCCCATCCTCCCTGGGCTTCTGGCAGCAGGAGTGAAAAGAGAGGAGCAGAGCACTGGGACCCGTTTGACAAAACCCGGCTTCCCACGGGAAAGTCTTTCTCCACGTGCAGACATGCTCCCAGGTGCCTGTGGCAAGGGGAAGGAAATGCCATACACTGACCTGGAAGAGACCACAGGGCCCAGTCACAGTCTGAACCCTTCCCTCAACCCGGCGGTTTTGCTAGCAGGAGTTCAACCCCAACGAACACAGCCCGGAGACCCCTGAGGCAAAAACGGCTTCCGACGAACAATAGGCGCTTGCTGTGGAAAACCAATCCTAAGTGGGGGTAGCCAGCTCAACACAATGCCTCACACCCAGGTGTAAGAAACAACATTGCCCAGGCATGGTCTAAGCCCCTCACCTCGTCCCTGTGCTTTGGGGAGCCGGAGGGACACCCGAGGCCCACGGCCCTGAGACCCCTTTGCAAAAAGCCGGCTTCCCACGGAAACAGTTTTCCTGAGGTGCAGACCCTATCCCAAGTGGTTGTGGCAAGGTAAAGCAAATGCCCTCCACTTCTCTGGAAGAAACCACAGTGCCCAGCCATGTTCTAAGCCCTCCCATCCTCCCTGGGCTTCTGGCAGCAGGAGTGAAAAGAGAGGAGCAGAGCACTGGGTCCCGTTTGACAAAACCCGGCTTCCCACGGGAAAGTCTTTCTCCACGTGCAGACATGCTCCCAGGTGCCTGGGGCAAGGGGAAGGAAATGCCATACACTGACCTGGAAGAGACCACAGGGCCCAGGCACAGTCTGAACCCTTCCCTCAACCCGGCGGTTTTACTAGCAGGAGTTCAACCCCAAGGAACACAGCCCGGAGACCCCTGGGGCAAAAACGGCTTCCGACGAACAATAGGTGCTTGCTGTGGAACACCTATCCCAAGTGGGGGTAGCCAGCTCAACAAAATGCCACACACCCAGGTGTAAGAAACAACATTGCCCAGGCATGGTCTAAGCCCCTCACCTCGTCCCTGTGCTTTGGGGAGCCGGAGGGACAGCCGAGGCACACGGCCCTGAGACCCCTTTGTAAAAAGCCGGCTTCCCACGGAGACAGTTTTCCTGAGGTGCACACCCTATCCCAAGTGGTTGTGGCAAGGTAAAGCAAATGCCCTCCACTTCTCTGGAAGAAACCACAGTGCCCAACCATGTTCTAAGCCCTCCCATCCTCCCTGGGCTTCTGGCAGCAGGAGTGAAAAGAGAGGAGCAGAGCACTGGGACCCGTTTGACAAAACCCGGCTTCCCACGGGAAAGTCTTTCTCCACGTGCAGACATGCTCCCAGGTGCCTGGGGCAAGGGGAAGGAAATGCCATACACTGACCTGGAAGAGACCACAGGGCCCAGGCACAGTCTGAACCCTTCCCTCAACCCGGCGGTTTTACTAGCAGGAGTTCAACCCCAAGGAACACAGCCCGGAGACCCCTGGGGCAAAAACGGCTTCCGACGAACAATAGGTGCTTGCTGTGGAACACCTATCCCAAGTGGGGGTAGCCAGCTCAACAAAATGCCACACACCCAGGTGTAAGAAACAACATTGCCCAGGCATGGTCTAAGCCCCTCACCTCGTCCCTGTGTTTTGGGGAGCCGGAGGGACAGCCGAGGCCCACGGCCCTGAGACCCCTTTGCAAAAAGCCGGCTTCCCACGGAAACAGTTTTCCTGAGGTGCACACCCTATCCCAAGTGGTTGTGGCAAGGTAAAGCATATGCCCTCCACTTCTCTGGAAGAAACCACAGTGCCCAGCCATGTTCTAAGCCCTCCCATCCTCCCTGGGCTTCTGGCAGCAGGAGTGAAAAGAGAGGAACAGAGCACTGGGACCCGTTTGACAAAAACTGGCTTCCCACGGGAAAGTCTTTCTCCACGTGCAGACATGCTCCCAGGTGCCTGGGGCAAGGGGAAGGAAATGCCATACACTGACCTTGAAGAGACCACAGCGCCCAGGCACAGTCTGAACCCTTCCCTCAACCCGGCGGTTTTACTAGCAGGAGTTCAACCCCAACGAACACAGCCCGGAGACCCCTGGGGCAAAAACGGCTTCCGACGAACAATAGGTGCTTGCTGTGGAACACCTATCCCAAGTGGGGGTAGCCAGCTCAACACAATGCCACACACCCAGGTTAAGAAACAACATTGCCCAGGCATGGTCTAAGCCCCTCACCTCGTCCCTGTGCTTTGGGGAGCCGGAGGGACAGCCGAGGCACACGGCCCTGAGACCCCTTTGCAAAAAGCCGGCTTCCCACGGAGACAGTTTTCCTGAGGTGCACACCCTATCCCAAGTGGTTGTGGCAAGGTAAAGCAAATGCCCTCCACTTCTCTGGAAGAAACCACAGTGCCCAACCATGTTCTAAGCCCTCCCATCCTCCCTGGGCTTCTGGCAGCAGGAGTGAAAAGAGAGGAGCAGAGCACTGGGACCCGTTTGACAAAACCCGGCTTCCCACGGGAAAGTCTTTCTCCACGTGCAGACATGCTCCCAGGTGCCTGTGGCAAGGGGAAGGAAATGCCATACACTGACCTGGAAGAGACCACAGGGCCCAGTCACACTCTGAACCCTTCCCTCAACCCGGCGGTTTTGCTAGCAGGAGTTCAACCCCAACGAACACAGCCCGGAGACCCCTGAGGCAAAAACGGCTTCCGACGAACAATAGGCGCTTGCTGTGGAAAACCAATCCTAAGTGGGGGTAGCCAGCTCAACACAATGCCTCACACCCAGGTGTAAGAAACAACATTGCCCAGGCATGGTCTAAGCCCCTCACCTCGTCCCTGTGCTTTGGGGAGCCGGAGGGACACCCGAGGCCCACGGCCCTGAGACCCCTTTGCAAAAAGCCGGCTTCCCACGGAAACAGTTTGCCTGAGGTGCAGACCCTATCCCAAGTGGTTGTGGCAAGGTAAAGCAAATGCCCTCCAATTCTCTGGAAGAAACCACAGTGCCCAGCCATGTTCTAAGCCCTCCCATCCTCCCTGGGCTTCTGGCAGCAGGAGTGAAAAGAGAGGAGCAGAGCACTGGGTCCCGTTTGACAAAACCCGGCTTCCCACGGGAAAGTCTTTCTCCACGTGCAGACATGCTCCCAGGTGCCTGGGGCAAGGGGAAGGAAATGCCATACACTGACCTGGAAGAGACCACAGGGCCCAGGCACAGTCTGAACCCTTCCCTCAACCCGGCGGTTTTACTAGCAGGAGTTCAACCCCAAGGAACACAGCCCGGAGACCCCTGGGGCAAAAACGGCTTCCGACGAACAATAGGTGCTTGCTGTGGAACACCTATCCCAAGTGGGGGTAGCCAGCTCAACAAAATGCCACACACCCAGGTGTAAGAAACAACATTGCCCAGGCATGGTCTAAGCCCCTCACCTCGTCCCTGTGCTTTGGGGAACCGGAGGGACAGCCGAGGCACATGGCCCTGAGACCCCTTTGCAAAAAGCCGGCTTCCCACGGAGACAGTTTTCCTGAGGTGCACACCCTATCCCAAGTGGTTGTGGCAAGGTAAAGCAAATGCCCTCCACTTCTCTGGAAGAAACCACAGTGCCCAGCCATGTTCTAAGCCCTCCCATCCTCCCTGGGCTTCTGGCAGCAGGAGTGAAAAGAGAGGAGCAGAGCACTGGGACCCGTTTGACAAAACCCGGCTTCCCACGGGAAAGTCTTTCTCCACGTGCAGACATGCTCCCAGGTGCCTGGGGCAAGGGGAAGGAAATGCCATACACTGACCTGGAAGAGACCACAGGGCCCAGGCACAGTCTGAACCCTTCCCTCAACCCTGCGGTTTTGCTAGCAGGACTTCAACCCCAACGAACACAGCCCGGAGACCCCTGGGGCAAAAACGGCTTCCGACGATCAATAGGTGCTTGCTGTGGAACACCTATCCCAAGTGGAGGAAGCCAGCTCAACAAAATGCCACACACCCAGGTGTAAGAAACAACATTGCCCAGGCATGGTCTAAGCCCCTCACCTCGTCCCTGTTTTTTGGGGAGCCGGAGGGACAGCCGAGGCCCACGGCCCTGAGACCCCTTTGCAAAAAGCCGGCTTCCCACGGAAACAATTTTCCTGAGGTGCAGACCCTATCCCAAGTGGTTGTGGCAAGGTAAAGCAAAAGCCCTCCACTTCTCTGGAAGAAACCACAGTGCCCAGCCATGTTCTAAGCCCTCCCATCCTCCCTGGGCTTCTGGCAGCAGGAGTGAAAAGAGAGGAGCAGAGCACTGGGTCCCGTTTGACAAAACCCGGCTTCCCACGGGAAAGTCTTTCTCCACGTGCAGACATGCTCCCAGGTGCCTGGGGCAAGGGGAAGGAAATGCCATACACTGACCTGGAAGAGACCACAGGGCCCAGGCACAGTCTGAACCCTTCCCTCAACCCGGCGGTTTTACTAGCAGGAGTTCAACCCCAACGAACACAGCCCGGAGACCCCTGGGGCAAAAACGGCTTCCGACGAACAATAGGTGCTTGCTGTGGAACACCTATCCCAAGTGGGGGTAGCCAGCTCAACAAAATGCCACACACCCAGGTGTAAGAAACAACATTGCCCAGGCATGGTCTAAGCCCCTCACCTCGTCCCTGTGCTTTGGGGAGCCGGAGGGACAGCCGAGGCACACGGCCCTGAGACCCCTTTGCAAAAAGCCGGCTTCCCACGGAGACAGTTTTCCTGAGGTGCACACCCTATCCCTAGTGGTTGTGGCAAGGTAAAGCAAATGCCCTCCACTTCTCTGGAAGAAACCACAGTGCCCAAACATGTTCTAAGCCCTCCCATCCTCCCTGGGCTTCTGGCAGCAGGAGTGAAAAGAGAGGAGCAGAGCACTGGGACCCGTTTGACAAAACCCGGCTTCCCACGGGAAAGTCTTTCTCCACGTGCAGACATGCTCCCAGGTGCCTGTGGCAAGGGGAAGGAAATGCCATACACTGACCTGGAAGAGACCACAGGGCCCAGGCACAGTCTGAACCCTTCCCTCAACCCGGCAGTTTTACTAGCAGGAGTTCAACCCCAACGAACACAGCCCGGAGACCCCTGGGGCAAAAACGGCTTCCGACGATCAATAGGTGCTTGCTGTGGAACACCTATCCCAAGTTGGGGAAGCCAGCTCAACAAAATGCCACACACCCAGGTGTAAGAAACAACATTGCCCAGGCTTGGTCTAAGCCCCTCACCTCGTCCTTCTGCTTTGGGAAGCCGGAGGGACAGCCGAGTCCCACGACCCTGAGACCCCTTTGCAAAAAGCCGGCTTCCCACGGAGACAGTTTTCCTGAGGTGCAGACCCTATCCCAAGTGGTTGTGGCAAGGTAAAGCAAATGCCCTCCACTTCTCTGGAAGAAACCACAGTGCCCAACCATGTTCTAAGCCCTCCCATCCTCCCTGGGCTTCTGGCAGCAGGAGTGAAAAGAGAGGAGCAGAGCACTGGGACCCGTTTGAAAAGACCCGGCTTCCCACGGGAAAGTCTTTCTCCACGTGCAGACATGCTCCCAGGTGCCTGTGGCAAGGGGAAGGAAATGCCATACACTGACCTGGAAGAGACCACAGGGCCCAGGCACAGTCTGAACCCTTCCCTCAACCCGGCGGTTTTGCTAGCAGGAGTTCAACCCCAACGAACACAGCCCGGAGACCCCTGGGGCAAAAACGGCTTCTGACGAACAATAGGCGCTTGCTGTGGAAAACCAATCCTAAGTGGGGGTAGCCAGCTCAACACAATGCCACACACCCAGGTGTAAGAAACAACATTGCCCAGCCATGGTCTAAGCCCCTCACCTCGTCCCTGTGCTTTGGGGAGCCGGAGGGACACCCGAGGCCCACGGCCCTGAGACCCCTTTGCAAAAAGCCGGCTTCCCACGGAAACAGTTTTCCTGAGGTGCAGACCCTATCCCAAGTGGTTGTGGCAAGGTAAAGCAAATGCCCTCCACTTCTCTGGAAGAAACCACAGTGCCCAGCCATGTTCTAAGCCCTCCCATCCTCCCTGGGCTTCTGGCAGCAGGAGTGAAAAGAGAGGAGCAGAGCACTGGGTCCCGTTTGACAAAACCCGGCTTCCCACGGGAAAGTCTTTCTCCACGTGCAGACATGCTCCCAGGTGCCTGTGGCAAGGGGAAGGAAATGCCATACACTGACCTGGAAGAGACCACAGGGCCCAGGCACAGTCTGAACCCTTCCCTCAACCCGGCGGTTTTACTAGCAGGAGTTCAACCCCAACGAACACAGCCCGGAGACCCCTGAGGCAAAAACGGCTTCCGACGAACAATAGGCGCTTGCTGTGGAAAACCAATCCTAAGTGGGGGTAGCCAGCTCAACACAATGCCTCACACCCAGGTGTAAGAAACAACATTGCCCAGGCATGGTCTAAGCCCCTCACCTCGTCCCTGTGCTTTGGGGAGCCGGAGGGACACCCGAGGCCCACGGCCCTGAGACCCCTTTGCAAAAAGCCGGCTTCCCACGGAAACAGTTTTCCTGAGGTGCAGACCCTATCCCAAGTGGTTGTGGCAAGGTAAAGCAAATGCCCTCCACTTCTCCTGAAGAAACCACAGTGCCCAGCCATGTTCTAAGCCCTCCCATCCTCCCTGGGCTTCTGGCAGCAGGAGTGAAAAGAGAGGAGCAGAGCACTGGGTCCCGTTTGACAAAACCCGGCTTCCCACGGGAAAGTCTTTCTCCACGTGCAGACATGCTCCCAGGTGCCTGGGGCAAGGGGAAGGAAATGCCATACACTGACCTGGAAGAGACCACAGGGCCCAGGCACAGTCTGAACCCTTCCCTCAACCCGGCGGTTTTACTAGCAGGAGTTCAACCCCAAGGAACACAGCCCGGAGACCCCTGGGGCAAAAACGGCTTCCGACGAACAATAGGTGCTTGCTGTGGAACACCTATCCCACGTGGGGGTAGCCAGCTCAACAAAATGCCACACACCCAGGTGTAAGAAACAACATTGCCCAGGCATGGTCTAAGCCCCTCACCTCGTCCCTGTGTTTTGGGGAGCCGGAGGGACAGCCGAGGCCCACGGCCCTGAGACCCCTTTGCAAAAAGCCGGCTTCCCACGGAAACAGTTTTCCTGAGGTGCACACCCTATCCCAAGTGGTTGTGGCAAGGTAAAGCATATGCCCTCCACTTCTCTGGAAGAAACCACAGTGCCCAGCCATGTTCTAAGCCCTCCCATCCTCCCTGGGCTTCTGGCAGCAGGAGTGAAAAGAGAGGAACAGAGCACTGGGACCCGTTTGACAAAAACTGGCTTCCCACGGGAAAGTCTTTCTCCACGTGCAGACATGCTCCCAGGTGCCTGGGGCAAGGGGAAGGAAATGCCATACACTGACCTTGAAGAGACCACAGCGCCCAGGCACAGTCTGAACCCTTCCCTCAACCCGGCGGTTTTACTAGCAGGAGTTCAACCCCAACGAACACAGCCCGGAGACCCCTGGGGCAAAAACGGCTTCCGACGAACAATAGGTGCTTGCTGTGGAACACCTATCCCAAGTGGGGGTAGCCAGCTCAACACAATGCCACACACCCAGGTTAAGAAACAACATTGCCCAGGCATGGTCTAAGCCCCTCACCTCGTCCCTGTGCTTTGGGGAGCCGGAGGGACAGCCGAGGCACACGGCCCTGAGACCCCTTTGCAAAAAGCCGGCTTCCCACGGAGACAGTTTTCCTGAGGTGCAGACCCTATCCCAAGTGGTTGTGGCAAGGTAAAGCAAATGCCCTCCACTTCTCTGGAAGAAACCACAGTGCCCAACCATGTTCTAAGCCCTCCCATCCTCCCTGGGCTTCTGGCAGCAGGAGTGAAAAGAGAGGAGCAGAGCACTGGGACCCGTTTGACAAAACCCGGCTTCCCACGGGAAAGTCTTTCTCCACGTGCAGACATGCTCCCAGGTGCCTGTGGCAAGGGGAAGGAAATGCCATACACTGACCTGGAAGAGACCACAGGGCCCAGGCACAGTCTGAACCCTTCCCTCAACCCGGCGGTTTTGCTAGCAGGAGTTCAACCCCAACGAACACAGCCCGGAGACCCCTGGGGCAAAAACGGCTTCTGACGAACAATAGGCGCTTGCTGTGGAAAACCAATCCTAAGTGGGGGTAGCCAGCTCAACACAATGCCACACACCCAGGTGTAAGAAACAACATTGCCCAGCCATGGTCTAAGCCCCTCACCTCGTCCCTGTGCTTTGGGGAGCCGGAGGGACACCCGAGGCCCACGGCCCTGAGACCCCTTTGCAAAAAGCCGGCTTCCCACGGAAACAGTTTTCCTGAGGTGCAGACCCTATCCCAAGTGGTTGTGGCAAGGTAAAGCAAATGCCCTCCACTTCTCTGGAAGAAACCACAGTGCCCAGCCATGTTCTAAGCCCTCCCATCCTCCCTGGGCTTCTGGCAGCAGGAGTGAAAAGAGAGGAGCAGAGCACTGGGTCCCGTTTGACAAAACCCGGCTTCCCACGGGAAAGTCTTTCTCCACGTGCAGACATGCTCCCAGGTGCCTGGGGCAAGGGGAAGGAAATGCCATACACTGACCTGGAAGAGACCACAGGGCCCAGGCACAGTCTGAACCCTTCCCTCAACCCGGCGGTTTTACTAGCAGGAGTTCAACCCCAAGGAACACAGCCCGGAGACCCCTGGGGCAAAAACGGCTTCCGACGAACAATAGGTGCTTGCTGTGGAACACCTATCCCAAGTGGGGGTAGCCAGCTCAACAAAATGCCACACACCCAGGTGTAAGAAACAACATTGCCCAGGCATGGTCTAAGCCCCTCACCTCGTCCCTGTGCTTTGGGGAGCCGGAGGGACAGCCGAGGCACACGGCCCTGAGACCCCTTTGCAAAAAGCCGGCTTCCCACAGAGACAGTTTTCCTGAGGTGCACACCCTATCCCAAGTGGTTGTGGCAAGGTAAAGCAAATGCCCTCCACTTCTCTGGAAGAAACCACAGTGCCCAACCATGTTCTAAGCCCTCCCATCCTCCCTGGGCTTCTGGCAGCAGGAGTGAAAAGAGAGGAGCAGAGCACTGGGACCCGTTTGACAAAACCCGGCTTCCCACGGGAAAGTCTTTCTCCACGTGCAGACATGCTCCCAGGTGCCTTGGGGCAAGGGGAAGGAAATGCCATACACTGACCTGGAAGAGACCACAGGGCCCAGGCACAGTCTGAACCCTTCCCTCAACGCGGCGGTTTTACTAGCAGGAGTTCAACCCCAACGAACACAGCCCGGAGACCCCTGGGGCAAAAACGGCTTCCGACGATCAATAGGTACTTGCTGTGGAACACTTATCCCAAGTGGGGGAAGCCAGCTCAACAAAATGCCACACACCCAGGTGTAAGAAACAACATTGCCCAGGCTTGGTCTAAGCCCCTCACCTCGTCCCTGTGCTTTGGGGAGCCGGAGGGACAGCCGAGACCCACGACCCTGAGACCACTTTGCAAAAAGCCGGCTTCCCACGGAGACAGTTTTCCTGAGGTGCAGACCCTATCCCAAGTGGTTGTGGCAAGGTAAAGCAAATGCCCTCCACTTCTCTGGAAGAAACCACAGTGCCCAGCCATGTTCTAAGCCCTCCCATCCTCCCTGGGCTTCTGGCAGCAGGAGTGAAAAGAGAGGAGCAGAGCACTGGGACCCTTTTGACAAAAACTGGCTTCCCACGGGAAAGTCTTTCTCCACGTGCAGACATGCTCCCAGGTGCTTGGGGCAAGGGGAAGGAAATGCCATACACTGACCTGGAAGAGACCACAGGGCCCAGGCACAGTCTGAACCCTTCCCTCAACCCGGCGGTTTTACTAGCAGGAGTTCAACCCCAACGAACATAGCCCGTAGACCCCTGGGGCAAAAACGGCTTCCGACGAACAATAGGTGCTTGCTGTGGAACACCTATCCCAAGTGGGGGAAGCCAGCTCAACAAAATGCCACACACCCAGGTGTAAGAAACAACATTGCCCAGACATGGTCTAAGCCCCTCACCTCGTCCCTGTGTTTTGGGGAGCCGGAGGGACAGCCGAGGCCCACGGCCCTGAGACCCCTTTGCAAAAAGCCGGCTTCCCACGGAAACAGTTTTCCTGAGGTGCACACCCTATCCCAAGTGGTTGTGGCAAGGTAAAGCAAATGCCCTCCACTTCTCTGGAAGAAACCACAGTGCCCAACCATGTTCTAAGCCCTCCCATCCTCCCTGGGCTTCTGGCAGCAGGAGTGAAAAGAGAGGAGCAGAGCACTGGGACCCGTTTGACAAGACCCGGCTTCCCACGGGAAAGTCTTTCTCCACGTGCAGACATGCTCCCAGGTGCCTGGGGCAAGGGGAAGGAAATGCCATACACTGACCTGGAAGAGACCACAGGGCCCAGGCACAGTCTGAACCCTTCCCTCAACCCGGCGGTTTTGCTAGCAGGAGTTCAACCCCAAGGAACACAGCCCGGAGACCCCTGGGGCAAAAACGGCTTCCGACGAACAATAGGCGCTTGCTGTGGAAAACCAATCCTAAGTGGGGGTAGCCAGCTCAACACAATGCCTCACACCCAGGTGTAAGAAACAACATTGCCCAGGCATGGTCTAAGCCCCTCACCTCGTCCCTGTGCTTTGGGGAGCCAGAGGGACACCCGAGGCCCACGGCCCTGAGACCCCTTTGCAAAAAGCCGGCTTCCCACGGAAACAGTTTTCCTTAGGTGCAGACCCTATCCCAAGTGGTTGTGGCAAGGTAAAGCAAATGCCCTCCACTTCTCTGGAAGAAACCACAGTGCCCAGCCATGTTCTAAGCCCTCCCATCCTCCCTGGGCTTCTGGCTGCAGGAGTGAAAAGAGAGGAGCAGAGCACTGGGACCCGTTTGACAAAACCCGGCTTCCCACGGGAAAGTCTTTCTCCACGTGCAGACATGCTCCCAGGTGCCTGGGGCAAGGGGAAGGAAATGCCATACACTGACCTGGAAGAGACCACAGGGCCCAGGCACAGTCTGAACCCTTCCCTCAACCCGGCGGTTTTACTAGCAGGAGTTCAACCCCAACGAACACAGCCCGTAGACCCCTGGGGCAAAAACGGCTTCCGACGAACAATAGGTGCTTGCTGTGGAACACCTATCCCAAGTGGGGGAAGCCAGCTCAACAAAATGCCACACACCCAGGTGTAAGAAACAACATTGCCCAGGCATGGTCTAAGCCCCTCACCTCGTCCCAGTGCTTTGGGGAGCCGGAGGGAGGCCGAGGCACACGGCCCTGAGACCCCTTTGCAAAAAGCCGGCTTCCCACGGAGACAGTTTTCCTGAGGTGCAGACCCTATCCCAAGTGGTTGTGGCAAGGTAAAGCAAATGCCCTCCACTTCTCTGGAAGAAACCACAGTGCCCAGCCATGTTCTAAGCCCTCCCATCCTCCCTGGGCTTCTGGCAGCAGGAGTGAAAAGAGAGGAGCAGAGCACTGGGACCCTTTTGACAAAAACTGGCTTCCAACGGGAAAGTCTTTCTCCACGTGCAGACATGCTCCCAGGTGCTTGGGGCAAGGGGAAGGAAATGCCATACACTGACCTGGAAGAGACCACAGGGCCCAGGCACAGTCTGAACCCTTCCCTCAACCCGGCGGTTTTACTAGCAGGAGTTCAACCCCAACGAACATAGCCCGGAGACCCCTGGGGCAAAAACGGCTTCCGACGAACAATAGGTGCTTGCTGTGGAACACCTATCCCAAGTGGGGGTAGCCAGCTCAACAAAATGCCACACACCCAGGTGTAAGAAACAACATTGCCCAGGCATGGTCTAAGCCCCTCACCTCGTCCCTGTGTTTTGGGGAGCCGGAGGGACAGCCGAGGCCCACAGCACTGAGACCCCTTTGTAAAAAGCCGGCTTCCCACGGAAACAGTTTTCCTGAGGTGCACACCCTATCCCAAGTGGTTGTGGCAAGGTAAAGCAAATGCCCTCCACTTCTCTGGAAGAATCCACAGTGCCCAGCCATGTTTTAAGCCCTCCCATCCTCCCTGGGCTTCTGGCAGCAGGAGTGACAAGAGAGGAACAGAGCACTGGGACCCGTTTGACAAAAACTGGCTTCCCACGGGAAAGTCTTTCTCCACGTGCAGACATGCTCCCAGGTGCCTGGGGCAAGGGGAAGGAAATGCCATACACTGACCTTGAAGAGACCACAGCGCCCAGGCACAGTCTGAACCCTTCCCTCAACCCGGCGGTTTTACTAGCAGGAGTTCAACCCCAAGGAACACAGCCCGGAGACCCCTGGGGCAAAAACGGCTTCCGACGAACAATAGGTGCTTGCTGTGGAACACCTATCCCAAGTGGGGGTAGCCAGCTCAACAAAATGCCACACACCCAGGTGTAAGAAACAACATTGCCCAGGCATGGTCTAAGCCCCTCACCTCGTCCCTGTGCTTTGGGGAGCCGGAGGGACAGCCGAGGCACACGGCCCTGAGACCCCTTTGCAAAAAGCCGGCTTCCCACAGAGACAGTTTTCCTGAGGTGCACACCCTATCCCAAGTGGTTGTGGCAAGGTAAAGCAAATGCCCTCCACTTCTCTGGAAGAAACCACAGTGCCCAACCATGTTCTAAGCCCTCCCATCCTCCCTGGGCTTCTGGCAGCAGGAGTGAAAAGAGAGGAGCAGAGCACTGGGACCCGTTTGACAAAACCCGGCTTCCCACGGGAAAGTCTTTCTCCACGTGCAGACATGCTCCCAGGTGCCTGTGGCAAGGGGAAGGAAATGCCATACACTGACCTGGAAGAGACCACAGGGCCCAGGCACAGTCTGAACCCTTCCCTCAACCCGGCGGTTTTGCTAGCAGGAGTTCAACCCCAACGAACACAGCCCGGAGACCCCTGAGGCAAAAACGGCTTCCGACGAACAATAGGCCCTTGCTGTGGAAAACCAATCCTAAGTGGGGGTAGCCAGCTCAACACAATGCCTCACACCCAGGTGTAAGAAACAACATTGCCCAGGCATGGTCTAAGCCCCTCACCTCGTCCCTGTGCTTTGGGGAGCCGGAGGGACACCCGAGGCCCACGGCCCTGAGACCCCTTTGCAAAAAGCCGGCTTCCCACGGAAACAGTTTTCCTGAGGTGCAGACCCTATCCCAAGTGGTTGTGGCAAGGTAAAGCAAATGCCCTCCACTTCTCTGGAAGAAACCACAGTGCCCAGCCATGTTCTAAGCCCTCCCATCCTCCCTGGGCTTCTGGCAGCAGGAGTGAAAAGAGAGGAGCAGAGCACTGGGTCCCGTTTGACAAAACCCGGCTTCCCACGGGAAAGTCTTTCTCCACGTGCAGACATGCTCCCAGGTGCCTGGGGCAAGGGGAAGGAAATGCCATACACTGACCTGGAAGAGACCACAGGGCCCAGGCACAGTCTGAACCCTTCCCTCAACCCGGCGGTTTTACTAGCAGGAGTTCAACCCCAAGGAACACAGCCCGGAGACCCCTGGGGCAAAAACGGCTTCCGACGAACAATAGGTGCTTGCTGTGGAACACCTATCCCAAGTGGGGGTAGCCAGCTCAACAAAATGCCACACACCCAGGTGTAAGAAACAACATTGCCCAGGCATGGTCTAAGCCCCTCACCTCGTCCCTGTGTTTTGGGGAGCCGGAGGGACAGCCGAGGCCCACGGCCCTGAGACCCCTTTGCAAAAAGCCGGCTTCCCACGGAAACAGTTTTCCTGAGGTGCAGACCCTATCCCAAGTGGTTGTGGCAAGGTAAAGCAAATGCCCTCCACTTCTCTGGAAGAAACCACAGTGCCCAACCATGTTCTAAGCCCTCCCATCCTCCCTGGGCTTCTGGCAGCAGGAGTGAAAAGAGAGGAGCAGAGCACTGGGACCCGTTTGACAAAACCCGGCTTCCCACGGGAAAGTCTTTCTCCACGTGCAGACATGCTCCCAGGTGCCTTGGGGCAAGGGGAAGGAAATGCCATACACTGACCTGGAAGAGACCACAGGGCCCAGGCACAGTCTGAACCCTTCCCTCAACGCGGCGGTTTTACTAGCAGGAGTTCAACCCCAACGAACACAGCCCGGAGACCCCTGGGGCAAAAACGGCTTCCGACGATCAATAGGTACTTGCTGTGGAACACTTATCCCAAGTGGGGGAAGCCAGCTCAACAAAATGCCACACACCCAGGTGTAAGAAACAACATTGCCCAGGCTTGGTCTAAGCCCCTCACCTCGTCCCTGTGCTTTGGGGAGCCGGAGGGACAGCCGAGACCCACGACCCTGAGACCCCTTTGCAAAAAGCCGGCTTCCCACGGAGACAGTTTTCCTGAGGTGCAGACCCTATCCCAAGTGGTTGTGGCAAGGTAAAGCAAATGCCCTCCACTTCTCTGGAAGAAACCACAGTGCCCAGCCATGTTCTAAGCCCTCCCATCCTCCCTGGGCTTCTGGCAGCAGGAGTGAAAAGAGAGGAGCAGAGCACTGGGACCCTTTTGACAAAAACTGGCTTCCCACGGGAAAGTCTTTCTCCACGTGCAGACATGCTCCCAGGTGCTTGGGGCAAGGGGAAGGAAATGCCATACACTGACCTGGAAGAGACCACAGGGCCCAGGCACAGTCTGAACCCTTCCCTCAACCCGGCGGTTTTACTAGCAGGAGTTCAACCCCAACGAACATAGCCCGTAGACCCCTGGGGCAAAAACGGCTTCCGACGAACAATAGGTGCTTGCTGTGGAACACCTATCCCAAGTGGGGGAAGCCAGCTCAACAAAATGCCACACACCCAGGTGTAAGAAACAACATTGCCCAGGCATGGTCTAAGCCCCTCACCTCGTCCCTGTGTTTTGGGGAGCCGGAGGGACAGCCGAGGCCCACGGCCCTGAGACCCCTTTGCAAAAAGTCGGCTTCCCACGGAAACAGTTTTCCTGAGGTGCACACCCTATCCCAAGTGGTTGTGGCAAGGTAAAGCAAATGCCCTCCACTTCTCTGGAAGAAACCACAGTGCCCAACCATGTTCTAAGCCCTCCCATCCTCCCTGGGCTTCTGGCAGCAGGAGTGAAAAGAGAGGAGCAGAGCACTGGGACCCGTTTGACAAGACCCGGCTTCCCACGGGAAAGTCTTTCTCCACGTGCAGACATGCTCCCAGGTGCCTGGGGCAAGGGGAAGGAAATGCCATACACTGACCTGGAAGAGACCACAGGGCCCAGGCACAGTCTGAACCCTTCCCTCAACCCGGCGGTTTTGCTAGCAGGAGTTCAACCCCAAGGAACACAGCCCGGAGACCCCTGGGGCAAAAACGGCTTCCGACGAACAATAGGCGCTTGCTGTGGAAAACCAATCCTAAGTGGGGGTAGCCAGCTCAACACAATGCCTCACACCCAGGTGTAAGAAACAACATTGCCCAGGCATGGTCTAAGCCCCTCACCTCGTCCCTGTGCTTTGGGGAGCCAGAGGGACACCCGAGGCCCACGGCCCTGAGACCCCTTTGCAAAAAGCCGGCTTCCCACGGAAACAGTTTTCCTTAGGTGCAGACCCTATCCCAAGTGGTTGTGGCAAGGTAAAGCAAATGCCCTCCACTTCTCTGGAAGAAACCACAGTGCCCAGCCATGTTCTAAGCCCTCCCATCCTCCCTGGGCTTCTGGCTGCAGGAGTGAAAAGAGAGGAGCAGAGCACTGGGACCCGTTTGACAAAACCCGGCTTCCCACGGGAAAGTCTTTCTCCACGTGCAGACATGCTCCCAGGTGCCTGGGGCAAGGGGAAGGAAATGCCATACACTGACCTGGAAGAGACCACAGGGCCCAGGCACAGTCTGAACCCTTCCCTCAACCCGGCGGTTTTACTAGCAGGAGTTCAACCCCAACGAACACAGCCCGTAGACCCCTGGGGCAAAAACGGCTTCCGACGAACAATAGGTGCTTGCTGTGGAACACCTATCCCAAGTGGGGGAAGCCAGCTCAACAAAATGCCACACACCCAGGTGTAAGAAACAACATTGCCCAGGCATGGTCTAAGCCCCTCACCTCGTCCCAGTGCTTTGGGGAGCCGGAGGGAGGCCGAGGCACACGGCCCTGAGACCCCTTTGCAAAAAGCCGGCTTCCCACGGAGACAGTTTTCCTGAGGTGCAGACCCTATCCCAAGTGGTTGTGGCAAGGTAAAGCAAATGCCCTCCACTTCTCTGGAAGAAACCACAGTGCCCAGCCATGTTCTAAGCCCTCCCATCCTCCCTGGGCTTCTGGCAGCAGGAGTGAAAAGAGAGGAGCAGAGCACTGGGACCCTTTTGACAAAAACTGGCTTCCAACGGGAAAGTCTTTCTCCACGTGCAGACATGCTCCCAGGTGCTTGGGGCAAGGGGAAGGAAATGCCATACACTGACCTGGAAGAGACCACAGGGCCCAGGCACAGTCTGAACCCTTCCCTCAACCCGGCGGTTTTACTAGCAGGAGTTCAACCCCAACGAACATAGCCCGGAGACCCCTGGGGCAAAAACGGCTTCCGACGAACAATAGGTGCTTGCTGTGGAACACCTATCCCAAGTGGGGGTAGCCAGCTCAACAAAATGCCACACACCCAGGTGTAAGAAACAACATTGCCCAGGCATGGTCTAAGCCCCTCACCTCGTCCCTGTGTTTTGGGGAGCCAGAGGGACACCCGAGGCCCACGGCACTGAGACCCCTTTGCAAAAAGCCGGCTTCCCACGGAAACAGTTTTCCTGAGGTGCACACCCTATCCCAAGTGGTTGTGGCAAGGTAAAGCAAATGCCCTCCACTTCTCTGGAAGAATCCACAGTGCCCAGCCATGTTTTAAGCCCTCCCATCCTCCCTGGGCTTCTGGCAGCAGGAGTGACAAGAGAGGAACAGAGCACTGGGACCCGTTTGACAAAAACTGGCTTCCCACGGGAAAGTCTTTCTCCACGTGCAGACATGCTCCCAGGTGCCTGGGGCAAGGGGAAGGAAATGCCATACACTGACCTTGAAGAGACCACAGCGCCCAGGCACAGTCTGAACCCTTCCCTCAACCCGGCGGTTTTACTAGCAGGAGTTCAACCCCAAGGAACACAGCCCGGAGACCCCTGGGGCAAAAACGGCTTCCGACGAACAATAGGTGCTTGCTGTGGAACACCTATCCCAAGTGGGGGTAGCCAGCTCAACAAAATGCCACACACCCAGGTGTAAGAAACAACATTGCCCAGGCATGGTCTAAGCCCCTCACCTCGTCCCTGTGCTTTGGGGAGCCGGAGGGACAGCCGAGGCACACGGCCCTGAGACCCCTTTGCAAAAAGCCGGCTTCCCACAGAGACAGTTTTCCTGAGGTGCACACCCTATCCCAAGTGGTTGTGGCAAGGTAAAGCAAATGCCCTCCACTTCTCTGGAAGAAACCACAGTGCCCAACCATGTTCTAAGCCCTCCCATCCTCCCTGGGCTTCTGGCAGCAGGAGTGAAAAGAGAGGAGCAGAGCACTGGGACCCGTTTGACAAAACCCGGCTTCCCACGGGAAAGTCTTTCTCCACGTGCAGACATGCTCCCAGGTGCCTGTGGCAAGGGGAAGGAAATGCCATACACTGACCTGGAAGAGACCACAGGGCCCAGGCACAGTCTGAACCCTTCCCTCAACCCGGCGGTTTTGCTAGCAGGAGTTCAACCCCAACGAACACAGCCCGGAGACCCCTGAGGCAAAAACGGCTTCCGACGAACAATAGGCCCTTGCTGTGGAAAACCAATCCTAAGTGGGGGTAGCCAGCTCAACACAATGCCTCACACCCAGGTGTAAGAAACAACATTGCCCAGCCATGGTCTAAGCCCCTCACCTCGTCCCTGTGCTTTGGGGAGCCGGAGGGACACCCGAGGCCCACGGCCCTGAGACCCCTTTGCAAAAAGCCGGCTTCCCACGGAAACAGTTTTCCTGAGGTGCAGACCCTATCCCAAGTGGTTGTGGCAAGGTAAAGCAAATGCCCTCCACTTCTCTGGAAGAAACCACAGTGCCCAGCCATGTTCTAAGCCCTCCCATCCTCCCTGGGCTTCTGGCAGCAGGAGTGAAAAGAGAGGAGCAGAGCACTGGGTCCCGTTTGACAAAACCCGGCTTCCCACGGGAAAGTCTTTCTCCACGTGCAGACATGCTCCCAGGTGCCTGGGGCAAGGGGAAGGAAATGCCATACACTGACCTGGAAGAGACCACAGGGCCCAGGCACAGTCTGAACCCTTCCCTCAACCCGGCGGTTTTACTAGCAGGAGTTCAACCCCAAGGAACACAGCCCGGAGACCCCTGGGGCAAAAACGGCTTCCGACGAACAATAGGTGCTTGCTGTGGAACACCTATCCCAAGTGGGGGTAGCCAGCTCAACAAAATGCCACACACCCAGGTGTAAGAAACAACATTGCCCAGGCATGGTCTAAGCCCCTCACCTCGTCCCTGTGTTTTGGGGAGCCGGAGGGACAGCCGAGGCCCACGGCCCTGAGACCCCTTTGCAAAAAGCCGGCTTCCCACGGAAACAGTTTTCCTGAGGTGCAGACCCTATCCCAAGTGGTTGTGGCAAGGTAAAGCAAATGCCCTCCACTTCTCTGGGAGAAACCACAGTGCCCAACCATGTTCTAAGCCCTCCCATCCTCCCTGGGCTTCTGGCAGCAGGAGTGAAAAGAGAGGAGCAGAGCACTGGGACCCGTTTGACAAAACCCGGCTTCCCACGGGAAAGTCTTTCTCCACGTGCAGACATGCTCCCAGGTGCCTTGGGGCAAGGGGAAGGAAATGCCATACACTGACCTGGAAGAGACCACAGGGCCCAGGCACAGTCTGAACCCTTCCCTCAACGTGGCGGTTTTACTAGCAGGAGTTCAACCCCAACGAACACAGCCCGGAGACCCCTGGGGCAAAAACGGCTTCCGACGATCAATAGGTACTTGCTGTGGAACACTTATCCCAAGTGGGGGAAGCCAGCTCAACAAAATGCCACACACCCAGGTGTAAGAAACAACATTGCCCAGGCTTGGTCTAAGCCCCTCACCTCGTCCCTGTGCTTTGGGGAGCCGGAGGGACAGCCGAGACCAACGACCCTGAGACCCCTTTGCAAAAAGCCGGCTTCCCACGGAGACAGTTTTCCTGAGGTGCAGACCCTATCCCAAGTGGTTGTGGCAAGGTAAAGCAAATGCCCTCCACTTCTCTGGAAGAAACCACAGTGCCCAGCCATGTTCTAAGCCCTCCCATCCTCCCTGGGCTTCTGGCAGCAGGAGTGAAAAGAGAGGAGCAGAGCACTGGGACCCTTTTGACAAAAACTGGCTTCCCACGGGAAAGTCTTTCTCCACGTGCAGACATGCTCCCAGGTGCTTGGGGCAAGGGGAAGGAAATGCCATACACTGACCTGGAAGAGACCACAGGGCCCAGGCACAGTCTGAACCCTTCCCTCAACCCGGCGGTTTTACTAGCAGGAGTTCAACCCCAACGAACATAGCCCGTAGACCCCTGGGGCAAAAACGGCTTCCGACGAACAATAGGTGCTTGCTGTGGAACACCTATCCCAAGTGGGGGAAGCCAGCTCAACAAAATGCCACACACCCAGGTGTAAGAAACAACATTGCCCAGGCATGGTCTAAGCCCCTCACCTCGTCCCTGTGTTTTGGGGAGCCGGAGGGACAGCCGAGGCCCACGGCCCTGAGACCCCTTTGCAAAAAGCCGGCTTCCCACGGAAACAGTTTTCCTGAGTTGCACACCCTATCCCAAGTGGTTGTGGCAAGGTAAAGCAAATGCCCTCCACTTCTCTGGAAGAAACCACAGTGCCCAACCATGTTCTAAGCCCTCCCATCCTCCCTGGGCTTCTGGCAGCAGGAGTGAAAAGAGAGGAGCAGAGCACTGGGACCCGTTTGACAAGACCCGGCTTCCCACGGGAAAGTCTTTCTCCACGTGCAGACATACTCCCAGGTGCCTGGGGCAAGGGGAAGGAAATGCCATACACTGACCTGGAAGAGACCACAGGGCCCAGGCACAGTCTGAACCCTTCCCTCAACCCGGCGGTTTTGCTAGCAGGAGTTCAACACCAAGGAACACAGCCCGGAGACCCCTGGGGCAAAAACGGCTTCCGACGAACAATAGGCGCTTGCTGTGGAAAACCAATCCTAAGTGGGGGTAGCCAGCTCAACACAATGCCTCACACCCAGGTGTAAGAAACAACATTGCCCAGGCATGGTCTAAGCCCCTCACCTCGTCCCTGTGCTTTGGGGAGCCAGAGGGACACCCGAGGCCCACGGCCCTGAGACCCCTTTGCAAAAAGCCGGCTTCCCACGGAAACAGTTTTCCTTAGGTGCAGACCCTATCCCAAGTGGTTGTGGCAAGGTAAAGCAAATGCCCTCCACTTCTCTGGAAGAAACCACAGTGCCCAGCCATGTTCTAAGCCCTCCCATCCTCCCTGGGCTTCTGGCTGCAGGAGTGAAAAGAGAGGAGCAGAGCACTGGGACCCGTTTGACAAAACCCGGCTTCCCACGGGAAAGTCTTTCTCCACGTGCAGACATGCTCCCAGGTGCCTGGGGCAAGGGGAAGGAAATGCCATACACTGACCTGGAAGAGACCACAGGGCCCAGGCACAGTCTGAACCCTTCCCTCAACCCGGCGGTTTTACTAGCAGGAGTTCAACCCCAACGAACACAGCCCGTAGACCCCTGGGGCAAAAACGGCTTCCGACGAACAATAGGTGCTTGCTGTGGAACACCTATCCCAAGTGGGGGAAGCCAGCTCAACAAAATGCCACACACCCAGGTGTAAGAAACAACATTGCCCAGGCATGGTCTAAGCCCCTCACCTCGTCCCAGTGCTTTGGGGAGCCGGAGGGAGGCCGAGGCACACGGCCCTGAGACCCCTTTGCAAAAAGCCGGCTTCCCACGGAGACAGTTTTCCTGAGGTGCAGACCCTATCCCAAGTGGTTGTGGCAAGGTAAAGCAAATGCCCTCCACTTCTCTGGAAGAAACCACAGTGCCCAGCCATGTTCTAAGCCCTCCCATCCTCCCTGGGCTTCTGGCAGCAGGAGTGAAAAGAGAGGAGCAGAGCACTGGGACCCTTTTGACAAAAACTGGCTTCCAACGGGAAAGTCTTTCTCCACGTGCAGACATGCTCCCAGGTGCTTGGGGCAAGGGGAAGGAAATGCCATACACTGACCTGGAAGAGACCACAGGGCCCAGGCACAGTCTGAACCCTTCCCTCAACCCGGCGGTTTTACTAGCAGGAGTTCAACCCCAACGAACATAGCCCGGAGACCCCTGGGGCAAAAACGGCTTCCGACGAACAATAGGTGCTTGCTGTGGAACACCTATCCCAAGTGGGGGTAGCCAGCTCAACAAAATGCCACACACCCAGGTGTAAGAAACAACATTGCCCAGGCATGGTCTAAGCCCCTCACCTCGTCCCTGTGTTTTGGGGAGCCGGAGGGACAGCCGAGGCCCACGGCACTGAGACCCCTTTGCAAAAAGCCGGCTTCCCACGGAAACAGTTTTCCTGAGGTGCACACCCTATCCCAAGTGGTTGTGGCAAGGTAAAGCAAATGCCCTCCACTTCTCTGGAAGAATCCACAGTGCCCAGCCATGTTTTAAGCCCTCCCATCCTCCCTGGGCTTCTGGCAGCAGGAGTGACAAGAGAGGAACAGAGCACTGGGACCCGTTTGACAAAAACTGGCTTCCCACGGGAAAGTCTTTCTCCACGTGCAGACATGCTCCCAGGTGCCTGGGGCAAGGGGAAGGAAATGCCATACACTGACCTTGAAGAGACCACAGCGCCCAGGCACAGTCTGAACCCTTCCCTCAACCCGGCGGTTTTACTAGCAGGAGTTCAACCCCAAGGAACACAGCCCGGAGACCCCTGGGGCAAAAACGGCTTCCGACGAACAATAGGTGCTTGCTGTGGAACACCTATCCCAAGTGGGGGTAGCCAGCTCAACACAATGCCACACACCCAGGTTAAGAAACAACATTGCCCAGGCATGGTCTAAGCCCCTCACCTCGTCCCTGTGCTTTGGGAAACCGGAGGGACAGCCGAGGCACACGGCCCTGAGACCCCTTTGCAAAAAGCCGGCTTCCCACGGAGACAGTTTTCCTGAGGTGCAGACCCTATCCCAAGTGGTTGTGGCAAGGTAAAGCAAATGCCCTCCACTTCTCTGGAAGAAACCACAGTGCCCAACCATGTTCTAAGCCCTCCCATCCTCCCTGGGCTTCTGGCAGCAGGAGTGAAAAGAGAGGAGCAGAGCACTGGGACCCGTTTGACAAAACCCGGCTTCCCACGGGAAAGTCTTTCTCCACGTGCAGACATGCTCCCAGGTGCCTGTGGCAAGGGGAAGGAAATGCCATACACTGACCTGGAAGAGACCACAGGGCCCAGGCACAGTCTGAACCCTTCCCTCAACCCGGCGGTTTTACTAGCAGGAGTTTAACCCCAACGAACACAGCCCGGAGACCCCTGGGGCAAAAACGGCTTCCGACGATCAATAGGTGCTTGCTGTGGAACACCTATCCCAAGTTGGGGAAGCCAGCTCAACAAAATGCCACACACCCAGGTGTAAGAAACAACATTGCCCAGGCTTGGTCTAAGCCCCTCACCTCGTCCTTGTGCTTTGGGAAGCCGGAGGGACAGCCGAGTCCCACGACCCTGAGACCCCTTTGCAAAAAGCCGGCTTCCCACGGAGACAGTTTTCCTGAGGTGCAGACCCTATCCCAAGTGGTTGTGGCAAGGTAAAGCAAATGCCCTCCACTTCTCTGGAAGAAACCACAGTGCCCAGCCATGTTCTAAGCCCTCCCATCCTCCCTGGGCTTCTGGCAGCAGGAGTGAAAAGAGAGGAGCAGAGCACTGGGACCCGTTTGACAAAACCCGGCTTCCCACGGGAAAGTCTTTCTCCACGTGCAGACATGCTCCCAGGTGCCTGGGACAAGGGGAAGGAAATGCCATACACTGACCTGGAAGAGACCACAGGGCCCAGGCACAGTCTGAACCCTTCCCTCACCCCGGCGGTTTTGCTAGCAGGAGTTCAACCCCAACGAACACAGCCCGGAGACCCCTGGGGCAAAAACGGCTTCCGACGATCAATAGGTGCTTGCTGTGGAACACCTATCCCAAGTGGGGGAAGCCAGCTCAACAAAATGCCACACACCCAGGTGTAAGAAACAACATTGCCCAGGCATGGTCTAAGCCCCTCACCTCGTCCCTGTGCTTTGGGGAGCCGGAGGGACAGCCGAGGCACACGGCCCTGAGACCCCTTTGCAAAAAGCCGGCTTCCCACGGAGACAGTTTTCCTGAGGTGCACACCCTATCCCAAGTGGTTGTGGCAAGGTAAAGCAAATGCCCTCCACTTCTCTGGAAGAAACCACAGTGCCCAACCATGTTCTAAGCCCTCCCATCCTCCCTGGGCTTCTGGCAGCAGGAGTGAAAAGAGAGGACCAGAGCACTGGGACCCGTTTGACAAAACCCGGCTTCCCACGGGAAAGTCTTTCTCCACGTGCAGACATGCTCCCAGGTGCCTGTGGCAAGGGGAAGGAAATGCCATACACTGACCTGGAAGAGACCACAGGGCCCAGGCACAGTCTGAACCCTTCCCTCAACCCGGCGGTTTTGCTAGCAGGAGTTCAACCCCAACGAACACAGCCCGGAGACCCCTGGGGCAAAAACGGCTTCTGACGAACAATAGGCGCTTGCTGTGGAAAACCAATCCTAAGTGGGGGTAGCCAGCTCAACACAATGCCACACACCCAGGTGTAAGAAACAACATTGCCCAGCCATGGTCTAAGCCCCTCACCTCGTCCCTGTGCTTTGGGGAGCCGGAGGGACACCCGAGGCCCACGGCCCTGAGACCCCTTTGCAAAAAGCCGGCTTCCCACGGAAACAGTTTTCCTGAGGTGCAGACCCTATCCCAAGTGGTTGTGGCAAGGTAAAGCAAATGCCCTCCACTTCTCTGGAAGAAACCACAGTGCCCAGCCATGTTCTAAGCCCTCCCATCCTCCCTGGGCTTCTGGCAGCAGGAGTGAAAAGAGAGGAGCAGAGCACTGGGTCCCGTTTGACAAAACCCGGCTTCCCACGGGAAAGTCTTTCTCCACGTGCAGACATGCTCCCAGGTGCCTGGGGCAAGGGGAAGGAAATGCCATACACTGACCTGGAAGAGACCACAGGGCCCAGGCACAGTCTGAACCCTTCCCTCAACCCGGCGGTTTTACTAGCAGGAGTTCAACCCCAAGGAACACAGCCCGGAGACCCCTGGGGCAAAAACGGCTTCCGACGAACAATAGGTGCTTGCTGTGGAACACCTATCCCAAGTGGGGGTAGCCAGCTCAACAAAATGCCACACACCCAGGTGTAAGAAACAACATTGCCCAGGCATGGTCTAAGCCCCTCACCTCGTCCCTGTGCTTTGGGGAGCCGGAGGGACAGCCGAGGCACACGGCCCTGAGACCCCTTTGCAAAAAGCCGGCTTCCCACGGAGACAGTTTTCCTGAGGTGCACACCCTATCCCAAGTGGTTGTGGCAAGGTAAAGCAAATGCCCTCCACTTCTCTGGAAGAAACCACAGTGCCCAACCATGTTCTAAGCCCTCCCATCCTCCCTGGGCTTCTGGCAGCAGGAGTGAAAAGAGAGGAGCAGAGCACTGGGACCCGTTTGACAAAACCCGGCTTCCCACGGGAAAGTCTTTCTCCACGTGCAGACATGCTCCCAGGTGCCTGTGGCAAGGGGAAGGAAATGCCATACACTGACCTGGAAGAGACCACAGGGCCCAGGCACAGTCTGAACCCTTCCCTCAACCCGGCGGTTTTGCTAGCAGGAGTTCAACCCCAACGAACACAGCCCGGAGACCCCTGAGGCAAAAACGGCTTCCGACGAACAATAGGCGCTTGCTGTGGAAAACCAATCCTAAGTGGGGGTAGCCAGCTCAACACAATGCCTCACACCCAGGTGTAAGAAACAACATTGCCCAGGCATGGTCTAAGCCCCTCACCTCGTCCCTGTGCTTTGGGGAGCCGGAGGGACACCCGAGGCCCACGGCCCTGAGACCCCTTTGCAAAAAGCCGGCTTCCCACGGAAACAGTTTTCCTGAGGTGCAGACCCTATCCCAAGTGGTTGTGGCAAGGTAAAGCAAATGCCCTCCACTTCTCTGGAAGAAACCACAGTGCCCAGCCATGTTCTAAGCCCTCCCATCCTCCCTGGGCTTCTGGCAGCAGGAGTGAAAAGAGAGGAGCAGAGCACTGGGTCCCGTTTGACAAAACCCGGCTTCCCACGGGAAAGTCTTTCTCCACGTGCAGACATGCTCCCAGGTGCCTGGGGCAAGGGGAAGGAAATGCCATACACTGACCTGGAAGAGACCACAGGGCCCAGGCACAGTCTGAACCCTTCCCTCAACCCGGCGGTTTTACTAGCAGGAGTTCAACCCCAAGGAACACAGCCCGGAGACCCCTGGGGCAAAAACGGCTTCCGACGAACAATAGGTGCTTGCTGTGGAACACCTATCCCAAGTGGGGGTAGCCAGCTCAACAAAATGCCACACACCCAGGTGTAAGAAACAACATTGCCCAGGCATGGTCTAAGCCCCTCACCTCGTCCCTGTGTTTTGGGGAGCCGGAGGGACAGCCGAGGCCCACGGCCCTGAGACCCCTTTGCAAAAAGCCGGCTTCCCACGGAAACAGTTTTCCTGAGGTGCACACCCTATCCCAAGTGGTTGTGGCAAGGTAAAGCATATGCCCTCCACTTCTCTGGAAGAAACCACAGTGCCCAGCCATGTTCTAAGCCCTCCCATCCTCCCTGGGCTTCTGGCAGCAGGAGTGAAAAGAGAGGAACAGAGCACTG
The DNA here is from genome assembly GCF_023065955.2 of Ursus arctos. Taxonomy (NCBI): domain Eukaryota; kingdom Metazoa; phylum Chordata; class Mammalia; order Carnivora; family Ursidae; genus Ursus; species Ursus arctos. Next base: position 1,331,377 of record NW_026623078.1, on the reverse strand, counting down.
GGACCCGTTTGACAAAAACTGGCTTCCCACGGGAAAGTCTTTCTCCACGTGCAGACATGCTCCCAGGTGCCTGGGGCAAGGGGAAGGAAATGCCATACACTGACCTTGAAGAGACCACAGCGCCCAGGCACAGTCTGAACCCTTCCCTCAACCCGGCGGTTTTACTAGCAGGAGTTCAACCCCAACGAACACAGCCCGGAGACCCCTGGGGCAAAAACGGCTTCCGACGAACAATAGGTGCTTGCTGTGGAACACCTATCCCAAGTAGGGGTAGCCAGCTCAACACAATGCCACACACCCAGGTTAAGAAACAACATTGCCCAGGCATGGTCTAAGCCCCTCACCTCGTCCCTGTGCTTTGGGGAACCGGAGGGACAGCCGAGGCCCACGGCCCTGAGACCCCTTTGCAAAAAGCCGGCTTCCCACGGAGACAGTTTTCCTGAGGTGCAGACCCTATCCCAAGTGGTTGTGGCAAGGTAAAGCAAATGCCCTCCACTTCTCTGGAAGAAACCACAGTGCCCAACCATGTTCTAAGCCCTCCCATCCTCCCTGGGCTTCTGGCAGCAGGAGTGAAAAGAGAGGAGCAGAGCACTGGGACCCGTTTGACAAAACCCGGCTTCCCACGGGAAAGTCTTTCTCCACGTGCAGACATGCTCCCAGGTGCCTGTGGCAAGGGGAAGGAAATGCCATACACTGACCTGGAAGAGACCACAGGGCCCAGGCACAGTCTGAACCCTTCCCTCAACCCGGCGGTTTTGCTAGCAGGAGTTCAACCCCAACGAACACAGCCCGGAGACCCCTGGGGCAAAAACGGCTTCCGACGAACAATAGGTGCTTGCTGTGGAACACCTATCCCAAGTGGAGGAAGCCAGCTCAACAAAATGCCACACACCCAGGTGTAAGAAACAACATTGCCCAGGCATGGTCTAAGCCCCTCACCTCGTCCCTGTTTTTTGGGGAGCCGGAGGGACAGCCGAGGCCCACGGCCCTGAGACCCCTTTGCAAAAAGCCGGCTTCCCACGGAAACAATTTTCCTGAGGTGCAGACCCTATCCCAAGTGGTTGTGGCAAGGTAAAGCAAAAGCCCTCCACTTCTCTGGAAGAAACCACAGTGCCCAGCCATGTTCTAAGCCCTCCCATCCTCCCTGGGCTTCTGGCAGCAGGAGTGAAAAGAGAGGAGCAGAGCACTGGGTCCCGTTTGACAAAACCCGGCTTCCCACGGGAAAGTCTTTCTCCACGTGCAGACATGCTCCCAGGTGCCTGGGGCAAGGGGAAGGAAATGCCATACACTGACCTGGAAGAGACCACAGGGCCCAGGCACAGTCTGAACCCTTCCCTCAACCCGGCGGTTTTACTAGCAGGAGTTCAACCCCAACGAACACAGCCCGGAGACCCCTGGGGCAAAAACGGCTTCCGACGAACAATAGGTGCTTGCTGTGGAACACCTATCCCAAGTGGGGGTAGCCAGCTCAACAAAATGCCACACACCCAGGTGTAAGAAACAACATTGCCCAGGCATGGTCTAAGCCCCTCACCTCGTCCCTGTGCTTTGGGGAGCCGGAGGGACAGCCGAGGCACACGGCCCTGAGACCCCTTTGCAAAAAGCCGGCTTCCCACGGAGACAGTTTTCCTGAGGTGCACACCCTATCCCAAGTGGTTGTGGCAAGGTAAAGCAAATGCCCTCCACTTCTCTGGAAGAAACCACAGTGCCCAGCCATGTTCTAAGCCCTCCCATCCTCCCTGGGCTTCTGGCAGCAGCAGTGAAAAGAGAGGAGCAGAGCACTGGGACCCTTTTGACAAAAACTGGCTTCCCACGGGAAAGTCTTTCTCCACGTGCAGACATGCTCCCAGGTGCCTGGGGCAAGGGGAAGGAAATGCCATACACTGACCTGGAAGAGACCACAGGGCCCAGGCACAGTCTGAACCCTTCCCTCAACCCGGCGGTTTTACTAGCAGGAGTTCAACCCCAACGAACACAGCCCGGAGACCCCTGGGGCAAAAACGGCTTCCGACGAACAATAGGTGCTTGCTGTGGAACACCTATCCCAAGTGGGGGTAGCCAGCTCAACAAAATGCCACACACCCAGGTGTAAGAAACAACATTGCCCAGGCATGGTCTAAGCACCTCACCTCGTCCCTGTGTTTTGGGGAGCCGGAGGGACAGCCGAGGCCCACGGCCCTGAGACCCCTTTGCAAAAAGCCGGCTTCCCACGGAAACAGTTTTCCTGAGGTGCAGACCCTATCCCAAGTGGTTGTGGCAAGGTAAAGCAAATGCCCTCCACTTCTCTGGAAGAAACCACAGTGCCCAGCCATGTTCTAAGCCCTCCCATCCTCCCTGGGCTTCTGGCAGCAGGAGTGAAAAGAGAGGAACAGAGCACTGGGACCCGTTTGACAAAAACTGGCTTCCCACGGGAAAGTCTTTCTCCACGTGCAGACTTGCTCCCAGGTGCCTGGGGCAAGGGGAAGGAAATGCCATACACTGACCTTGAAGAGACCACAGCGCCCAGGCACAGTCTGAACCCTTCCCTCAACCCGGCAGTTTTACTAGCAGGAGTTCAACCCCAACGAACACAGCCCGGAGACCCCTGGGGCAAAAACGGCTTCCGACGAACAATAGGTGCTTGCTGTGGAACACCTATCCCAAGTGGAGGTAGCCAGCTCAACACAATGCCACACACCCAGGTTAAGAAACAACATTGCCCAGGCATGGTCTAAGCCCCTCACCTCGTCCCTGTGCTTTGGGGAACCGGAGGGACAGCCGAGGCACACGGCCCTGAGACCCGTTTGCAAAAAGTGGGCTTCCCACGGAGACAGTTTTCCTGAGGTGCAGACCCTATCCCAAGTGGTTGTGGCAAGGTAAAGCAAATGCCCTCCACTTCTCTTGAAGAAACCACAGTGCCCAGCCATGTTCTAAGCCCTCCCATCCTCCCTGGGCTTCTGGCAGCAGGAGTGAAAAGAGAGGAGCAGAGCACTGGGACCCTTTTGACAAAAACTGGCTTCCCACGGGAAAGTCTTTCTCCACGTGCAGACATGCTCCCAGGTGCCTGGGGCAAGGGGAAGGAAAAGCCATACACTGACCTGGAAGAGACCACAGGGCCCAGGCACAGTCTGAACCCTTCCCTCAACCCGGCGGTTTTACTAGCAGGAGTTCAACCCCAACGAACACAGCCCGGAGACCCCTGGGGCAAAAACGGCTTCCGACGAACAATAGGTGCTTGCTGTGGAACACCTATCCCAAGTGGGGGTAGCCAGCTCAACACAATGCCACACACCCAGGTGTAAGAAACAACATTGCCCAGGCATGGTCTAAGCCCCTCACCTCGTCCCTGTGCTTTGGGGAGCCGGAGGGACAGCCGAGGCACACGGCCCTGAGACCCCTTTGCAAAAAGCCGGCTTCCCACGGAAACAGTTTTCCTTAGGTGCAGACCTTATCCCAAGTGGTTGTGGCAAGGTAAAGCAAATGCACTCCACTTCTCTGGAAGAAACCACAGTGCCCAGCCATGTTCTAAGCCCTCCCATCCTCCCTGGGCTTCTGGCAGCAGGAGTGAAAAGAGAGGAGCAGAGCACTGGGACCCGTTTGACAAAACCCGGCTTCCCACGGGAAAGTCTTTCTCCACGTGCAGACATGCTCCCAGGTGCCTGGGGCAAGGGGAAGGAAATGCCATACACTGACCTGGAAGAGACCACAGGGCCCAGGCACAGTCTGAACCCTTCCCTCAACCCGGCTGTTTTACTAGCAGGAGTTCAACCCCAACGAACACAGCCCGAGACCCCTGGGGCAAAAACGGCTTCCGACGAACAATACGTGCTTGCTGTGGAACACCTATCCCAAGTGGGGGAAGCCAGCTCAACAAAATGCCACACACCCAGGTGTAAGAAACAACATTGCCCAGGCATGGTCTAAGCCCCTCACCTCGTCCCTGTGCTTTGGGGAGCCGGAGGGAGAGCCGAGGCCCACGGCCCTGAGACCCCTTTGCAAAAAGCCGGCTTCCCACGGAAACAGTTTTCCTGAGGTGCACACCCTATCCCAAGTGGTTGTGGCAAGGTAAAGCAAATGCCCTCCACTTCTCTGGAAGAATCTACAGTGCCCAGCCATGTTCTAAGCCCTCCCATCCTCCCTGGGCTTCTGGCAGCAGGAGTGAAAAGAGAGGAACAGAGCACTGGGACCCGTTTGACAAAAACTGGCTTCCCACGGGAAAGTCTTTCTCCACGTGCAGACGTGCTCCCAGGTGCCTGGGGCAAGGGGAAGGAAATGCCACACACTGACCTTGAAGAGACCACAGCGCCCAGGCACAGTCTGAACCCTTCCCTCAACCCGGCGGTTTTACTAGCAGGAGTTCAACCCCAACGAACACAGCCCGGAGACCCCTGGGGCAAAAACGGCTTCCGACGAACAATAGGTGCTTGCTGTGGAACACCTATCCCAAGTGGGGGTAGCCAGCTCAACACAATGCCACACACCCAGGTTAAGAAACAACATTGCCCAGGCATGGTCTAAGCCCCTCACCTCGTCCCTGTGCTTTGGGAAACCGGAGGGACAGCCGAGGCACACGGCCCTGAGACCCCTTTGCAAAAAGCCGGCTTCCCACGGAGACAGTTTTCCTGAGGTGCAGACCCTATCCCAAGTGGTTGTGGCAAGGTAAAGCAAATGCCCTCCACTTCTCTGGAAGAAACCACAGTGCCCAGCCATGTTCTAAGCCCTCCCATCCTCCCTGGGCTTCTGGCAGCAGGAGTGAAAAGAGAGGAGCAGAGCACTGGGACCCGTTTGACAAAACCCGGCTTCCCACGGGAAAGTCTTTCTCCACGTGCAGACTTGCTCCCAGGTGCCTGGGGCAAGGGGAAGGAAATGCCATACACTGACCTGGAAGAGACCACAGGGCCCAGGCACAGTCTGAACCCTTCCCTCAACCCGGCGGTTTTACTAGCAGGAGTTCAACCCCAACGAACACAGCCCGGAGACCCCTGGGGCAAAAACGGCTTCCGACGAACAATAGGTGCTTGCTGTGGAACACCTATCCCAAGTGGGGGAAGCCAGCTCAACAAAATGCCACACACCCAGGTGTAAGAAACAACATTGCCCAGGCATGGTCTAAGCCCCTCACCTCGTCCCTGTGCTTTGGGGAGCCGGAGGGACAGCCGAGGCACACGGCCCTGAGACCCCTTTGCAAAAAGCCGGCTTCCCACGGAGACAGTTTTCCTGAGGTGCAGACCCTATCCCAACTGGTTGTGGCAAGGTAAAGCAAATGCCCTCCACTTCTCTGGAAGAAACCACAGTGCCCAGCCATGTTCTAAGCCCTCCCATCCTCCCTGGGCTTCTGGCAGCAGGAGTGAAAAGAGAGGAGCAGAGCACTGGGACCCTTTTGACAAAAACTGGCTTCCTACGGGAAAGTCTTTCTCCACGTGCAGACATGCTCCCAGGTGCTTGGGGCAAGGGGAAGGAAATGCCATACACTGACCTGGAAGAGACCACAGGGCCCAGGCACAGTCTGAACCCTTCCCTCAACCCGGCGGTTTTGCTAGCAGGAGTTCAACCCCAAGGAACACAGCCCGGAGACCCCTGGAGCAAAAACGGCTTCCGACGAACAATAGGCGCTTGCTGTGGAAAACCAATCCTAAGTGGGGGTAGCCAGCTCAACACAATGCCTCACACCCAGGTGTAAGAAACAACATTGCCCAGGCTTGGTCTAAGCCCCTCACCTCGTCCCTGTGCTTTGGGGAGCCAGAGGGACACCCGAGGCCCACGGCCCTGAGACCCCTTTGCAAAAAGCCGGCTTCCCACGGAAACAGTTTTCCTTAGGTGCAGACCCTATCCCAAGTGGTTGTGGCAAGGTAAAGCAAATGCCCTCCACTTCTCTGGAAGAAACCACAGTGCCCAGCCATGTTCTAAGCCCTCCCATCCTCCCTGGGCTTCTGGCAGCAGGAGTGAAAAGAGAGGAGCAGAGCACTGGGACCCGTTTGACAAAACCCGGCTTCCCACGGGAAAGTCTTTCTCCACGTGCAGACATGCTCCCAGGTGCCTGGGGCAAGGGGAAGGAAATGCCATACACTGACCTGGAAGAGACCACAGGGCCCAGGCACAGTCTGAACCCTTCCCTCAACCCGGCGGTTTTACTAGCAGGAGTTCAACCCCAACGAACACAGCCCGTAGACCCCTGGGGCAAAAACGGCTTCCGACGAACAATAGGTGCTTGCTGTGGAACACCTATCCCAAGTGGGGGAAGCCAGCTCAACAAAATGCCACACACCCAGGTGTAAGAAACAACATTGCCCAGGCATGGTCTAAGCCCCTCACTTCGTCCCTGTGCTTTGGGGAGCCGGAGGGACAGCCGAGGCACACGGCCCTGAGACCCCTTTGCAAAAAGCCGGCTTCCCACGGAAACAGTTTTCCTGAGGTGTAGACGCTATCCCAAGTGGTTGTGGCAAGGTAAAGCAAATGCCCTCCACTTCTCTGGAAGAAACCACAGTGCCCAGCCATGTTCTAAGCCCTCCCATCCTCCCTGGGCTTCTGGCAGCAGGAGTGAAAAGAGAGGAGCAGAGCACTGGGACCCATTTGACAAAAACTGGCTTCCCACTGGAAAGTCTTTCTCCACGTGCAGACATGCTCCCAGGTGCCTGGGGCAAGGGGAAGGAAATGCCATACACTGACCTGGAAGAGACCACAGGGCCCAGGCACAGTCTGAACCCTTCCCTCAACCCGGCGGTTTTACTAGCAGGAGTTCAACCCCAACGAACACAGCCCGGAGACCCCTGGGGCAAAAACGGCTTCCGACGATCAATAGGTCCTTGCTGTGGAACACCTATCCCAAGTTGGGGAAGCCAGCTCAACAAAATGCCACACACCCAGGTGTAAGAAACAACATTGCCCAGGCTTGGTCTAAGCCCCTCACCTCGTCCCTGTGCTTTGGGGAGCCGGAGGGACAGCCGATGCCCACGACCCTGAGACCCCTTTGCAAAAAGCCGGCTTCCCACGGAGACAGTTTTCCTGAGGTGCAGACCCTATCCCAAGTGGTTGTGGCAAGGTAAAGCAAATGCCCTCCACTTCTCTGGAAGAAACCACAGTGCCCAACCATGTTCTAAGCCCTCCCATCCTCCCTGGGCTTCTGGCAGCAGGAGTGAAAAGAGAGGAGCAGAGCACTGGGACCCGTTTGACAAAACCCGGCTTCCCACGGGAAAGTCTTTCTCCACGTGCAGACATGCTCCCAGGTGCCTGGGGCAAGGGGAAGGAAATGCCATACACTGACCTGGAAGAGACCACAGGGCCCAGGCACAGTCTGAACCCTTCCCTCAACCCGGCGGTTTTACTAGCAGGAGTTCAACCCCAAGGAACATAGCCCGGAGACCCCTGGGGCAAAAACGGCTTCCGACGAACAATAGGTGCTTGCTGTGGAACACCTATCCCAAGTGGGGGTAGCCAGCTCAACAAAATGCCACACACCCAGGTGTAAGAAACAACATTGCCCAGGCATGGTCTAAGCCCCTCACCTCGTCCCTGTGCTTTGGGGAGCCGGAGGGACAGCCGAGGCACACGGCCCTGAGACCCCTTTGCAAAAAGCCGGCTTCCCACGGAGACAGTTTTCCTGAGGTGCAGACCCTATCCCAAGTGGTTGTGGCAAGGTAAAGCAAATGCCCTCCACTTCTCTGGAAGAAACCACAGTGCCCAACCATGTTCTAAGCCCTCCCATCCTCCCTGGGCTTCTGGCAGCAGGAGTGAAAAGAGAGGAGCAGAGCACTGGGACCCGTTTGACAAAACCCGGCTTCCCACGGGAAAGTCTTTCTCCACGTGCAGACATGCTCCCAGGTGCCTGGGGCAAGGGGAAGGAAATGCCATACACTGACCTGGAAGAGACCACAGGGCCCAGGCACAGTCTGAACCCTTCCCTCAACCCGGCGGTTTTACTAGCAGGAGTTCAACCCCAACGAACACAGCCCGGAGACCCCTGGGGCAAAAACGGCTTCCGACGAACAATAGGTGCTTGCTGTGGAACACCTATCCCAAGTGGGGGTAGCCAGCTCAACAAAATGCCACACACCCAGGTGTAAGAAACAACATTGCCCAGGCATGGTCTAAGCCCCTCACCTCGTCCCTGTGCTTTGGGGAGCCGGAGGGACAGCCGAGGCACACGGCCCTGAGACCCCTTTGCAAAAAGCCGGCTTCCCACGGAGACAGTTTTCCTGAGGTGCACACCCTATCCCAAGTGGTTGTGGCAAGGTAAAGCAAATGCCCTCCACTTCTCTGGAAGAAACCACAGTGCCCAGCCATGTTCTAGGCCCTCCCATCCTCCCTGGGCTTCTGGCAGCAGGAGTGAAAAGAGAGGAGCAGAGCACTGGGACCCGTTTGACAAAACCCGGCTTCCCACGGGAAAGTCTTTCTCCACGTGCAGACTTGCTCCCAGGTGCCTGTGGAAAGGGAAGGAAATGCCATACACTGACCTGGAAGAGACCACAGGGCCCAAGCACAGTCTGAACCCTTCCCTCAAACCGGCGGTTTTGCTAGCAGGAGTTCAACCCCAACGAACACAGCACGGAGACCCCTGGGGCAAAAACGGCTTCCGACGATCAATAGGTGCTTGCTGTGGAACACCTATCCCAAGTGGGGGAAGCCAGCTCAACAAAATGCCACACACCCAGGTGTAAGAAACAACATTGCCCAGGCTTGGTCTAAGCCCCTCACCTCGTCCCTGTGCTTTGGGGAGCCGGAGGGACAGCCGAGGCACACGACCCTGAGACCCCTTTGAAAAAGCCGGCTTCCCACGGAAACAGTTTTCCTGAGGTGCAGACCCTATCCCAAGTGGTTGTGGCAAGGTAAAGCAAATGCCCTCCACTTCTCTGGAAGAAACCACAGTGCCCAGCCATGTTCTAAGCCCTCCCATCCTCCCTGGGCTTCTGGCAGCAGGAGTGAAAAGAGAGGAGCAGAGCACTGGGACCCGTTTGACAAAAACTGGCTTCCCACTGGAAAGTCTTTCTCCAAGTGCAGACATGCTCCCAGGTGCCTGGGGCAAGGGGAAGGAAATGCCATACACTGACCTGGAAGAGACCACAGTGCCCAGGCACAGTCTGAACCCTTCCCTCAACCCGGCGGTTTTACTAGCAGGAGTTCAACCCCAACGAACACAGCCCGGAGACCCCTGGGGCAAAAACGGCTTCCGACGATCAATAGGTCCTTGCTGTGGAACACCTATCCCAAGTTGGGGAAGCCAGCTCAACAAAATGCCACACACCCAGGTGTAAGAAACAACATTGCCCAGGCTTGGTCTAAGCCCCTCACCTCGTCCCTGTGCTTTGGGGAGCCGGAGGGACAGCTGATGCCCACGACCCTGAGACCCCTTTGCAAAAAGCCGGCTTCCCACGGAGACAGTTTTCCTGAGGTGCAGACCCTATCCCAAGTGGTTGTGGCAAGGTAAAGCAAATGCCCTCCACTTCTCTGGAAGAAACCACAGTGCCCAACCATGTTCTAAGCCCTCCCATCCTCCCTGGGCTTCTGGCAGCAGGAGTGAAAAGAGAGGAGCAGAGCACTGGGACCCGTTTGACAAAACCCGGCTTCCCACGGGAAAGTCTTTCTCCACGTGCAGACATGCTCCCAGGTGCCTGGGGCAAGGGGAAGGAAATGCCATACACTGACCTGGAAGAGACCACAGGGCCCAGGCACAGTCTGAACCCTTCCCTCAACCCGGCGGTTTTACTAGCAGGAGTTCAACCCCAAGGAACATAGCCCGGAGACCCCTGGGGCAAAAACGGCTTCCGACGAACAATAGGTGCTTGCTGTGGAACACCTATCCCAAGTGGGGGTAGCCAGCTCAACAAAATGCCACACACCCAGGTGTAAGAAACAACATTGCCCAGGCATGGTCTAAGCCCCTCACCTCGTCCCTGTGCTTTGGGGAGCCGGAGGGACAGCCGAGGCACACGGCCCTGAGACCCCTTTGCAAAAAGCCGGCTTCCCACGGAGACAGTTTTCCTGAGGTGCAGACCCTATCCCAAGTGGTTGTGGCAAGGTAAAGCAAATGCCCTCCACTTCTCTGGAAGAAACCACAGTGCCCAACCATGTTCTAAGCCCTCCCATCCTCCCTGGGCTTCTGGCAGCAGGAGTGAAAAGAGAGGAGCAGAGCACTGGGACCCGTTTGACAAAACCCGGCTTCCCACGGGAAAGTCTTTCTCCACGTGCAGACATGCTCCCAGGTGCCTGGGGCAAGGGGAAGGAAATGCCATACACTGACCTGGAAGAGACCACAGGGCCCAGGCACAGTCTGAACCCTTCCCTCAACCCGGCGGTTTTGCTAGCAGGAGTTCAACCCCAACGAACACAGCCCGGAGACCCCTGGGGCAAAAACGGCTTCCGACGAACAATAGGTGCTTGCTGTGGAACACCTATCCCAAGTGGGGGTAGCCAGCTCAACAAAATGCCACACACCCAGGTGTAAGAAACAACATTGCCCAGGCATGGTCTAAGCCCCTCACCTCGTCCCTGTGCTTTGGGGAGCCGGAGGGACAGCCGAGGCACACGGCCCTGAGACCCCTTTGCAAAAAGCCGGCTTCCCACGGAGACAGTTTTCCTGAGGTGCACACCCTATCCCAAGTGGTTGTGGCAAGGTAAAGCAAATGCCCTCCACTTCTCTGGAAGAAACCACAGTGCCCAGCCATGTTCTAGGCCCTCCCATCCTCCCTGGGCTTCTGGCAGCAGGAGTGAAAAGAGAGGAGCAGAGCACTGGGACCCGTTTGACAAAACCCGGCTTCCCACGGGAAAGTCTTTCTCCACGTGCAGACTTGCTCCCAGGTGCCTGTGGAAAGGGAAGGAAATGCCATACACTGACCTGGAAGAGACCACAGGGCCCAAGCACAGTCTGAACCCTTCCCTCAAACCGGCGGTTTTGCTAGCAGGAGTTCAACCCCAACGAACACAGCACGGAGACCCCCTGGGGCAAAAACGGCTTCCGAAGATCAATAGATGCTTGCTGTGGAACACCTATCCCAAGTGGGGGTAGCCAGCTCAACAAAATGCCACACACCCAGGTGTAAGAAACAACATAGCCCAGGCATGGTCTAAGCCCCTCACCTCGTCCCTGTGCTTTGGGGAGCCGGAGGGACAGCCGAGGCACACGGCCCTGAGACCCCTTTGCAAAAAGCCGGCTTCCCACGGAAACAGTTTTCCTGAGGTGCAGACGCTATCCCAAGTGGTTGTGGCAAGGTAAAGCAAATGCCCTCCACTTCTCTGGAAGAAACCACAGTGCCCAGCCATGTTCTAAGCCCTCCCATCCTCCCTGGGCTTCTGGCAGCAGGAGTGAAAAGAGAGGAGCAGAGCACTGGGACCCGTTTGACAAAAACTGGCTTCCCACTGGAAAGTCTTTCTCCACGTGCAGACATGCTCCCAGGTGCCTGGGGCAAGGGGAAGGAAATGCTATACACTGACCTGGAAGAGACCACAGTGCCCAGGCACAGTCTGAACCCTTCCCTCAACCCGGCGGTTTTACTAGCAGGAGTTCAACCCCAACGAACACAGCCCGGAGACCCCTGGGGCAAAAACGGCTTCCGACGATCAATAGGTCCTTGCTGTGGAACACCTATCCCAAGTTGGGGAAGCCAGCTCAACAAAATGCCACACACCCAGGTGTAAGAAACAACATTGCCCAGGCTTGGTCTAAGCCCCTCACCTCGTCCCTGTGCTTTGGGGAGCCGGAGGGACAGCCGATGCCCACGACCCTGAGACCCCTTTGCAAAAAGCCGGCTTCCCACGGAGACAGTTTTCCTGAGGTGCAGACCCTATCCCAAGTGGTTGTGGCAAGGTAAAGCAAATGCCCTCCACTTCTCTGGAAGAAACCACAGTGCCCAACCATGTTCTAAGCCCTCCCATCCTCCCTGGGCTTCTGGCAGCAGGAGTGAAAAGAGAGGAGCAGAGCACTGGGACCCGTTTGACAAAACCCGGCTTCCCACGGGAAAGTCTTTCTCCACGTGCAGACATGCTCCCAGGTGCCTGGGGCAAGGGGAAGGAAATGCCATACACTGACCTGGAAGAGACCACAGGGCCCAGGCACAGTCTGAACCCTTCCCTCAACCCGGCGGTTTTACTAGCAGGAGTTCAACCCCAAGGAACATAGCCCGGAGACCCCTGGGGCAAAAACGGCTTCCGACGAACAATAGGTGCTTGCTGTGGAACACCTATCCCAAGTGGGGGTAGCCAGCTCAACAAAATGCCACACACCCAGGTGTAAGAAACAACATTGCCCAGGCATGGTCAAGCCCCTCACCTCGTCCCTGTGCTTTGGGGAGCCGGAGGGACAGCCGAGGCACACGGCCCTGAGACCCCTTTGCAAAAAGCCGGCTTCCCACGGAGACAGTTTTCCTGAGGTGCAGACCCTATCCCAAGTGGTTGTGGCAAGGTAAAGCAAATGCCCTCCACTTCTCTGGAAGAAACCACAGTGCCCAACCATGTTCTAAGCCCTCCCATCCTCCCTGGGCTTCTGGCAGCAGGAGTGAAAAGAGAGGAGCAGAGCACTGGGACCCGTTTGACAAAACCCGGCTTCCCACGGGAAAGTCTTTCTCCACGTGCAGACATGCTCCCAGGTGCCTGGGGCAAGGGGAAGGAAATGCCATACACTGACCTGGAAGAGACCACAGGGCCCAGGCACAGTCTGAACCCTTCCCTCAACCCGGCGGTTTTACTAGCAGGAGTTCAACCCCAACGAACACAGCCCGGAGACCCCTGGGGCAAAAACGGCTTCCGACGAACAATAGGTGCTTGCTGTGGAACACCTATCCCAAGTGGGGGTAGCCAGCTCAACACAATGCCACACACCCAGGTGTAAGAAACAACATTGCCCAGGCATGGTCTAAGCCCCTCACCTCGTCCCTGTGCTTTGGGGAGCCGGAGGGACAGCCGAGGCACACGGCCCTGAGACCCCTTTGCAAAAAGCCGGCTTCCCACGGAGACAGTTTTCCTGAGGTGCACACCCTATCCCAAGTGGTTGTGGCAAGGTAAAGCAAATGCCCTCCACTTCTCTGGAAGAAACCACAGTGCCCAGCCATGTTCTAGGCCCTCCCATCCTCCCTGGGCTTCTGGCAGCAGGAGTGAAAAGAGAGGAGCAGAGCACTGGGACCCGTTTGACAAAACCCGGCTTCCCACGGGAAAGTCTTTCTCCACGTGCAGACTTGCTCCCAGGTGCCTGTGGAAAGGGAAGGAAATGCCATACACTGACCTGGAAGAGACCACAGGGCCCAAGCACAGTCTGAACCCTTCCCTCAAACCGGCGGTTTTGCTAGCAGGAGTTCAACCCCAACGAACACAGCACGGAGACCCCTGGGGCAAAAACGGCTTCCGACGATCAATAGGTGCTTGCTGTGGAACACCTATCCCAAGTGGGGGAAGCCAGCTCAACAAAATGCCACACACCCAGGTGTAAGAAACAACATTGCCCAGGCTTGGTCTAAGCCCCTCACCTCGTCCCTGTGCTTTGGGGAGCCGGAGGGACAGCCGAGGCACACGACCCTGAGACCCCTTTGAAAAAGCCGGCTTCCCACGGAAACAGTTTTCCTGAGGTGCAGACCCTATCCCAAGTGGTTGTGGCAAGGTAAAGCAAATGCCCTCCACTTCTCTGGAAGAAACCACAGTGCCCAGCCATGTTCTAAGCCCTCCCATCCTCCCTGGGCTTCTGGCAGCAGGAGTGAAAAGAGAGGAGCAGAGCACTGGGACCCGTTTGACAAAACCCGGCTTCCCACGGGAAATTCTTTCTCCACGTGCAGACATGCTCCCAGGTGCCTGGGGCAAGGGGAAGGAAATGCCATACACTGACCTGGAAGAGACCACAGGGCCCAGGCACAGTCTGAACCCTTCCTTCAACCCGGCGGTTTTGCTAGCAGGAGTTCAACCCCAACGAACACAGCTCGGAGACCCCCTGGGGCAAAAACGGCTTCCGAAGATCAATAGATGCTTGCTTTGGAACACCTATCCCAAGTGGGGGTAGCCAGCTCAACAAAATGCCACACACCCAGGTGTAAGAAACAACATAGCCCAGGCATGGTCTAAGCCCCTCACCTCGTCCCTGTGCTTTGGGGAGCCGGAGGGACAGCCGAGGCACACGGCCCTGAGACCCCTTTGCAAAAAGCCGGCTTCCCACGGAAACAGTTTTCCTGAGGTGCAGACGCTATCCCAAGTGGTTGTGGCAAGGTAAAGCAAATGCCCTCCACTTCTCTGGAAGAAACCACAGTGCCCAGCCATGTTCTAAGCCCTCCCATCCTCCCTGGGCTTCTGGCAGCAGGAGTGAAAAGAGAGGAGCAGAGCACTGGGACCCGTTTGACAAAAACTGGCTTCCCACTGGAAAGTCTTTCTCCACGTGCAGACATGCTCCCAGGTGCCTGGGGCAAGGGGAAGGAAATGCCATACACTGACCTGGAAGAGACCACAGTGCCCAGGCACAGTCTGAACCCTTCCCTCAACCCGGCGGTTTTACTAGCAGGAGTTCAACCCCAACGAACACAGCCCGGAGACCCCTGGGGCAAAAACGGCTTCCGACGATCAATAGGTCCTTGCTGTGGAACACCTATCCCAAGTTGGGGAAGCCAGCTCAACAAAATGCCACACACCCAGGTGTAAGAAACAACATTGCCCAGGCTTGGTCTAAGCCCCTCACCTCGTCCCTGTGCTTTGGGGAGCCGGAGGGACAGCCGATGCCCACGACCCTGAGACCCCTTTGCAAAAAGCCGGCTTCCCACAGAGACAGTTTTCCTGAGGTGCAGACCCTATCCCAAGTGGTTGTGGCAAGGTAAAGCAAATGCCCTCCACTTCTCTGGAAGAAACCACAGTGCCCAACCATGTTCTAAGCCCTCCCATCCTCCCTGGGCTTCTGGCAGCAGGAGTGAAAAGAGAGGAGCAGAGCACTGGGACCCGTTTGACAAAACCCGGCTTCCCACGGGAAAGTCTTTCTCCACGTGCAGACATGCTCCCAGGTGCCTGGGGCAAGGGGAAGGAAATGCCATACACTGACCTGGAAGAGACCACAGGGCCCAGGCACAGTCTGAACCCTTCCCTCAACCCGGCGGTTTTACTAGCAGGAGTTCAACCCCAAGGAACATAGCCCGGAGACCCCTGGGGCAAAAACGGCTTCCGACGAACAATAGGTGCTTGCTGTGGAACACCTATCCCAAGTGGGGGTAGCCAGCTCAACAAAATGCCACACACCCAGGTGTAAGAAACAACATTGCCCAGGCATGGTCTAAGCCCCTCACCTCGTCCCTGTGCTTTGGGGAGCCGGAGGGACAGCCGAGGCACACGGCCCTGAGACCCCTTTGCAAAAAGCCGGCTTCCCACGGAGACAGTTTTCCTGAGGTGCAGACCCTATCCCAAGTGGTTGTGGCAAGGTAAAGCAAATGCCCTCCACTTCTCTGGAAGAAACCACAGTGCCCAACCATGTTCTAAGCCCTCCCATCCTCCCTGGGCTTCTGGCAGCAGGAGTGAAAAGAGAGGAGCAGAGCACTGGGACCCGTTTGACAAAACCCGGCTTCCCACGGGAAAGTCTTTCTCCACGTGCAGACATGCTCCCAGGTGCCTGGGGCAAGGGGAAGGAAATGCCATACACTGACCTGGAAGAGACCACAGGGCCCAGGCACAGTCTGAACCCTTCCCTCAACCCGGCGGTTTTACTAGCAGGAGTTCAACCCCAACGAACACAGCCCGGAGACCCCTGGGGCAACAACGGCTTCCGACGAACAATAGGTGCTTGCTGTGGAACACCTATCCCAAGTGGGGGTAGCCAGCTCAACAAAATGCCACACACCCAGGTGTAAGAAACAACATTGCCCAGGCATGGTCTAAGCCCCTCACCTCGTCCCTGTGCTTTGGGGAGCCGGAGGGACAGCCGAGGCACACGGCCCTGAGACCCCTTTGCAAAAAGCCGGCTTCCCACGGAGACAGTTTTCCTGAGGTGCACACCCTATCCCAAGTGGTTGTGGCAAGGTAAAGCAAATGCCCTCCACTTCTCTGGAAGAAACCACAGTGCCCAGCCATGTTCTAGGCCCTCCCATCCTCCCTGGGCTTCTGGCAGCAGGAGTGAAAAGAGAGGAGCAGAGCACTGGGACCCGTTTGACAAAACCCGGCTTCCCACGGGAAAGTCTTTCTCCACGTGCAGACTTGCTCCCAGGTGCCTGTGGAAAGGGAAGGAAATGCCATACACTGACCTGGAAGAGACCACAGGGCCCAAGCACAGTCTGAACCCTTCCCTCAAACCGGCGGTTTTGCTAGCAGGAGTTCAACCCCAACGAACACAGCACGGAGACCCCTGGGGCAAAAACGGCTTCCGACGATCAATAGGTGCTTGCTGTGGAACACCTATCCCAAGTGGGGGAAGCCAGCTCAACAAAATGCCACACACCCAGGTGTAAGAAACAACATTGCCCAGGCTTGGTCTAAGCCCCTCACCTCGTCCCTGTGCTTTGGGGAGCCGGAGGGACAGCCGAGGCACACGACCCTGAGACCCCTTTGAAAAAGCCGGCTTCCCACGGAAACAGTTTTCCTGAGGTGCAGACCCTATCCCAAGTGGTTGTGGCAAGGTAAAGCAAATGCCCTCCACTTCTCTGGAAGAAACCACAGTGCCCAGCCATGTTCTAAGCCCTCCCATCCTCCCTGGGCTTCTGGCAGCAGGAGTGAAAAGAGAGGAGCAGAGCACTGGGACCCGTTTGACAAAACCCGGCTTCCCACGGGAAATTCTTTCTCCACGTGCAGACATGCTCCCAGGTGCCTGGGGCAAGGGGAAGGAAATGCCATACACTGACCTGGAAGAGACCACAGGGCCCAGGCACAGTCTGAACCCTTCCTTCAACCCGGCGGTTTTGCTAGCAGGAGTTCAACCCCAACGAACACAGCTCGGAGACCCCCTGGGGCAAAAACGGCTTCCGAAGATCAATAGATGCTTGCTGTGGAACACCTATCCCAAGTGGGGGTAGCCAGCTCAACAAAATGCCACACACCCAGGTGTAAGAAACAACATAGCCCAGGCATGGTCTAAGCCCCTCACCTCGTCCCTGTGCTTTGGGGAGCCGGAGGGACAGCCGAGGCACACGGCCCTGAGACCCCTTTGCAAAAAGCCGGCTTCCCACGGAAACAGTTTTCCTGAGGTGCAGACGCTATCCCAAGTGGTTGTGGCAAGGTAAAGCAAATGCCCTCCACTTCTCTGGAAGAAACCACAGTGCCCAGCCATGTTCTAAGCCCTCCCATCCTCCCTGGGCTTCTGGCAGCAGGAGTGAAAAGAGAGGAGCAGAGCACTGGGACCCGTTTGACAAAAACTGGCTTCCCACTGGAAAGTCTTTCTCCACGTGCAGACATGCTCCCAGGTGCCTGGGGCAAGGGGAAGGAAATGCCATACACTGACCTGGAAGAGACCACAGTGCCCAGGCACAGTCTGAACCCTTCCCTCAACCCGGCGGTTTTACTAGCAGGAGTTCAACCCCAACGAACACAGCCCGGAGACCCCTGGGGCAAAAACGGCTTCCGACGATCAATAGGTCCTTGCTGTGGAACACCTATCCCAAGTTGGGGAAGCCAGCTCAACAAAATGCCACACACCCAGGTGTAAGAAACAACATTGCCCAGGCTTGGTCTAAGCCCCTCACCTCGTCCCTGTGCTTTGGGGAGCCGGAGGGACAGCCGATGCCCACGACCCTGAGACCCCTTTGCAAAAAGCCGGCTTCCCACGGAGACAGTTTTCCTGAGGTGCAGACCCTATCCCAAGTGGTTGTGGCAAGGTAAAGCAAATGCCCTCCACTTCTCTGGAAGAAACCACAGTGCCCAACCATGTTCTAAGCCCTCCCATCCTCCCTGGGCTTCTGGCAGCAGGAGTGAAAAGAGAGGAGCAGAGCACTGGGACCCGTTTGACAAAACCCGGCTTCCCACGGGAAAGTCTTTCTCCACGTGCAGACATGCTCCCAGGTGCCTGGGGCAAGGGGAAGGAAATGCCATACACTGACCTGGAAGAGACCACAGGGCCCAGGCACAGTCTGAACCCTTCCCTCAACCCGGCGGTTTTACTAGCAGGAGTTCAACCCCAAGGAACATAGCCCGGAGACCCCTGGGGCAAAAACGGCTTCCGACGAACAATAGGTGCTTGCTGTGGAACACCTATCCCAAGTGGGGGTAGCCAGCTCAACAAAATGCCACACACCCAGGTGTAAGAAACAACATTGCCCAGGCATGGTCTAAGCCCCTCACCTCGTCCCTGTGCTTTGGGGAGCCGGAGGGACAGCCGAGGCACACGGCCCTGAGACCCCTTTGCAAAAAGCCGGCTTCCCACGGAGACAGTTTTCCTGAGGTGCAGACCCTATCCCAAGTGGTTGTGGCAAGGTAAAGCAAATGCCCTCCACTTCTCTGGAAGAAACCACAGTGCCCAACCATGTTCTAAGCCCTCCCATCCTCCCTGGGCTTCTGTCAGCAGGAGTGAAAAGAGAGGAGCAGAGCACTGGGACCCGTTTGACAAAAACCGTCTTCCCACGGGAAAGTCTTTCTCCACGTGCAGACTTGCTCCCAGGTGCCTGTGGAAAGGGAAGGAAATGCCATACACTGACCTGGAAGAGACCACAGGGCCCAAGCACAGTCTGAACCCTTCCCTCAACCCGGCGGTTTTGCTAGCAGGAGTTCAACCCCAACGAACACAGCACGGAGACCCCTGGGGCAAAAACGGCTTCCGACGATCAATAGGTGCTTGCTGTGGAACACCTATCCCAAGTGGGGGTAGCCAGCTCAACAAAATGCCACACACCCAGGTGTAAGAAACAACATTGCCCAGGCTTGGTCTAAGCCCCTCACCTCGTCCCTGTGCTTTGGGGAGCCGGACGGACAGCCGAGGCACACGACCCTGAGACCCCTTTGAAAAAGCCGGCTTCCCACGGAAACAGTTTTCCTGAGGTGCAGACCCTATCCCAAGTGGTTGTGGCAAGGTAAAGCAAATGCCCTCCACTTCTCTGGAAGAAACCACAGTGCCCAGCCATGTTCTAAGCCCTCCCCTCCTCCCTGGGCTTCTGGCAGCAGGAGTGAAAAGAGAGGAGCACAGCACTGGGACCCTTTGACAGAAACCAGCTTCCCACGAGGAAGTCCTTCTCCACGTGCAGACATGCCCCCGGTGCCTGTGGCAAGGTGAAGGAAATGCCATACACTGACCTGGAAGAGACCACAGGGCCCAGGCACATTATGAGCCCTTCCCTCATCCCGGCTGTTTTGCTAGCAGGAGTTCAACCCCAACGAACACAGCCCGGAGACCCCCTGGGGCCCAAACGGCTTCCCACGAACACTATGCTCTTGCTGTGGAAATCCTATCCCGAGTGGGGGTAGCCAGGTCAACAAAATGCCACACACCCAGGTGGAAGAAACAACATGGCCCAGGCATGGTCTAAGCCCCTCACCTCGTCCCTGTGCTTTGCGGAGCCAGAGGGACGACCGAGGCCCAAGGCCCTGAGGCCCGTTGGGCAGAAAGCCGGCTTCCCACGGAAACAGCTTTCCAGAGGTGCAGACCCTATCCCAAGGGTGCATCAAGGGAAAGCCAATGCCATCCCCTTCTCTGGAAGAAACCCCAGTGCCCAGCCATGTTCTAAGCCCCCCTTCCTCCCTGGGCTTCTGGCAGCAGGAGTGAAAAGAGAGGAGCACAGCACTGGGACCCGTTTGACAGAAACCAGCTTCCCACGAGGAAGCCTTTCTCCAAGTGCAGACATGCTCCCCAGTGCCTGTGGCAAGGTGAAGGAAATGCCATACACTGACCTGGAAGAGACCACAGGGCACAGGCACAGTATGAGCCCTACCCTCCTCCCGGCGGTTTTGCTAGCAAGAGTTCATTCCCAACAAACACAGCCCGGAGACCCCGTGGGGCCCAAACGGCTTCCGACGAACACTATGCTCTTGCTGCGGAAAACCTATCCCATGTGGGGGTAGCCAGGTAAACAAAATGCCACACACCCAGGTGGAAGAAACAACATGGCCCTGTCATGGTCTAAGCCCCTCACCTAGTCCCTGTGCTCTGGGGAGCGGGAGGGACGCCCGAGGCCCACGGCCCTGAGGCCCGTTGGGCAGAAAGCCGGCTTCCCACAGAAACAGCTTTCCTGAGGTTCAGACCCTATCCAAAGGGGTGGTGGCAAGGGAAAGCAAATGCCATCCCATTCTCTGGAAGAAACCCCAGTGCCCAGCCTTGTTCTAAGCCCTCCCCTCCTCCCTGGCCTTCTGGCAGCAGGAGTGAAAAGAGAGGAGCACAGCACGGGGACCCGTTTGACAGAAACTGGCTTCCCACGAGGAAGTCCTTCTCCACGTGCAGACATGCTCCCCAGTTCCTGTGGTAAGGTGAAGGAAATGCCATACACTGACCTGGAAGAGACCACAGTGCCCAGGCACAGTCTGAGCCCTTCCCTCATCCAGGCGGTTTTGCCAGCAGGAGTTTAACCCCAAGGAACACAGCCTGGAGACCCCCTAGGCCCCAACCGGCTTGCCTCGAACACTAGGCTCTTGCTGTGGAAAACCTATCCCAAGTGGGGGTAGCCAGGTCAACAAAATGCCACACACCCAGGTGGAAGAAACAACATGGCCCAGGCATGGTCTAAGCCCCTCACGTCGTCCCTGTGCTCTGGGGAATCGGAGGGACCCCCGAGGCCCACGGCCCTGAGGCCCGTTGGGCAGAAAGCCGGCTTCCCACGGAAACAGCTTTCCTGAGGTGCAGACCCTATCCCAAGGGGTGGTGGCAAGAGAAAGCAAATGCCATCCCCTTCTCTGGAAGAAACCCCAGTGCACAGCCATGTTCTAAGCCCTCCTCTCCTCCCTGGGCTTCGGGTAGCCAGAGTAAAAAGAGAGGAGCACAGCCCTGGGACACGTTTGAGAGAAATCGGCTTCCCACGAGGAAGTCCTTCTCTACGTGCAGACATGCTCCCTGGTGCCTGTGGCAAGGCGAAGGTAATGCCATACACTGACCTGGAAGTGACCACAGGGCCCAGGCACAGTCTGAGCCCTTCCCTCATCCCGGCTGTTTTGCTAGCAGGAGTTCAACTCCAACGAACACAGCCCGGAGACCCCCTGGGGCCCAAACGGCTTCCGACGAACAATATACTCTTGCTGTGGAAAACCTATCCCAAGTGGTGGTAGCCAGGTCAACAAAATGCCACACACCCAGGTGGAAGAAACAACATGGCCCAGGCATGGTCTAAGCCCCTCATCTCGTCCCTGTGCTCTGGGGAGCCGGAGGGACCCCCGAGGCCCACGGCCCTGAGTCCCGTTGGGTAGAAAGCCGTCTTCCCACGGAAACCGTTTTCCTGAGGTGCAGACCCTATCCCAAGGGGTCGTGGCAAGAGAAAGCAAATGCCATCCCCGTCTCTGGAAGAAACCCCAGTGCCCAGCCATGTTCTAAGCCCTCCCCTCCTCCCTGGGCTTCTGGCAGCAGGAGTGAAAAGAGAGGAGCACAGCACTGGGACGCCTTTGACAAAAACCGGCTTCCCACGAGAAAGTCCTTCTCCACGTGCAGACTTGTTTCCAAGTGCTGAGGACATAGTATTGAGACATATTTGGCAAAAACGGGTTCCAATGAAATATATTTCTTGATGTGCAAACTCTATCTTACGTTGTTGTGGCAAGGTGAAGGATGTGCCATACACTTATTTGTAAGTAATAACAGTGCTCAGGGACGGTTGAGCCCTAAGATCATCACTGTTCTTTT